>NC_134354.1:598219175-598535008 GCF_048569485.1 Anomaloglossus baeobatrachus | reverse complement strand
GTTTTCTATGAGGGAACAGATCTGAGGAGGGAGAAGGTGAAATGCGTGGGGAGGATGGAGGGAGAGATGTTCAGTCCATTACTGGATTTAGGTATCAGAGTTGTAAGTAAGAAGGGAAGTATTATAGGGGTGAAAGTGAAAAGAAACACACACATTACATAGTTACATACATAGTTACATAGTTACATAGTTACTTAGGTTGAAAAAAGACCTAGGTCAATCTAGTTCAACCTTCCTCCACCAGTTCTACATTTGGTCACTAAGTCATTTATAACCAACAATGTTATGTGTACTGAGGAAATCATCCAGCCCTTTTTTAAATGCTGTTATAGTATCTGCCATTACTACCTCTTGTGGTAGGGCATTCCACAGTCTGACTGCTCTAACTGTAAAGAACCCTTTCCTATTTAGCTGTCGGAATCGCTTTTCTTCCACTCGCAGTGAGTGCCCCCTAGTCCTTAGTATTTTCTTTGGAAGAAATAAGTCATGCGCCAGTCCTTTATATTGACCACACATGTATTTATACAAATAAATGAGATCTCATCTGAGACGTCTTTTTTCTACGCTAAACATATCTAACTTTTTCAACCTGTCATCATATCGGAGACCTTCCATTCTTTGTAGGAGTCTAGTTGCCCGCCTTTGAACTGACTCTAACTTCTGAATGTCCTTTTTAAAATGTGGAGCCCAAAACTGGATCCCATATTCCAGATGTGGCCTTACAAGTGATTTATAGAGGGGTAACAATACGTTGGGATCACAGGATCTAATCTCTCTTTTTATACACCCTAAAATCTTGTTTGCTTTAGCAGCTGCTGCTTGACATTGAGTGCTGCTGCTCACCTTATTTGTAATGAGAATACCCAAGTCCTTCTCCTGTTCTGTAGTCCCGAGTTTACTTCCATTTAATGTATATGCAGTTATAGGATTACTCCTTCCTAGGTGCATTACTTTACATTTATCAACATTAACCCCTTCAGCCCACGGGCACTTTCCGTTTTTGCGTTTTTGTTTTTTGCTCCCCTTCTTCCGAGAGGCGTAACTTTTTTATTTTTCCATCAATCTTGCCATATGAGGGCTTGTTTTTTGCAGGACGAGTTGTACTTTTAAATGAAACCATTAGTTTTACCATATAGTGTACTGAAAAATGGCAAAAAAATTCCAAGTGCGGAAAAATTGCAAAAAAAGTGTGATCGTACAATAGTTTTTGGGATATTTTATTCACTGTGTTCACTATATGGTAAAACTGAGGTATCTATGTGATGCCTCAGGTCGGTGCCAGTTTGTGGACACCAAACATGTATAGGTTTACTTGTATCTAAGGGGTTAAAAAAAATTCACAAGCTTGTCCAAAAAACGTGGCGCACGTTTTGCGCCATTTTCCAAAACCCGTAGCATTCTCATTTTTCAGGATCTGAGGCTCAGTTATGGCTTATTTTTTGCATCTCGACCTGACGTTTTTAACGGTACCAATTTTGCGCAGATGCTATGTTTTGATCGCCTGTTATTGCATTTTGCGCAAAATTTGCGGCGACCAAAAAACGTAATTTTGGCATTTGGAATTTTTTTGCCGCTATGCCATTTACTGTTCAGATTCATTGATTTTATATTTTGATAGATTGGGCATTTCTGAACGTGGCGATACCAAATATGTGTGTATTTTTTTATTTTTTTAACCCTTTAATTTTCAATGGGGTAAAAGGGGGGTTATTTGAACTATTAGGTTTTTTTATTTTTTTTTAATTTTTTAAACTTTTTTTTCTACTTTTTTTTTAATTTTACTAGTCCCCCTAGGGGGCTATAGCGATCAGCAATCCGATCACTCTGCAGTATCTACAGATTTCAGCTACAGAGCTGAGAACTGCAGATTTGCTGCTTCACTTTCAATGCCGGCTGTATTCCGGCATTGAGAGGAAGTGAGTCATGTTAGCTACAGGCATCATCACATGACCCTGTGCTACCATGGCAACCGCCGAAAGTCACGTGATCATGTCACGTGATTTCCGGTGGGGCGGGGTAAGTGACTGTCATGGCGGCGCCCATATACATATCGCTGCCAGTTTTTGGCAGCGAAATGTAAGGGGTTAATGGCCGCGGGTGGAAGCGATTCCACCCGCGGTTAGCAGGCACACATGTCAGCTGTTGATAACAGCTGATATGTGCGCGGATCGTGGCCGCCTGCCGGCGGCAGGGGCGGGGCTTATCGGCACACGAGCCATGACGTACCCAGTACGTCATGGGTCGTTAATGGGTTAAATCTCATTTGCCAAGTATCCGCCCATTCTCACATCTTATCCAGATATTTTTGTAATATTGTACTATCAAGGTCAGTTTTTAATATCCTACATAGTTAGGTGTCATCAGCAAAGTCTGACACTTTACTATCAATCCCATCCACAAGCTCATTAATAAAGAGATTAAACAGAATCGGTCCTAGCACAGATCCCTGCGGCACCCCACTGCTGACTATAGCCCATGTAGAGAATGTACCATTTATTACTATACAGTGACTATGTACTATGTACCTAGTTACCTTCAAGTCCAATTTTGGTCTAATTCATTTTAGTATACTTGTATGATGCATGAGCCGACAGATGAGTGTTTGACTATTAAGGTTTTTTCAACCGTTTTACAAGCCCTCAGCTGTTTGGAACAAAGTGAAGAAAATTGAAAACATTTTTTATTCTGGAGAACAGCGTAAATTCACTTTGTCTCCATAATATACGATTTTCTCTAATAATTCTTAAAATATCTAAAAATGACAGAGGTCAAACCAGAGTTTTTCCTACTAGTAAGCTTTATATTTAGACATACAGTAACACGACTGTCCAATATGGGTTTCTATAGACATCAAATTTCTTTCTTAAGATTTTACAGATTTTTAGAATTTAGGGCCTAATTTTTGGTGCACAACAGCCAAAAAAAGGCACCACTGGAATGACTCACCAAATTCATTAAAAAAGCACTACAATGAATTTTCATCAAACCTGTGTACATGTGCATATAGCGTAGTTCGACATATTGATATACTCATCTACAGCCTCTCTCCTCAGAATTTAGTGCCTCTTTGCTCCTCTTCTCAAGGACATCACCTCTCTACAGACTCTCCGGGACACAATGGGCTCTGGGTGACCCAAAAGTTGCTTTTACAATTTAAGTCTATAGAGCATCAGGACAAGGCTTCATAGGCTTATATTATAAAAGAGATTTCTGACTCACACATAGATCATAGAGGAAGCCAGCTAGTGGAAATTGCAGAGATGTCACTGAGAAGCGGAGGGGAACAGTGCTGGATCCTGGAAAAAGCAGCAGTAGATGAGTATATTAATACACTAAAACAACACTACAAGCCGATATACATACATTTAATGACTATAACAGAAAACATAATGACAGTGCTTCTTTAAGAGGCACATCTTAAAACGTATGTGTGCTTCTGCAAACAATGACACTACAGTCAGGGCCAAGAGTATATTTCTGGCATAAAAATGTTGTCACGTTTTAAGTTGCTTTATGGCACAAAATTGTTGAACACACCTTGATGAATCAGGCCCTTAATGTCTGCAGAGGTGATATTCTCCTGAAATCTCCTCTAGGGAAAATCAGTTTTTAACAGGTTGAAATTCACATCTGTGATTCAGGTAATGTTTTTTATATATGTTTGGATTTTCCATTTTTTTCTGTTTGCTTTAAAGAAGTACTCATTTAAAAAAAAACATCTGAAAGCATAGTAATAAAGCATGTCAGTGGACAAAATTCATATATTAAATTGGTTTCCTCGAACATCCTCTTGACATAAGTTGGTAGCAGTGATATGCTTATAGATAGCAATCATAAGAGTGGAGAATTTCGAGGAAACAGAATCTAATGCATGCTGATGCACGTGGATGGAGAGAAAATGATTTCCCTTATCAAAAGCAGACCACTCCATATGACTTTTATTTATACCTGAAGCATGCCAAGATGTAGCGCTCATCTAGAAACCTCAGCTCAGTTGCATTGAGTCCAAGAAAACGGTATATAATGCATAGGTTCATACCATATCCTCATAGCGGTAGACACATCCATATTTTTTTATGGATACCTAATAAAGGCTGTAAAGATTGCTGCAAACAGCTTGAGAAGAAAACCTCTGCAGTTAATATGTTCCATTGTTGCAATTATTTTTTTTTCTTTTGAGATTTCTTTCAAATCAAATTATTAGTTTTGCTTAGATTTTGTTACATCATATGCAATATACGTTTGGTACATGTAGATATTTTTTCTGTTTTTTTTTTTGTATTACATATTTATCAATTATCCTCATTGATGGGCTGAATATAAAGTCCAAGATGTAAAAGGGGTTGAAATACATATGGTTCATATTTAAAACAAATTATTTATTTTCTTAGGTAAATCTACATTGTGTTACTTTCTACAGTTTTCTTAATTGATGAGTGTTCTTGGAGAGTGCCTATAAGTGTACAAACAAACATTGTTCTATTTTACTGTTTATTATAAACCTTCTAATAATTACAATATTATTTTCTATTGTTTGCAATTCATTGCCTAGTTGACCGGTCACCACTGCAAGACATTGTTTTCTAGTGTCCTAATATGGTTTGTAAGTGCTTTTATGAAGCCAGAAGGGATCTCTGGAGTGCATGGTTAGCTCCTGATCACAGCCAGCGTTAGTGCCACACTGCTTCGGATGCTGCAGAGATGAAGCTGCCTCTTATATTAGTTTGGAGAATATAAACATCAAGACAGTAGTGCAAAAATGCTACTGATCCAATATATCAGTCAAGACTAAGCACTGCCCCCCCGCAGTTTGGAAGTATGCTGACTGGAGAGTGTCATGCTGCTGAACATGCTTCACTCTGAGACGTCTGTGTTGCATAGTCATGTTCTATTGATGTTTTTCACAGATGCAACGCATAACCATTATAGTCTTTGGAGCTGTTCACATGTCCGTGTTTATTCCCGAACAGTGTGTCCATGCAAAACTCATGGAGACATGTCCATTTTTCCCCAGTATTATTGGGTGGAAAGTGGCAATACAAGTCTATGTGTCATTAAAAAACATGTAAAGCACCTGGATACAATCTGTTGCATCTGTGTGCCCTCCAGGTACTGTCAGTATTTAATATTGAAAAGTATAGAAGAGGCCTTGTAATTTCTATATTTATTGATCCATCCAAAAAACACAGATGACGCACTGATGGTAAAAACGGACACATGGAACCGTACACTGATGACACGCTGATTTAAATCACTGATGACACCAGTGTAGGAGGATAGCCTAGGCCAGTGATGGCTAACCTGTGGCACTCCAGCTGTTGCAAAACTACAATTCCCATCATGCCTGGCCATTCAAAGCAAAAGCTTTGGTTGTGAAGACATGATGGGAATTGTAGTTTTGCAACAGCTGGAGTGCCACAGGTTAGCCATCACTGGCCTAGGCGGTCGTTTACTGCTCCTGAAGACACTAATTACACTATTGTATTGTTATGTGAATCATGTCATGTGTCTTTGCATAAAGTGTATTGTGCAAACTGTAATGTGATAATAGTATTTTGTAATAGGTATAATGTATAGTGATGTTTGCTAATGTAAGGTAATGTGACGCATAGCACATATAGTATGTTTGAGAAGATAAGATGCATAGGAATTTTATGTAGGATATACAGTTAGGTCCAGAAATATTTGGACAGTGACACAATTTTCGCGAGTTGGGCTCTGCATGCCACCACATTGGATTTGAAATGAAACCTCTACAACAGAATTCAAGTGCAGATTGTAACGTTTAATTTGAAGGTTTGAACAAAAATATCTGATAGAAATTGTAGGAATTGTACACATTTCTTTACAAACACTCCACATTTTAGGAGGTCAAAAGTAATTGGACAAATAAACCAAACCCAAACAAAATATTTTTATTTTCAATATTTTGTTGCGAATCCTTTGGAGGTAATCACTGCCTTAAGTCTGGAACCCATGGACATCACCAAACGCTGGGTTTTCTCCTTCTTAATGCTTTGCCAGGCCTTTACAGCCGCACCTTCAGGTCTTGCTTGTTTGTGGGTCTTTCCGTCTTAAGTCTGGATTTGAGCAAGTGAAATGCATGCTCAATTGTGTTAAGATCTGGTGATTGACTTGGCCATTGCAGAATGTTCCACTTTTTTGCACTCATGAACTCCTGGGTAGCTTTGGCTGTATGCTTGGGGTCATTGTCCATCTGTACTATGAAGCGACGTCCGATCAACTTTGCGGCATTTGGCTGAATCTGAGCTGAAAGTATATCCCGGTACACTTCAGAATTCATCCGGCTACTCTTGTCTGCTGTTATGTCATCAATAAACACAAGTGACCCAGTGCAATTGAAAGCCATGCATGCCCATACCATCACGTTGCCTCCACCATGTTTTACAGAGGATGTGGTGTGCCTTGGATCATGTGCCGTTCCCTTTCTTCTCCAAACTTTTTTCTTCCCATCATTCTGGTACAGGTTGATCTTTGTCTCATCTGTCCATAGAATACTTTTCCAGAACTGAGCTGGCTTCATGAGGTGTTTTTCAGCAAATTTAACTCTGGCCTGTCTATTTTTGGAATTGATGAATGGTTTGCATCTAGATGTGAACCCTTTGTATTTACTTTCATGGAGTCTTCTCTTTACTGTTGACTTAGAGACAGATACACCTACTTCACTGAGAGTGTTCTGGACTTCAGTTGATGTTGTGAACGGGTTCTTCTTCACCAAAGAAAGTATGCGGCGATCATCCACCACTGTTGTCATCCGTGGACGCCCAGGCCTTTTTGAGTTCCCAAGCTCACCAGTCAATTCCTTTTTTCTCAGAATGTACCCGACTGTTGATTTTGCTACTCCAAGCATGTCTGCTATCTCTCTGATGGATTTTTTCTTTTTTTTCAGCCTCAGGATGTTCTGCTTCACCTCAATTGAGAGTTCCTTAGACCGCATGTTGTCTGGTCACAGCAACAGCTTCCAAATGCAAAGCCACACACCTGTAATCAACCCCAGACCTTTTAACTACTTCATTGATTACAGGTTAATGAGGGAGATGCCTTCAGAGTTAATTGCAGCCCTTAGAGTCCCTTGTCCAATTACTTTTGGTCCCTTGAAAAAGAGGAGGCTATGCATTACAGAGCTATGATTCCTAAACCCTTTCTCCGATTTTTATGTGAAAACTCTCATATTGCAGCTGGGAGTGTGCACTTTCAGCCCATATTATATATATAATTGTATTTCTGAACATGTTTTTGTAAACAGCTAAAATAACAAAACTTGTGTCACTGTCCAAATATTTCTGGCCCTGACTGTAGGTAGGTAGTTTGCTGAGATAATGACTGTAGGGCAAGCAGGAGTTAAGTGTGGGACTAGTCCACAATGGGTGGGGTTAGTCCTTAGGGCAGGAGACTGGTTTCAGTTTTAGAAGTTATAGAGTTTGACTCCTGACTAGTATGAATGTACAAGTCATTTAATATACCAAGACCACATTTGGTGAGTGGTTCGTGGCAACTCAAACATCCTTAGTAAGACAGCGAAATCTGAGAAACCGTATGGACATACAAAAGGTCAGCGTCATAATCTTTCCCTGGCCAAGAATAGACTGACTCCTCTAGTAAGGGTACTCGAAGGGATTCTTAGCATAAGGCCCAGTGTAGCTTATAGTTCTGAGGGAATGGACCGAAACACGAGCAAACACTAAATAAGAATGCAGGCCAGGGTGGTAGAGTGTCATTAATCCTGTTACAGGGATGTCTCAGAACCGCAGTTGGACTAGAATGACTTTTGTGTATGGTATTGTGTTGCTAGATTGATTGACAACGGAAAGACTGGAAACATCAGCGAGAGTAATATTGGAGGAGATCACTAAGAAAGTGTGTCCTAGGGCGCCTTGTACATTGGAAACCATGCATAAGTTATGTGCCCGCAGTCTCATGTACAGTGACATGCAAAATTACTGTTATTGTAAACAGTTAAGTACTTTGAAGATGAAATGATCTCCAAAAGGCAAAACATTAAAGATGATATATTTCCTTTGTATTTCAGGCAAAAAAAAAATATTTTCCATCTTTTACATTTTTAAATTAACAAAAATATAGAATGGGCTGATGCAAAGGTTTAGGCACCTTGCATGGTTACTACCTAGCAACATACCCTTTGGCAACTATCACAGCTTGTAAATGCTTTTTGTAACCAGCCAAGTGTCTTTCAATTACTGTCTGAGGGATTTTCATTCATTCTTCCTTGTAAAAGTATTCCAGTTCTGTGAGATTCCTGGGTCGTCTTGCATGCACTGCTTTTTTGAGGTCTAGCCACAGATTTTCAATGATGTTCAGATCACAGGACTGTGAGGGTCATTGCAAAACCCTGAGGTTGCTCCTTTTGAAGTAGAATGTTGTGGATTTTGACTTGTGTTTTGGATCATTATCCACTTGTAGAAGCCATCCTTTTTTCAACTTCAGCTTTTTTACAGATGGTGTTTATTTTGCATCAAGAATTTGTTGACATTTCAATGAATTCATTCTTATTGCTGCCCATAAAATGTTCCCTGTGTCATTGGCTGCAACACAACTACAAAGCACATTTTATCCATCCCCATGCTTAACAGTTGGCGATAAGTTATTTTCCTGAAATTGTGTGCCCTATAGAGCTTAAATTAAATATATGTTCTTTTGCATACTTCTGATGCGGAATTTTATGTTGAGGATACAGGAGAGCTTTTCTTCTGATGACTCTTCCATGAGGGCCATATTTGTGCAGGTGTCTCTGAACAGTAGAACAATGTACGACAACTGTATAAGTTATTCATGCTGTTTAAGATCTGATGGGCTCTGCAAAAAGGTAAGACCTGCACCACACAAGAGTACACACTCAGCCAGGACCAACCCCCCCTGTGGGATGCTGGAGCAAACCAGAACTTTGCCTCCTCTGTGACTGCCCCTCATATACGCTCTCGCCAGTACCATTTTTCACATAAATGCAGATGTGTGAATGAGGCGTAATGATACACTGTGACTACTTTTGTGAACAATATTTCTTTTATTACAAGAACAGAAGAATGCTAATAAATATTTTTAGAAGTATTTTGCAGACAATATTTATGTCCCTTTGTTTTTTTATATCATTAGTATTTGAAAGTAAGTTTTCAATAAACAACTATTTATACTATAAAACTTAAAATCCTCCTGTTTTTGAGAATAGAAATTATTTTCAATAAAGATTAAATTGCAATCTTGTTTGTTTTTACAAGCACTTTGCAATTTTAACCATTTATGAACATAAAACAACCACTTTATGGTGCTTGGCTGTTACGTCACCCCCGGAGTCCGCTCCATCGACTTCTACTCCGATCGCCAGACGACGCCATGTTTCTGCCATAGATAGTGGTGGTGATGGGAGACGAGTCCATGCCAGCGGCGCCGGTGGGCGCAGCCTCCGCTCATCCACTGGCCTGGGTTTCCTGGAAATCTGCAGTGCCACTGGCTGACTGTAGGTGGCGAGTGTCTCCCAGCTGACGTACCATCATTCAGCTACAGCCTATGGGAAGACACCACACACCCTTTTTAATGCCCTTCCTGTCTGTTGACCTCTGCCAAAGATAGTTCTGAAAATTCTGGTTCCTGTTCCGTCCTATTCTGTGATTTTGTGTGCTGTTTATCGCTTGTTTCCCAACTACGTCTCCTGCCTGCTGATTTTATACCTCGCTGCTTGATCCAGTTTTGACCTCTGCTTGTTTTTGATTACGTCCTTGTCTGTGTATGCTGTCCCTGTTCCGCAATTCCTGGTTTGACCCTACCTGACTACTACTGTCTCGGACTGCAACCTGCCACAGGTAGTGATCACCTTGGGCCCTGTAAAATTCCAAATCCCTGTATAGGGGTTAAAGGGTTTCAGGTTTCCAGGGGTCCTGCTTGGTTAGTGGCTTCCCACTAGCGTGTCCATTACAGCCCGTCTGAGTCTGTGGATCCAGGCTGGCGTTACATTGGCTTTATGACATGCTTTCACAGTGTTGATGTCACTTACAACAACCGAGTCCATGTCTCATTTGTCCCTTTGCTTCAATGCATTTCAGAAATTTGCTATGTAAATTGTGCTCAAGGAAAAGAGTTCTGTAACTGGAACTTTTTGATAAATGTGGCCCAGAAGTTATGCTGTAATTTTTTATTTAGTTTAATTGCTGACTACCAATTCTTGATGTCTTGATGGGAAATTTACAATTCTACAAGATTAACAAGGTAACGAAATGTTTACACCATGGAGAGCAGTAGATGGCAATAAATAAGCCTCTAATGGACACTGCGTCTGTATAAGGACAAAGAAATGGAGCAGTATGTTGTTACAACTGTGTACAGTTGGTGTAATCATAAAATATTGTTGGGTAATGAAAGTCAGCAGTGAGGATAGCCAAGAACTAATATAAAAGGTCATAAGCATCAACTATAACAGCATATAAGAAATTAAAGGCTGAAAAAGGGCACAGGCAAATAGAACAGTTGCAAAAATCCAATGACAGGCAGGCTCAATGACTAACAAAAGAAGCTTCAGACAACAAGTCACAAGGACCTTAGGAAGGGAAAAACACATACAGAAGTACTATCACAAGCGAAAGCCATAAAGTTAGACTTTGTTGCTGCTTTGGCGTTGGCCTTATCCCGTATTTTGATGAGTGATGACCCCCTCTACAATTTTAGCTAACATAGTAAGAAGAATTAAGTCAAAGTTAATGAAAGTTAGGGGTGCTTCACACATAGCGAGATCGCTACCGTAATCGCTGATACATCACGGTTTTGATGACGCAACAGTGACCTCATTAGCGATCTCGCTGTGTGTGACACTGAGCAGCGATCTGGCCCCTGCTGTGAGATCACTGCTCGTTACACACAGCCCTGGTTCGTTTTCTTCAAAGGCGCTCTCCCGCTGTGACGCACAGATCGCTGTGTGTGACAGCGAGAGAGCGACGAAATGAAGCGAGCAGGGAGCAGGAGCCGGCATCTGGCAGCTGCGGTAAGCTGTAACTAAGATAAACATTGGGTAACCAAGGGAAGCCCTTTCCCTGGTTACCCGATATTTACCTTCGTTTCCAGCCTCCGCCGCTCTCACGCTGCCAGTGCCAGCTCCTGCTCTCTGCACATGTAGCTGCAGTACACATCGTGTAATTAACCTGATGTGTACTGTAGCTAGGAGTGCAGGGAGCCAGCGCTAAGCAGTGTGCACGGCTCCCTGCTCTCTGCACATGTAGCTGCAGTACACATCGTGTAATTAACCCGCTGTGTACTGTAGCTAGGAGAGCAAGGAGCCAGCGCTAAGCAGTGTGCGCGGCTCCCTGCTCTCTGCACATGTTGCTGCAGTTCACATCGGGTTAATTAACCTGATGTGTACTGTAGCTAGGAGAGCAAGGAGCCAGCGCTAAGCAGTGTGCGCGGCTCCCTGCTCTCTGCACATGTAGCTGCAGTACACATCGGGTTAATTAACCCGATGTGTACTGCAGCTAGGAGAGCAAGGAGCCAGTGCTAAGCAGTGTGCATGGCTCCCTGCTCTCTGCACATGTAGCGACGTTATGATCGCTGCTGCGTCACTGTGTTTGACAGCTAAGCAGCGATCATAACAGCGACTTACAAGGTCGCTGTTACATCACAGAAAATGGAGACGTAACAGCGACGTCATTGTCGCTGTCGCTATGTGTGAACCCAGGCTTAAATTGGGTAAAAAGAAACTCTAAATCCTTCCATCCTAGGTGTTTAGCGTTGAGATTGTGTCAAACTTAATGATAAATGGGCTCCCTTTAGATATTTATTATCTGGCCACATTTATTCTGTCTATAGCCTTGATTTCAGACTAATGATAACTGTGATATCTTTAAATTGGGATCCTCATATTCTGATTGGTTGTATAAGTCTCCATGTTAGTCTTTGTAGCCTAAATTAGGCTGCTGAAATCATTGCATTGTAATAGAGGGTCAGTTATAACCTGTCAAAGTTCAAGCTTCCCACTTTCTGCAACCTCTAAGCATTTCTCCAGACAGCAGTAAGCAAGTCTACAACTGATACTATCCAGTTCAGTGATAAGATTAGTGTTTCCGACTCCTCTAAGGATAATAAAATAGCTTGAATCCAATTGATATCTTTTATTTTAGATACCTGTGAATGATTCTCTTTGATAAAATGTGAGTTCACTTTGAAGCTGTAGCCACTTGACAGCATGCAAACTGTAAAGTACATTGCAAAACACTGCAGTGTGCAAAAGTTACATGCATAAAGGTATTTACATTAATGATGGATTTTGATTTTGACATTGGATGGTAAATTAATATAGAAAAGGAAATTTAAATAGCAAAAATGCACTGTATTTATGAGAAAAATATTTTTTTTTCCTTACACTTTCTTCTCCTTCAAATTCTAGGCAGATTTTACTTGAAAGCATGTCGGCTTAAAATAATAATTAAACTCATTTTGTTAATAATAAAATGTAATTATAAAGTATTATTGTGCATTATAAGACTTTTCTAAGACTCTCTTTATTTTCTGACATTTAAAAAAACTATTTAAAGGGGTTCTTAATTACTATGCTTCTCATTGAAAAATATAAATGAGACGAAAAAAAACTGTGAAACAAAAAAGCGCAAATAGGGTCTTACCCAATAGGGAGATCAGACAAAAAAACTGTGGATTACATCAATATTTGGATCCTGTGGTATAGTGCGGCATTTAACCCGAATTCTTCTTCTTTGGATACTTATGAAAAATATAAATAACAGTGTGACAGAGTGTCCCTCCCCCGCCTGTGCTCATGTTGTAATAGTCTGTCTCTCCTTAACTGTCCTGTATGTAATACTGGTGGGGGATTGTTTGTTATTCTCAGCATGGGACTTCTCCAATCTACAAATTGGTAAACAAGACAGAGCCAGGACTTCTAAAGTCCATTCATGTATCAAGTGTCCAGGCGGAGTTGGACTCTTCTGCCCACCTAAGGGGCTGATCCCAGGAGAGAAGAACAATGAGACTCATGTTAGTTCAGTTAGTTGGATCTTGGCTGGAGAAGGACTAGGATCTATTGCTGAGGCTGGATCCTAGAGCCTGTGTTTGGACTGTCACAGATTGGAGATCAGTGGCCTCGTGGGATTGCGTTTTGTTGTTCACCCTGTTGGACTCAAGGAACCCATATAAGGACCATGGCCATATTTTCCCTGGCATTGGAATACCGGGAGGCGCCCCTGGATCTTTTGTTCTGTTGTGGACTCCTTGCAGACTTTAAGGATTTATATTTGTTTGGTGCTTTATCTTTGTGGTTCCAATAAGGCCCTTTGGATTGTTCCTTGCTCTGGCGTCCCTTACTGCTCTGCCGCATACCCCGTCACAAACAGATACTCAGCAAACACATCGGCACTGTTCAAGCTATGTCACCCAAGGGTCTCCCAGAGTTTGCATGACATTGCTCTGCCACATGAGCCCTACAGCCTATAACTGGATGTTAATGGGCTACAATTCTCACACTGCCTTTAGACATGGAGTGTGAGTTAAGTAGCCCATCAGCGGCCACTAATTGGCTGCAATGCTCACATAGCATCACAATTTAATGCAAAACCCCGTGTCAACATTGCTGGAATGGAACCAGAGCTGAAGGTGAGTATTTGTTATTTATATTTTATACTGTGCAATAAAATATTTAAGTAGGCATTGTTTAAAATGTGCACAACTCCTTAAATGCTGAGTGTATTGTGCATTTGTGCACTTGCGTATGACTCACACGAGTGCAATGCGAGGAAATCTCGGTTTGCACTCGGACCCATTTAAGATAATGCTGCAGCTCACATCTGCAAGATTTTCCTCAGCCCTAAATGGACTGAGGAAAAAATGTCAGCATGCTGCGATTGTCTTTGAGAGCCATGTCACTCGCACCCATGCAGGTCGATGGGTGCAAAAGAAACATTGGACTGCACTCGGATGTTATCAAAGTTCAGTGTGATATATGCATAGGCTCAAAATGGGGGAGATGGGGAGATTAATCCCTCCCTCTCCTCTGCAGCTGTGATCCAATCTCAGGAACGGATAACTGTTGCATGACACTCAGCTCACGCTCGCAGCAGAGCCTGAGCCAAGGGTCATTAGCATATCACATCTGATGCTCTTGCATCAGAAGCGATACACAAGTGTGACTCTGCCCTAACCAAAAGTATATATTAGGAACACTTCACAACTTTAATGTTCCTATAGGTTGCCATTTACCAGACAGAGTCCAAAAGTGTCTTATTTTTCCTCTATCTGCACACAATGTATTTTTATGTTTAAGAAATTGCTGGAGACTTACAATATCCAATACTAAGGGCCACAACCAAAAAAACTATACTTTGCTTTATACATCTTGTTGAACTGCACTTTATGGTGGGTGAATACTTAAGCGTCCATCCATGCTTTCTGTTTTCAGAGGTATCCCTTCTGAGCGTATGGTACTTACAGTGGTGACAAATGTAATGTGCACCTAGCCTATTGTGAACAAAAAGTGTCTACAATATTCATCTGTAGCAAAAGTATTTATGCTATTTTCTTTTTAATGCTTATTAAACAGAATTCTGGTGCATGTGGCTTGTGTTTGTATTTCCAGTGTAGACAAATATTACAGTTATATGTCAAATGTATAAGAACATTTTCAATTTAGCCATTAAGATCAGAACATAATAACTGATAAACCACAAGGATTAAGTATCGTGTATAACAAACAGCAGCACTAAGACCAATAACAATGCTACCTATTAGATTAACTAGCTGTCTTGAATCTGATTTTTCATGAATTTATAAGTTTCTATTTTTTCTTTGTTTTGTGCTCGTAGAAAAAAGGCAAAACATTTTTAAGACTTGTATCTTGTGCTTATGAACATGCAGTAATGAGCTTTGGAGTTGAGAAAAATAGATAGTCCTGCGTATGTTGGAATATTACCGGAGAGATGCTTACATCTCGTTACATCCTTACTGATGTCATAGTTATTAATGAATGATAGCAGTAATTGTTTTGCATTTTAGCTAACTTGCTCATTTCTTGTAATAGTCAAGGTTTAAATGCAGTAAACATCCCCATCTTGAGGACATTTATCTAACTGCAGCCACTTTTCGGATACTGTGATTTTTTTTTCTCATCGTGTTTATCTGTCAAGGTTATTGACTGAAACAAACAATACAACAAGCCAATCTGACCTTTTCCCCTCATTGCTCAGATGAAATTCTCTGTATTATAGGTTAGTTCCATTGCGAAGTATTGTCTATTCTATTCACATTATGTGTTATATCCTCCTATGTATTTACTTACGTGGAAGGAGATTTTAATCGGCCAAATACACAAACATGATTCTACTTATAAAAATAATGGTATACTATGAAGCAACTATAGAAAAAATAGATAAGTGCTGCATTAGCCTGGATTAATAAACAAAATCATTGTTGAAATCTTGAATAGCTGATATAAATAAGATAAGTATATGGGCTCATTTATAAATATTCCTTCTGATTCAATTCACTACTGGATTTGGGCAAAAAAAACTAAAGCAGCAAAATCTGCATGTGTGAATCCAGCTTTAGGTTACTTACAGTACATTTTGACCAATGTGTTAATTTAATTGTCTGCAGTAGTCAGGCTATATGTTCTGGTTAATGGGATTTAAACATTTGTAAAATTAACTTTGGCTGGACATTAGACCATTTTAGGCCTTGCGTGCACGCTGCGGATTTACCGCGGATTTGCTGCAGAAAATGTGTCTAACATTTCTGCAGTCATTCCCCAGCAAAACCTATGGGTTTAAAAAAATGCTGTGCGCACACTGCGTTTTTTTATACCTGCGGATTTATCTGCGGATTTTCCACTGCGGTATTAGGCTATGTGCCCACGGGGACAGTGTCCTGCGGATATATCTGCAGGACATTCCGCAGGAGCTCCCAGGAAACCACACCACAACTTCTGTCTGTTTCCATGCTGCGGAATGTCCTGCGGATATGGTGCGGGCATTCTGCATTGAGGATACAGTACCATGGCTTCGGCACTGCATCCTCAATGCAGAACAAGTGCTGCAGTGATCGGGTGTTCATACTTACCTCCATCATGCAGCACCTCGCTTTCCAGCGGCCGTGTCACTCTGTCAGGAGAAGGTGGGCGGGCCTGAACTAGCTCCGGCTGTCATATGAACGGAGCTCATGCAGGCAACCACCCACATCTTCCTTTCTGTACCTGGATTCACCGCGCTCCTGTACACCGGACGGAGAAAGTGACTCCAGTGAGGCAGGTAAGTATATGGGACCCTGCAGAAAAATCTGCAGGAATAATTGACATGCTGCTGATTTTTCCGCAGGGAAATCCGCATTATTTCCGCTGCAGAAAAATCCGCAGCGTGGGCACAGCAGTTCCCAGATGCCATAGAAATGGCTGGGGAGTAGGTGTGCTGCAGATTTTTGAAAAATCTGCGGAATTTCCGCGAAAAATCCGCGGGAAATTCCGCTCATTTTCCGCAGCGTGGGCACATAGCCTTAGGCTATGTGCCCACCGGAGATTAAACCTGCGGATTTATCTGCGAAAAATCTGCAGATTTTCTGGATTTTCCAGATAAATCTGCAGGTTTCAGCATGTACAGACACTCCACATGTTATCCTATGGGACATGGGGAGTGTCTGTGTCCATGCTGCGGATACGTGCGGCTGTGAAACATGCTGCGGAATTCCCACAGCCGCACGTAATTGCATGTCAATTATTTCTGCGGATTTACCTGGGGAAATCCCGGCCCTCCACTATGGAAATAGAGGCCGGGACTTCCGCAGGTAAGTCGCATGAATTCCCACAGTTTTACCTCAGCTATTTCACTGTACTACCGCAGCTAAAAATAGCTGTGGATTCCGGTGAGCAGTTGCGAGAAACCTGCGGATGTACCTGCGGATATATCCGCAGGTACAAACTCCCGTGGGCACATAGCCTTAGACTATGTGCCCACGGTACTCTGTACCCACGAATTTTGCCTTGGAAAACCTGTGGATTTATCTGGATTTTCTAGATAAATCCGCAGGTTTTAGCAAGTACAGACACTCCCCATGTTATCCGATGGGACATGGGGAGTGTCTGTGTCCATGCTGCGGTATATGCGGCTGCGGAATATGCTGTGGATGTCCCACAGCCGCACATAACTGCATGTCAATTATTCCTGCGGAATTACCTGCAGAGATCCCGGCCCTTCACTATGGAGATAGAAGCCAGGACTTCCGCAGGTAATTTGCATGAATCTCGCAGGATTTCTGCAGCTATTTCACTGGGATTCTGGGGAGCTGCTGCGGGAAACCTGCAGACGTACCTGTGGATATATCCGCAGGTGCGACCTCCCGTGGACACATAGCCTTAATGTGCATGTCACTTCTTTTCTGTAGGTACTTGCAGTTTTTGCCATAGATAATGGTAAAACATCACAGGTACCAACTCGCAGCAAAACCACAGCAAACCGCGATAATACCGCGGGTGCGTTATTACCGCGGTTTTTGCTGTGGGTGCGGTATTCTGCCGCAGGGTGCGGATTTTTCTCAAGAAAAATCCATTTTCTAGTGCGCACATATCCACAGGACTCTATTATCTATAAAGGGAGACCCAGTGTAAACAGTATTCAACATGCACAATCATAAAACATTACAGGTATCTCTTTTGGGCAATTTTTTTTTTAAGTTCACCAGTTCAAGATCGGGCATTTGCCACCATTCATGACTTTCTTGTTTCTTCTAATTATATGTAGTCTGTATACCGGGAGATCCCATTGGGTGTGCCCTTCTCTTACATATGTTGCACCATTCATGACTTGGCACATTTTCAGTACTTTTCTTCTCTATAGTTTTTAAAGCAAAATTTTTTTCTCATTCTGATACTCAAATAATTTTTGCCACTTTTTTAGTGAAATGTGGGCCTAATTTGTATTTTATTTTCATATTCTTTTATTTTTCTCCTTATATTGACGAAAAAAATAATTATATGCCTGTTTTTCCCAAAAAATTATAACCACACAGAATCTTTAAAATACATTTCAAATTCTATTCTCTTTTTTGTAACAATTATAAATTTTACACTTTTTTTCTTCTTTGGGACAGGACTAGTAACAGCCATTCAAACTAATAGCAGCATTTTATCTATTTATTTATTTTCCTTATTTAGCTATTGATTAATTCACACATTGTGCTCCTTTGCAGTTATAAAAAGACATTAGAGCATTTCAACATTGAGGCTATGTGCCCACAGTGCTTTTTTGCAGCACAAAAAAGCTGCTTTTTTCCCATACTTTCATGCTTTTTTTCATGCTTCTTTTCATGTTTTCATTCTTTTTTTCATTCTTCTTTTCGTGCTTCTTTTCATGCTTCTTAGACCCGCAACACACATCCGTTTGTTTGTACGTGTGCGGTACGTATTTGCACGTACCGGAGACACGGAGATACGGAGACCCATGTTATTCAATGATAGATGGCACACACACGTAAAATCACACGGAACGTGTGTCCGTGTGGTAAATACGTGTGTGCGCTTTTCGACACGGACAACATGTCCGTTTTTGGCCGGCATCACGCAGGCACGGACCCGCTAAAGTCTATGGGTCCGTGCCTGCATGGACCGAACACGGAGTATGTCCGTGTTCAGCACGTTTCGTCCGTGTGCATTTTTAAATGAACGATGTTTTTTTTTCTTTTTTGTTAAATTCAGTATACTTACCTTTTTTCATGATGTTCTCAGTGACACTTACATTGGCGCTCGGTCTGTTTCTTCCCCCGGCTCATACTTACCGCTCCACAATCACCAGCGCGGCGCTGCTCAGCTGTGCAGAGAATGCGCGGCAACAATTACTTTGAAAAAGCCGACCGCTTATTAATCAATCTCGTATTCCCTGCTTTCGCCGCCCACACGCGCCTGTGATTGGTTGCAGTCAGACACGCCCCCCACGCTGAGTGACAGCTTTGTCACTGCACCTAATCACAGCAGCCGGTGGGCGTGTTTATACTGTGCAGTAAAATAAATAAATAAATAATAAAAAAAAAACGGCGTGCGGTCCCCCACAATTTTAATACCAGCCAGATAAAGCCATACGGCTAAAGGCTGGTATTCTCAGGATGGGGAGCCCCACGTTATGGGTAGCCCCCCAGCCTAACAATATCAGTCAGCAGCCGCCCAGAATTGCCGCATACATTATATGCGACAGTTCTGGTGGGACTGTACCCGACTCTTCCCGATTTGCCCTGGTGCGTTGGCAATCGGGGTAATAAGGAGTTAATGGCAGCCCATAGCTGCCACTAAATCCTAGATTAATCATGTCAGGCGTCTCCCCGAGATACCTTCCATGAGTAATCTGTAAGTTACAGTTAAAAAACAGACACACCCAAAAAATCCTTTATTAGAAATAAAACACTAACAAATTCCCCCCTTAACGACCCATGACGTACTGAATGCGTCATGGATCGTGTGCAGGTAAGCCCCGCCCCCTGCCTGTTATCAACAGCTGATATGTGTGCCTGCTAGCCGCGGGTGGAATCGCTTCCACCCGCGGCCATTAACCCCTTACATTTCGCTGCCAAAGTCTTGGCAGCGATATGTATATGGGCGCCGCCATGACAGTGACTTACCCCGCCCCCGCCGGAAGTCACGTGACATGATCACGTGACTTTCGGCGGTTGCCATGGTAGCACAGGGTCATGTGATGATGCCTGTGGCTAACATGAGTCACTTCCTCTCAATGCCGGAATACAGCCGGCATTGAAAGTGAAGCAGCAAATCTGCAGTTCTCAGCTCTGTAGCTGAGATCTGCAGATAGTGCAGAGCGATCGGATTGCTGATCGCAATAGCCCCCTAGGGGGACTAGTAAAATAAAAAAAAAAGTAAAAAAAAGTTTTAAAAAATTAAAAAAAAATAAAAAAACCTAAAAGTTCAAATCACCCCCCTTTCACCCCATTGAAAATTAAAGGGTTAAAAAAATAAAAAATACACACATATTTGGTATCGCCACGTTCAGAAATGCCCGATCTATCAAAATATAAAATCAATGAATCTGATCAGTAAACGGCGTAGCGGCAAAAAAATTCCAAACGCCAAAATTACGTTTTTTGGTCGCCGCAAATTTTGCGCAAAATGCAATAACAGGCGATCAAAATGTAGCATCTGTGCAAAAATGGTACCGTTAAGAACGTCAGGTCGAGACGCAAAAAATAAGCCATCACTGAGCCTCAGATCCTGAAAAATGAGAACGCTACGGGTTTTGGAAAATGGCGCAAAACGTGCGCCACGTTTTTCGGACAAGCTTGTGAATTTTTTTTAACCTTTTAGATACAAGTAAACCTATACATGTTTGGTGTCTATAAACTCGCACCGACCTGAGGCATCATACCCACACATCAGTTTTACCATATAGTGAACACGGTGAATAAAATATCCCAAAAACTATCGTACAATCCCACTTTTTTTGCAATTTTTCCACACTTGGAATTTTTTTGCTGTTCTCCAGTACACTATATGGTAAACCTTATGGTTTAATTTAAAAGTACAACTCGTCCCGCAAAAAACAAGCCCTCATATGGCAAGATTGATGGAAAAATAAAAAAGTTACGCCTCTCGTCGGAAGAAGGGGAGCAAAAAACAAAAACGCAAAAACGGAAAGTGCCCGGGGGCTGAAGGGGTTAAAGCATTTATGTTAACATTTTTTTTTACATTTCCTGAAATGTTTTGTTAAGATGTGTTCACACTGTGCCTGTTTTCACTGATTAAAAATATAATATATTTTTTTAAACAGATACTGGTTGTGGGCAGTAGATTCTGTGATGACCGTTGATCCAGGGAATTAGTTTGATCCAGAATTTGGAGACAGGAAGGAATTTTTCCCTTAATATGGAGCAATTAGGGTCTGACTTATGAGGGTTTTGCCTTCATATGGATCAACATGTTAAGTTATGGGTTGAAATCGATGGACTTTAGTCTACTTTCAACCTTAAAAAACTATGAAACTCTGAAACTTAGATTCTTAGTTCTTAGTTCCATTTTTGGGACACTTTTCTGTGGTGTTTTCCATTTATTTTTAGAACTTTATCAAGCAATGACAAAAATGTTACCTTATTTTAAAATGGAAATGCTCCAAAGAGCAAAATAAAAGTGCAACTGAAACTTAGTTGTTATATTGGCATGTTTTTAGCCATCCATTTAGACCTGCATTGTAATTATTGAGCATATTCCTAGCAGAAAAATAGTTGGACAATGACCATTACTTCTTTTAAATCCTGAACATCTTTTGAAAACCTGAAGAATTTAAAAGACGCTCAAAAGCATATGAACAGCAAGTTGTTTATGCATAGATAATAGTATAGTCCACAATTTTTGAAGGATTTCCATGCAAAAAAACAATGAAAAAAGGTGCAGTGTAAACACATCTTTTTTTTTGTTGACGTTTTCTTTCTTTCTTCTTTTTTTTAACTGTTTTGTAAGCATTTTTTGAGGCAATTAACAAATGTTTTTTGACGGCCATTAAGTAAAGATGAAGACATTACTGGAAAGCATTTGAAGAATGGTTTATTCTTTCTTTTAACCAGTTGATGTTTTTGGAAACCTGAAGAGGACAATAGACACTCAAAACCTTGAACTTCTAAACAAATCATTTTTATAGAAATTATTAGGAAGATTCTTAGGCGGTCTTTACACGTTGCGACATCGCGGCCGATATATCGTCGGGGTCACGTCGTTAGTGACGCACATCCGGTAGCGACATCGCAACGTATAAATCCTACCTGCGACGATGAACGAGCGCAAAAGTGACAAAAATCGCTGATCTGTGTCACGTCGTTCATTTCCATAATGTCGCTCCTGCTGCTGATACGATGTTGTTTGTCGTTCCTGCAGCACCACACATCACTGTGTGTGAAGCCGCAGGAACGACAAACATCTCCTTACCTGCATCCACCGGCAATGCGGAAGAAGGAGGTGGGCGGGATGTTACGCCCCTTTGCTTCTATTGGTCGGCCGCTGTGTGACGTCGCTGTGACACCGGACACACCTCCCCCTTGAAGGAGGGATTGTTCGGCGGTCACAGCGACGTTGCCGACCAGGTATGTGAGTGTGATGCTGCCGTAGCGATAATGTTCGCTATGGCAGCGATCACCACATATCAGCCGTGCGACGGGGGCAGGTGCAATCGCGCTCGACATCGCTAGCAAATGCTAGCGATGTCGCAGCGTGTAAAGTACCCCTTACAAGTGTTTTTCTGAGCACTTTTCACATTATTTTAGAGCAGACCTGCTAAAAGAAAAGAAAAGAAAAAAAGAGTTGATTCAGTGTCAGGAGTGTGCAGTGCCATTGATCAGTGCAGGAATAATATCTATTACTGGCACATTATCCAATAATTCAACTGTGAAAGGCATTCTTCATTTAAAGAAGTAGTCAATTGTTTATTTTTTTAAATCATCCTTTCTGTAATATTGTTATCAGCCTTCAGCTCGACCTCAAGCCAAGATGACTTGATGGATGAATGCTCAATATGGAAGATCAGCCTTGTACAGGTTTAGATAGGTCCACAGTGGTCTTCTCCACTGTTATCTTGATTATATCAGGTCATTGGGTTGCTGGTCTTCCTCTTCCCCTTTTTCCTTCTATTTTTCCAACCATTATGTCCTTCTTCACTAATTGTGTGACGCCCTGGCAAAACCAGGTAGTCACACATAGGCCCCCGCATAACACCTTCCCTCACCTAGGTAACATACAGCCGACCTGAAACTCTAGTAACCCCCCCCTTAGGGCAGGACAGGCACACCAGTGAGCGGGACCATGCGGTTAGGGAATGCCCACCTAGGGGTCTACACAGCCCGGGGTGGGAAAACAAGCAGATAAGTTTTGTAGTTCAAGTTGAGAGGAGGGTGGGCTGGAGCTAGATGTAGCTCTAGCAGAGGAAGTTCAAGTTGAACGGTGCCAGGGTCGGAGCCCTGGTACCTTGGCTAGGTGGCAGACGGTGGTCTCCATTAGCAGGAGATGGGAAGACAGCTCGGCAGATCCGAGGAGGACCAGAGAAGGGTTGGAGCCCACCGGTACCGACACCGGAGACTTGACCGGAAACTGTGCACAGAGGGGGTACTCGGACCCTGAAGCCAGGACTGAAACAAGCGGCCTAGCTAATTAACCGATTGAGGGTAGGATTACAGGTCCTGTCCCAACCAAAGTCCCAAAAGCAGACAACCACCCGTAGAGAGGGATAGGGCAACCGCCAGGGCCCATATATCCCACAGGTCAGCGTCAGTGGGCACTGCTCCTTAGGCACACAAACAGCCGGGAGTGGACTCCTGAGTTCCAAACCAGGCAGCCCACAACACACAAAACAGTGCAGAGGAAAGGACAGCGACCACCAGCCCCGGTAAGCGTACCAGAGTACAACCGGCTGCGGTGGCCGGCCACCAGCACCTTTGTTTAGCAAAAGACTCATGTGATTCATTCAATAGTGCGTAACCAAGTATCCACTAGTCCATCTGGGCATGCAAGACCCTGCCGTCGCCATACCCTGCACAGAGACACTGGGCCCAGGGGAAACTATCCCTACCCACGGAGGGGTTAACATCCAGCTGCCATTACATCTCCCCCGGGTATCCCACAACAGCAGTGGTGGTGTCCCACTTCACCACACACCGTGGGTGGCATCACAGACAATCTACAATCAATCCCGTACAAATACGTCCCCCTTTCATTCGGAGTGTCTGCTCGACCCCAGGTCCGGGGAACCTCTCGAGCCATACTGTAGGCCCCGGATCTGAGCGGCGCAGACTGCTGCCACAGCGGCGGCACAATTGCCCTTTTTGTATGGTGTGTTCTCATGTTTGCGCTTCCCATTTTGACACTCCATAATAAGTCTTCCATTCCATCTATGTTTGTTGCTATCAATGTGTTGTCTGCATATTTAACATTGTTGATGATCATCCAGTAATATTGATTCCTTCTTGAACATAGTTTCTGCATATAAATTGAAAAGAAATGGTGACAGGATGCAACCTTGTCTGACGCCGCACTCTTCTCTGAACCTTATTATTTTTAATTCCGGTTCTTATACCTACATTGACATTTGAATGAGGCTTTACTGCTATGTTTGCAAAGCGAATAAGAAGAGATGATTTTGTCACTGGGTACTGTGCTCTGTACACTGAAGTTCAATGTGCAGAACGCTGTACCCAGTGACAATGTCATCTCTTCTGATGCTCTTTGCAGATGCAGCAGTAATATCTCATTTAAACGTCCATGCAATATGAATTTCTGAATGAAGCATCACACTAAAATGGGAGGGATTAGTCAGTGCGGAGTGTGCACAGCAGTGTGATGATTACATTGCTGTGCTCTGAACACTGTAACGATCGTAAATTATTGCCGCATCCAAACTCTTAGCAGTGAGATTAGGGCTATGGCATTAACCCCTTTAAGACCATGGATGAATCTTTCCGTCATGGTGCCCTGGGCCTTAACGACCAAGGACGGATATTTCCGTCATGGCGTAATCATGGCACCGGAGCCTCCGGTGACTGTGAAAAGTTAGCATAAACCACAGATTCGGGGAGGAGGGGACCTGTACCTGACCTCAGGAGGGGTGGTGCCTCCTCCCCGGACCTACGGAGGCTGTGATTGGCTGACGAACGCCGTTCAACCAATCACAGCCACTGTAATGTTCCAGCCATTTAAAATGACTGAAACATTGAAATCCAGCCTTGACCAGTGCAGCTGTAGCACTGGCCATTGGCTGGAGCTGGGTGACCTCACTGGATCACCCTCCCCCAGTTCCAGCAGCTCTGATTGGAGAGATCGGCCTTGTGACTGATCTCTCCAATCACCATGGACCTGTTGCCGGTGACCGCCCCCGTCACCGTCATTTGTCGTCCCTGCAGCACGCCAGCAAAGTGAGTGTATACAGTGCAATGGCAGGGGGATAAGCTCCGGTCCCATGCTGTTATGTGACCGGAGCATGGCACCCGGAAGTTGCTGCGCTGCCATTGCACTGTATGAAACCGGCGAAAAGCCTCCCGATCCGCCGCCGCCGCTGCCCTCCGTGATCTGCCACCTGTCTCCCCAATCTGCTACCCGCACCCCCACCCCTCGTATCTGCTGACCGCACCCCCACACCTCCCAATCCGCCGCTGCCTTCCGCGATCTGCCACCTGACTCCCTGATCTGCTGCCCGCACCCCCCACCCCTCGTCACCCCCGTGATCTGTGCTCCCTCCCTTGTCACCCCCGTGATGTGTGCTCCCTCCCCTGTAACCCCCGTGATGTGTGCTCCCTCCTCTGTCACCCCCGTGATGTGTGCTCCCTCCCCTGTCACCCCCGTGATGTGTGCTCCCTCCCCTGTCACCCCCGTGATGTGTGCTCCCTCCCCTGTCACCCCCGTGATCTGTGCTCCCTCCCCTGTCACCCCCGTGATCTGTGCTCCCTCACCTGTCACCCCCGTGATCTGCTGTCCACTCTCCCGCCACCTCTCACCCCCGTGATCTGTGCTCCCTCACCTCTCACACCCGTGATCTGTGCTCCCTCACCTCTCACCTCCATGATCTGTGCTCTGCTCACCTGTCTCCCCCGTGATCTGCGCTGTGCTCCCTCTCTCACCTCTCACCCTCCCCAATCTGCTGCCTCCTTCATCTCCTGTGATCCTGCTGCCTAGATCCATCCTGTAAGGTAACTATCCCCAATCTCACCTCCGACTCCCCATCCCCCTTATCCCCCTTCACCCCATCCTCTGCCGCTCCTGCATCCACTGCGCCCTCTCCCATCCGCCCCCACCCTATCCCAGCCGCCTCCACCCTATCCCAGCCGCCTCCGTCTCACAATCACAGATGCTCCCTTTATATGCCGCTGCCCCCCATCTGCCGCCCCCCATCTGCCGCTGTTCTGATCCATCCTGTAAGTATTGTTCGTGGCTCTTTTCTAACTATCCCCAACCGCATCTCCCACTCCCTCTCCTCCCCTCCTCCCCCACCAGTTTGCCACCAAGTGCTGATCAGCTACGTGATTGGCTGATCAGGTACGTAATTGTTGCTCTAGTTTTTGCTTTTTTTGTGCACCCCAAATAAAAAATAAAAATAAAACAAAAAAAAACTTGAACAATTAGGTACCTGATCAGCAATCGTCCTGCAGTCATACTCGACTTTGGACAGAACTTCTTTTTTCCATCCCACCTAGTCCCCCCCCCCGTTTTTGCAGATCATTCGTGCGTGCGCCCTGTTTTTTTTCTATGCCATGGGGGGTCTAGTTTCCAAAATTGGGTCACATGTGGGGGAGCTCCACTGTTTCAGCATCTCAGGGGTTCTCCAAACACAACATGGAATACGCTAATTATCCCAGACAATTTTGCGTTTGAAAAGTCAAATGACGCTCCTTGCATTCCGAGCCCTGCTGTGCACCCAAACATTTGATTTCCACCACATATGAGGTATCTGTGTACTCAGGAGAAATTGCACCATACATTTTATGGTGCAATTTTTCCTGATACCCTTGTGGAAAAAAAAGCTACCTGGTTGAAGTAACAATTTTGTGGTAAAATTTTTTTTTTATTTTCACGGCTCAACTCTATTAACTTTTGTGAAGCCCCCAGAGGATCAAAGTGCTCAATAAACATCTAGATAAATTCCATGAGGGGTCTAGTTTCCAAAATGGGGTCACATGTGGGGAGCTCCACTGTTTCGGCACCTCAGGAGCTCTCCAAACGCAACGTGGTGCGGCTAACGATTCCAGCTAATTTTCTGTTCAAAAAGTCAAATGACGCTCCTTCCCTTCCGAGTCCTGCCGTGCGCCCAAACAGTCCTTTTTCCCCACATATGAGGTATCTGCGTGCTCAGAAGAAACTTCCCAACACATTTTGGGGGTTCATTTAATCCTGCTACCCTTGTGAAATGCAATATTTGAGGCTAAATTAACATTTTTGTTGCAAAAAATTTTTTCCTTCCACATTGCTTTAGTTAGGGTTAATAACCTTCTTGAATGTGGTTTTGAGTAGCCTGAGGGGTGCCGTTTTTGTAATGGTGTCACTTTTGGGTGTTTTGTGTCATGTAGACCTTTCAAAATCGCTTCAAATGTGATGTGGTCCCTAAAAAAAGTGGCTTTGTAAATTTTGTTGTAAAAATGAAAAATTGCTCATAAACTTTGAACCCCTATAACTTCCTTAATTTTTTTTCCCAAAATTGTTCTAAAGGTAAAGTAGACATGTGGGAAATGTTATTTATTAATTATTTTGTGTCATATGTCTCGTTGGTTTTAGAGCATAAAAATTCAAAGTTTGAAAATTACAAAATTTTCAAAATGTTCGCGAAATTTCCGTTTTTTTCACAAAGAATCGCAGAAAATATCGGCTTAAATTTACCACTAACATGAAGCCCAATATGTCATGAAAAAACAATCTCAGAATCACCAGGATCCGTTGAAGCGTTCCAGAGTTATAACCTCATAAAGTGACACTGGTCAAAATTGCAAAAAATGGCCTGGTCTTTAGGGTCAAACTAGGCTTGGGGCTGAAGGGGTTAACTTCATCGAACAATGAGAACAGCTCATTAGCCTGGTATAGTAGTACAATACCAATGCCTGACCTGTGGCCACTACCACTGCCATGGTGCTGCCCTTACTACCACTGTCCTGGACCTCATCTCACTGCCCCTGTTCAAATCTTCCTTTCACCAGTCCGTAACAGAAGGAAATTGTAGCTCAGCATATAGTGCTGGGCTACAATGAACTGGTGACTGGCTTCTCCCCAAAGGTGTGAACTTGTTAGCCGTGAAGCGTGCACAGTTCATAGTATAGAAGATGTGGTCAGACACCAAAAGCAGTTTCCTATGCTCAAGAGCTTTTTTATTTGTGGTGTGTTAGTGTCGTGCTTAGACACATACACACCAGCAATTAAAAATGGCAGCCCCAATGGCTGCAATAAAAAATATAAAAGAATAAACATTAATAGAGTAATTGTATTTTGCTTTAAAAATAATACTTGTTATTAGTAAAAAAATAAAACAAAAATCATGACACATTCCATTTAAAGGGACATTTAAATAATGCTTAGAATAAAGCACTGAAAACCAAAGCATGAACTCTACCTTAAAATAAGACAGAGGCTCATTTAATTTTGATTTTGTTTTCAAGAGCTGTTTTCCCCTACAATAAGGGTATCTCAGAGCTTGATTTCTCTACACCTTAACATGGGTGATATTTGTATAACATCATGACATTACCGAGAGACATAATGTAGCAGCCTCATTATTTATGGACATATTTTAATTCCATTTGTGACATTTTAATATAAACTGGAGAAGCCCAAACAGTTCTTGTTAAATGTCTCTATAAAAATAAAAGTTACTCATTTTCTTTCAGATTTAAGACATAGTTAAAGCAGATAATAGAGGGTTAAGTGTTCATTTACATATAATCTAACATAACTTACTGCATATCACAAAAGGGAAAGAATAATTAGGTTAGTGTTTCTCATTTGCATATTTGCTTACAAGTCTTGGTTACATTATCACTTTTCAAAACATCCTAATGCCATTATGAAACAGAATAGAACAACCTCTGTAACCTAGAAAAGTGAGTGTACAGTACAATGTGGGTTTTACCTTTTTCATTATACAGAATACTTTACAAATAGTTTTTAATTTAAATAATAAGATAGTTTAGTGCAATTAATTAATAACCCTTCACCTCGTTTACTTCTGTGATGTTCTTTTTTTTTTCTGGATTCATTGTAGTGTTAGTACCAATGAAAGACTATATTCTTCTTACAAAAAAAAGTAATAGAAAAAAGCAGCTATGCTTACCAATACCTGGTCCCAATCCCAATATACTGCAGTATTCAGCACAGCTCCATGATAAAAAGCAGAGGCAGGCCTGGTGTAAAATGCGGATGAACAGCCACTTAGACACCTACAATTCACAGGTGGGGGGCTGGAAGCTTATTATGGTACTAGAAGGTGGCCCGATTCTACGCATCGGGTATTCTAGAATTTACGTATTGTGTAGTTCATGTACGATTTTTGTTATATATATAGATGTTGTTGTGTGTAGTTACTAAGTGTTTGTGTAGGGCGCTGTACATGTTCTGAGTGTTGTCTGGGTGTGGCGGGGGGTGAGAGCGGTGTTGTATGTGTGTTGCGTGTGTTGCGTTGTTTGTGGAGCGCTGTGTGTCTGTAGCGTTGTGTGTGTGTGTTGCGCGATTTGTGTGGGTGTGGGGTGTGTGTGTGTGTTTTGGGGGGAGGTATGTTTTGTGCAATGTGTGTGTTGTGCGGTATGTGCGTATATTTGTGTATGCCGCGGTGTTTGTGTGTTTGATGTTGTGTGTGTGCAGCATTGTCTGTGTGTGTGTGGGTGTCTGTGTAGGGCGGTGTTTGTGGTTCCCAGTGTGTGTGTGTGGTGTGTTGTGCAGTGCGCGTGTGTGTGTGTGTTGGGGGAGATGGGCACCTCCCATCGTGCTTCATCCCCCATGCTGCACACCCCCCATCGTGCTCCATCCCCCATGCTGTGCACTCCCCATCGTGCTCCATCCCCTATGCTGCGCATTCCCCATCGTGCTCCATGTCCCATGTTGTGCACTCCCCATTGTCCTCCATCCCCCATGCTGCGCATTCCCCATCGGGCTCCATCCGCCATGCTGCGCACTCCCCATCGTGCTCCATCCCCCATGCTGCGCACTCCCAAACGTGCTCCATCCCCCATGCTGCGCACTCCCCATCGTGCTCCATCCCCCATGCTGCGCACTCCTAAACGTGCTCCATCCCCCATGCTGCGCACTCCCCATCGTGCTCCATCCCCCATGCTGCGCAATCCCAAACGTACTCCATCCCCCATGCTGCGCACTCCCCATCGTGCTCCATCCCCCATGCTGCGCACTCCCAATTGTGCTCCATCCCCCATGCTGCGCACTCCCCATCAAGCTCCATCCCCCATGCTGCACCAGCATCAGCCTCCCTGCCCCCAGCATCAGCCTCTCTGCCCCCAGCATCAGCCTCTCTGCCCCAGCATCAGCCTCTCTCCTCCCAGCATCAGCCTCTCTCCTCCCAGCATCAGCCTCTCCTCTCTGTCCCCAGCATCAGCCTCTCTGTCCCCATCATCAGCCTCTCTCCTCCCAGCCTACCCCAGCCTCAGCCTCCCCCAGCATCAGCCTCTCTTCTCTCAGTCTCCCTCCTCCCAGCCTCCCCCAGCATCAGCCTCCCCCTCCCAGCCTCCCCCAGCATCAGCCTCCCCCTCACAGCCTCCTCTAGCATCAGCCTCCGCCTCCCAGCCTCCCCCAGCATCAGCCTCCGCCTCCCAGCCTCCCCCAGCATCAGCCTCTCTCCTCCCAGCCTCGCCCAGCATAAGCCTCTCTCCTCCCAGCCTCCTCCAGAATCAGCCTCTCTCCTCCCAGTCTCCCTCAGCATCAGCCTCCCCCTCCCAGCCTTCCCCAGGATCAGCCTCTCTCCTCCCAGCCTCCCTCCTAACAGCCTCCCCCAGCAACAGCCTCCCCCTCCCAGCCTCCCCCAGCCTCAGCCTCCCCCAGCGTCAGCCTCTCTCCTCCCAGCCTCCCCCAGCATTAGCCTCCGCCAGCATCAGCCTCTCTCCTCCCAGCCTCCCCCAGCATCAGCCTCCCCCAGCATCAGCCTCCCCCAGAATCAGCCTACACCCTCCCAGCCTCCCCTAGCATCAGCCCCCCCCAGCATCAGCCTCTCTCCTCCCAGCCTCCCCCAGCATCAGCCTCTCTCCTCCCAGCCTCCTCCAGCACGCCATGCTCCTTTGCCGACACTCACAGATCCGATCGCATACACACACACACACACACACACACCCGATCGCATACACTCACACACACCCGATCGCATACACTCACACACACCCAATCGCATACACTCACACACACACACACTGACGATGTTGCACATATGCGCTCACACTCACAACATCCGGAGATACCACATGCTTCTGGCCATGTGATCCTCCGGCAGGTCCTGGAAGCTCACTGCACAGTATCGCCGCCGAGAAGCAAGCGATATCCCAGGATGTTGTAAGTGTGTGGATGCGATGTGATGTGTGTGTGAGGTGTGTGTGAGGCATGTGTGAGAGTGAGTGTGATCTGATGTGTGTGTGTGTTGTTATGTGTGTGCGTGTGTGTATGTTCCGCCGCTGCAGGACCTTGATGCGCTGGTAACTATGCTACCATGGTTACCAGCGTATCCCGTCCGCCGGTCACACGGGAGCCCACACCAGCATACGGCGGCAACCCCAGCAATGCGAGGGTATGTGTCGGCTGGGTTAGCGGCGTACGCTGATGTGGGCTCCCGGGGGTACAGTACTCACCTGGGAGTCGTGGCTCCGTGTCGCTTCGGGGAATGCGTGCGGGGGGCGGGGCGGGGCCGAGTTGCCAATACGTGCAGGGTGCCAGGGCGAGAGGCCAATCCGAGTGGGGGGCGGAGCCTGGGCGAGCGGCCGGCCAATCCGTGTGGGGGCGGAGCCTGGGCGAGCGGCCAATCGGTATAGGGGGTGCGGGGCCATGGCAAGTTCAGCGGCCAATCCGCTTTGTGTCACCGTAAGGACACAATTTTGGAGCAAGACAGACAGACAGACAGACAGATAGACAGACAGACAGACAGAATAAGGCAATTATATATATAGATATTACATAGATATGGTTTGTATTAGGTGCCAGACACACAGATATGTATAGTACACTGCATCTGCTTGCATCCTATTATTGAAGCCCTTACTATTAGATCAGGTGGGCTGTCCCCCATAAGAATAGACACTCCAATTTCCCCCACCAATACTGCAGGATCTGATTGCATCCTGCAAAAATGCAAAAAATGCATGAAGTATAGGTTAGAATTTTGGGCAAAATACACAACCTAAGTATAGCCACTGGATAATTAATCACATAAATCAGTTTCAGACAGCAAAGTTACGATACAGCATACCACTGCTGAAAAAATATTAAAATTTAACTTTTACTTCAATTACTAAAATCGTGGTCAGAATCACAAACAACATAAATTAAATTAAAATAGTTTGGCCCCTCTTGACAGTGGCCCACATAACACCGCACATAAATAATTGGATTTATCTCACCAAATTAGCAAGACCTCAATACAGAAGGTCTGAAAAATGTCTCCCGACGCGTTTCAATCAATTCTTCAGGGGAGTATTCAAATGCCTCTTAGGTCCCATAAGGACACGGACCTTGCATTTATATAGTATGCATTTTATAACTCTGTTCAAGATAGAAATGCGGTAATTCCAAAAACAGGTACTAATTACAGAGGGCCTGTCACCTCTAAAAGCATGCACATGGTATGGACGCCTGTGCCTCTCGCCCTATCCTATAGGATAGGATAGGATAGGGCGAGAGGCACAGGCGTACCTGTTTTTGGAATTACCGCATTTCTATCTTGAACAGAGTTATAAAATGCATACTATATAAATGCAAGGTCCGTGTCCTTATGGGACCTAAGAGGCATTTGAATACTCCCCTGAAGAATTGATTGAAACGCGTCGGGAGACATTTTTCAGACCTTCTGTATTGAGGTCTTGCTAATTTGGTGAGATAAATCCAATTATTTATGTGCGGTGTTATGTGGGCCACTGTCAAGAGGGGCCAAACTATTTTAATTTAATTTATGTTGTTTGTGATTCTGACCACGATTTTAGTAATTGAAGTAAAAGTTAAATTTTAATATTTTTTCAGCAGTGGTATGCTGTATCGTAACTTTGCTGTCTGAAACAAAATACACAACCGCACAACACACATTCAGGGTGCACAATGAGGACCCTAAAGGCTAAAATGGGCTTTACACGCTACAAAATCGCTAGCAATTGCTAGCGATATCGAGCGTGTAAGCACCCGCCCCCATCGTGTGTGCGATATCGTGTGTTCGCTGCCGTAGCAAACATTATTGCTACGGCAGCATCACACGCACTTACCTGGTCGTCGGCGGCGCTGTGGCTGCGGAACAATCCCTCACTCAAGGGGGAGGGACTTTCGGCATCACAGCGACGTCACCGCAACGTCACTAAGCGGCCGGCCAATCAAAGCGGAGGGGCGGAGATGAGCGGGACGTAACATCCCACCCACCTCCTTCCTTCCGCATTGTGGCCGGCGGCATGTAAGGAGACGTTCCTCGTTCCTGCGGTGTCACACACAGCGATGTGTGCTGCCGCAGGAGCGATGAACAACAACAATAATCAACCATTACCGATTTTTGGTTTTGGGACGACCTCTCAATGGTAAACGATTTTCACCATTTTTGAGGTCGCTTAAGGTCGCTGGTAAGTGTCACACGCTGCGATATCATTAATGATGCCGGATGTGCGTCACTAACAACGTGACCCCGACGATAAAACAAACATTAACAATATCGTAGCGTGTAAAGCCCCCTTAAGGCTTGCAGTGTTGGTGGAAGGGAGTAATTAAGCATTCTGTTCTTATAGAATTGTGAGGCTCACTTATAAAGTGTTGGGTTTGTGATTGCCATCTTATAAAGGCTTTATATATGTGCATCTGTGACACGCCCAACTCCAGGGTTGGGGATACTCGGAACCGGGCCGGACTAGTACAGGGACGTCAGCGGTGGCGGGGGTCCGGCTCCGTGACCCTCCATGACCATGACAAAGGGGATGATGATAAGAGTTGTATTTTTAGAGATTTTAAAGTTTGTGACGCCACCTGTAGTTTTGCGGCTATGTGGGCCGCCGCTGCGCTGCATGTTCCCTGGGGCAGGTGATGATGGCACAGCTGAGGAAATCTTGCTCCCACAGGTGGAGCAGGACCCCGGGGCAACCATTGGAAATTTGAAAAATCTATGAGGGCAGGCTGTGACACAGAAGGAATGGAGACGACACCATGGCTTTGCAGTCTTTTACTCACTGTACCGGTTCTCAGTTAGCCAGATTAGTCCATGAAGGTATGTTGGGATCCCCAGTGATGGGCATCCGTGGATCCAGAGTAAGTCTGAGGCCAGTACCGGTTCTCCTTTGTTTGCCTTTCCTGGTCATCTCGTCTATACTGATTCTCTGCACCTCCACACACAGTGGACTGAGCCAGGGGTCACGGACCCTAAAAGGGAATTCTACCTGTTTAGCTCCCTGATCCTCTGTGACCCCTTCAAGCGGATTTGTGTGCTACTTGTGGCCCAAAGGTGCGTATAGCCACCCTGGCCTCCAGTGTTACTAGAAAGTACTGAAGTCTCTTCCTAGCCTAGGGACCGGGACACCAATTGTGACCAAATCCCTCCACCGGGAGATGTTGCTTGTGGAACAAGACTTTAAGAGAGTCTGTCACCCCTCCCCTAATTCTCTAGGATTCTCTCTTCAACGTCACCAGGGTTGAGGAAGACCCCCCCCCCAGGGTCTGGACTCTTCCCCGCTCCTGACTGACTGACTCTGTCAACTTTTAAACTTAGCTCCTCCCATTTTACCTCAGACACCTCACCACCAAGCACCGCCCCAAGGCTGGTTCCAGAGACAGTACATGGGGCTTAAGTGTCATAACCAGATTACTGGTTGCTATGCATTAATGGGACCTGCCCCAGCCCTGGGTGTCTGCAGGTTTTTGGTGCGTGAAGCGGTAGATGGCCCCCTTCTTACACAGGATGGGGCACCACACCTCTGGCTGAGGTGTAGTACCTCTTTGAAGACGGTAGACTCAGGGGTGCCACACTCTCCTACAGTGACGCTCAGCACGTCCGCGAGCTGAAACACAAATAACATAAAGAGAAAGACATGCAAAAATTTGTCAACAGACTAACCATCTTCCCTTTCTGGTAGGCAACATAATTTGAGCATTACTTAACTCGCAAATAATAAATAAACATTCTTATAACATTCTTGAGAGTCTAGTGTGATCCCTGAAATGAGTGTCCATCACAATGCTCCAGTTGTAGATAAGTCCTTGGGGCACCCGCCTCTAATAAGCCCTCCACGTTGGTTCTGGGCTGGCAACAGAGCATTCGTTGACCACGACTTCTGCCATCTGGACGGGTTTTTGTTCTGTGGTATTTTAACTCTGGTGTGGAGCACAACAAGGAAATTTCTAGTCACCCATAGTCCAGTGATCCAGTTGTCTATGAACTTAATCACCTATAACAAAAATATTATTGCAAAGAAAAACATTTTAAATAACTATTTACAATTGTAATCCACTTTAGATACTGGGATCCTCGTCTGGAACAGCTCCAGACATCAGGTAAGCCATTGTCAGGGTTGTCTGTGTTCCCTGATGACAGGATCCTGCAGCTGTTATATCCTCTTTGCGCTGAATGGTCACATACAGGGCGTACCACTCACGCTCTCCCCGGTAATGGTATATTCCATATATTCCACTACATCACCCGGGTATACGTCCCTTCCTGGGTGACCCTCCTGCAGATAGGATTCAATATCCCACCAGGACACAAAAATGTCTATATTTAGGCCAGGTTCCCGAATTAATACCGACCCTTTGTCCAAATTAAATGTGACAATTCTTCTCTGCCTCCATGGACCTCATTCGGCAGGTCGGGACTTCCGGAGCACTGTCTTGGAGGCTAGGTTTCGGGCCTCCATTTCTACGAACTTCGCTTCCCGCCATTCTTGCTCCAAGCGATACTGGGCCAACTGCTGGCTGCAGGGTCTGCAGGTTTTTGGTGTGTGAATCAGTAGATGGCCCTCTTCTTACCCAAGATGTGGCACCACACCTCTGCAGTACCTCTGTGGTGATGATAGCCTCAGGGGTGCCACACATCTATAATACTAGAGTATAATATAATATAATACATCAACCCCCCTTATAGAATTTAGGTGTGTGAGTGATTGTTCATCAGTACTTTGAACACAAGAGCTTGTTGCATTCTGCACTCTATTGTTATTGCACCCTTCTTCATTATTAGTGCTTTACAGTATCTTACTATTAAATTATCACTCAGCATTGTTGTTTTATTTTAGTAAGTATCTACAGTATTTGTTGATAAAATGGCTTCTTACTTTAATATGTAGATTTGAAAACATGTCTTTATTTTCAAACATAGTCAAATTACCCATATTTCAATGAAATTAAGAGGCCTAGGCCAACCCCTGAACATCCCCATAGCATTATCCTTTTTCCACCAAATTTTACAGTTGGCACAGTGTTATCAAGCAGCTAACGTTCTCCTGGCATTTGCCAAACACAATCTTGCCTATCAGACTGTTGTAAAAGTGATTCATTGCCACAGAGAACACTTTCCACTGTTCTAGAGTCCAGTGCTGGTGGCTTTACTCCACTCCAAAGAAGTTTTGACATTATTCTGGATAATGTTTAGCTTGCATAGAGCTGCTCAACCATTTAACCTTGGAGCATGGCGCAAATATTTATGTTAATGCCACTTTACTATAATGCTACTCATGGTTAACCATGAAATATTTAGGAGGAAGGAAATTTAATGAATTGATTTATTACGATAGCGACATCCTGTTACTTGACCATGCTTAGCATTAGTGAGCTTTTACGAACAACCAATTCTTTCACAAATGTTTGTATAGGCCGACTGGAAGCAAAACATGAATTCAATAAATAAGATGTGTAAACTAATATTTTTGACTATAAAGTGTATCAGTCTAAAAGGATTAAGATCTGTCAAAAAAGAGTTCAATGTATCCTTTTATGGACTTCATAGGTTGTATAGCATGAATCAAAACAATGCTTCAAAACACAATTGCAAATGCACATCTAAAAGGTTAAGTAAAATCGAAAAACTCAAATTTGGAGGAGTTTAAGATGTTAGCACTGGTTTGATTCAAACCACTAAATGAGTCTAGTTGATTGTATGCCAAATTGTCCCTTTTTATCCAGAAAAAAAGCAGACAATTTTTCATCCACATTGTCATCTATATTGCAGCCGAATGTCCATTTTTTTATCATCTGCAAGGCATCTGTTTCTTAGTACAATCTAACAAATCTAACAAATAATAAAATGCCAAATACAGTTTCCTATGTTACAGGGGTTGTCTAGTCTAAAGTAACAAGTATCACTATGTAACTGCAGAGTTGTGAATACTCATATCATGTGCACTGTGTACAGTGATGATTCTCCTGTGTCAGAGCCAGGCATGGATGTCGCATGTCTGCAGGTATGCAATATGCACACTTATGGCCAGAATCCAACTACAGTGTTTCTGGCTTGCTCAATGCAAGTTTATTGCAACAGTCATTTTGCCCAACAGTTGGATTTTGCCCATAAGTGAACATATTGCATACTTGAGGGCATGTGACCGTCATTCCTGATTCTGACACTGGAGAATCTTCACCGCACATAGTGCTTGCGATGTGAGGATTCACAAGTCTGCAGTCACAGAATGACACATGGAATGGCTGCAGACTGACCATCCCCTTTAATAATTGAAATAGATCTTTGAAAAATGCATGATATGCGGATGGTAACCTGCATGTGATCTGTTTTCTGTGCTCCCATTAACTAATAATGGGTGAGTCTCATCTCAGATGTGAACCAAACTAGCGCATGTTGCAAGTTTTTTTAAACATGGACCATTGGTCTATGTGTGCAAAAAAAATACTCATGTGAACTGCTACATTGCCAAGCACTGGTCCTTGTTTTGCATACGGATACTACACAGACATTTAATACACTTGTCAGATCGAGCCCTATATTTAATAGATAATGCATGAAAACTACCAATGATTCCCCAAATATTAATGTAAACTTCCTAATAAGTGAAGGGAAATTTAAACAAATGGGTATCTTCACATGGTAATGGTATCATTAATTCAGGGGAGATGGCAGGATATTTAACAAGTGTTATAACATGTATCATTTTACATACTGGAGACAATTTCTATGTGTCATTAATACATTTTGCACATTTTATGCCCTCAAGTGTCTATATACTGTACATAGTAAATCTTGTGCATATATTGTACTACAATTTCTTATGTGGTTTATGCCAGAATTACTGTGAAATGTACCAAATAAATCACCTCCAGTGTTGTATTTCCTTACTTAAAGGGAACCTGTCAGGTCCCATATGCGTTCTAACCTACAAGCAGTGTGATGTGTGGCCCAAAAACCCCTTCCTACACATCCATGTGTAGTAATATTGTGTAAAATGAATGTATAAATAACGTTTTATAACTTACGTGTTCCCTATGTAAATGAGAGATGGTCTAGCCCCCTGGGCATTGCTTTGCCCCATTGGCATGATACTATGGATTTACATGAGCGTCGTCACCGTTACTGCCTAGAAATCCTGCGCGTGCGTGCTTCTCATTCGTGCAGCCTTCTTAGCCAGGTGCACCTTACAAATATGTCCTCTCCGTTTGGTCTTTGGTTCCGCAGTGTACTTGAGCCAGGTTAGAGGTTCCGGTCATTCGCAGAGCGCGTCTAAAGCCGGCAAGCATACACCCAACACAGGACAACACCCAGGGGACTAGACCCTCTTTCATTTACATAGGGAACACGTAAGTTATAAAACCTTTTTTTATACATGAATTTTACATAATATTATAAGACAGGGATGGGTAGGAAGAGGATTCTAGGCCACACATCACCCAGCTTGAAGGTTAGAACTCATATGCGACCTGACAAGTTCCCTTTAAGATCACTCGGTCTAATATTTTCTAATATCTTTAAGATCAGAAACAATTTAGTGTGACACATTTCCAATCTATAGTAGCATTTAAAGGAGAACTAATAATTTTACAATACAGTATGACCTTAATTTTCTAAGGTTTCAAGAACAACAGCAAAACATTAAGGGTAAAATTACTAAGAAGATGCAAAAGGTAAATAAAAATGTTGTAATTCCATGTAGTTGCACAGGCTCGAGGATTAAATAGCTGCTGTTCTAAAATAACCACTATGAACTGTTGATTTTTTTCACATTTACAGTACCGGTACTAGTTAGAATGATAATAATTTCTAACACAACAGATACATGATAAGTGCTTCCCATAATTTAATGGCACTTACAACCGTGAATACATGTCACAGCTGAAGATTGAATCTGTTTGCATCTCTCTACAAAGGGTGACCTTGTGTCCTCTGTGATGACAGTAATTTAAACAAATCACTTCAAGATTTTTGGTATGGACCATTAATATATTTATAGAGTGTGATCATAGCCCCCTGTAATATTCTGTAGTATATCTAAATCTAATACAGGTAGTCTTTGCACATAACAGTGATTTATTAGTTAATCGTTTGTAGACTGTTCAGCTTTCAATCAACATTTTCTTTAGTTCTAAGATGTTCTAGTTATTTACCAATGCTGAGAACAGAGCAGCACATTCATAACTTAAGGAGATTGTCCAGGTTCAGGCTCATGACCTGCTTATTTTTCTAGAATCAATGTAAAACCTATCCATTGGCGGTGCCTGGCCTTGCAGCTCATCCTCAATCAAACCAATTGAGCTGATCTTAAATACTAGACATAGCATATGAACCATAATCTTATTCTTCAATTACATATTATTCTTTTCCATCAGTCCAATATTCTACTATCTGTAGGTTAACAAACTGTTTATGTTATGTCTCACTTGGGGAGTTTGATCCTTGAGACCTTTAATTTGAAGAGCAGTTGGAATCCTGAAGGCTGTCTAGATGGAGCTGCAGAGTATCACAATGACTATGGGACAGCGTTAGACCGGAGCTCCTAGGCTGTCTCTCATCTAGGGGACCCTATAGTATTCCTAACCTCAGGGATACACCTGATGGTGGAGAGGCCTGTGTCTTTTTCCTGGCTCTGCTCCTGACTAGTCCTGATCTGAATCTTCTCCCCTTTCTCAAAGGGAGCAACGAACAGGAGTGTGATAAAACCTACAGAAAAATACAGAAAGGTGTATAGCAAAACTCTGTCACACAGAACACACACACAAAGGTAAAGACAATAAGATGGTTCAGAAGGAAAAACAAGGGCAGGAAGAAGGCTACAAAATAACAGGGGTAAACTCCATAACCGCACCAAGTAATGAGCACAACTTTTACCAGTAAGTCTTGAACACCACACCTCACAGACCATCATAGAATAAAATATAGCTAGCATTGGGTGGAATTTTTCAGCCAGCATAGATAGGAGAAGAGCAGATGTGATAGACCTCTCCACAACGTATGACTAAAGGAGCAAGCAAACCAGCAGAGATTAACTTTTTCTAGTCTGCCTAACAATCAACACACAGCAGGTCGATGCCTGAGTCTGCCTGTGTTGATCCCATCAAGCCAGAAAAACCATCAAGCAGAGAGTCAGAATCTTCAATCTGAGTAGCGTTCAATGCCAACATGACAGTCGGTGAAGTTTGTGCAAAACTCCATGCCTGACGAAATTGAATGACAATCAGTGCAGTAAAGTAGTTGTAGCATTGCAGACAAAATTATAAAAGCTCAGAGAAGATCACCATGAACTGATCCAGTGATGTGATGTCAGGGTTGCCAAGAAATTCCATGACATTCTGTAAAAATAGGACGCTTTTTTGCTCTGTCTATGAAAAAAATGTAGGGCGTCCATAACTTTTGGGAAGGTGAATAAATGTATACATATTATTTTGACTGTAATAATCATTTTACAGTTTTACAGTGAATGCTGTAGATGATTTCATATCAGAATTATGAGCTGTGGAAAAGTATTAGTCAAGATCTAATGATTTATTATGGTTTTCCAATGGGTCCATAAAAATATTGTATCTCTGTAAATTTGTTATCAGTTTTCCAGAAAAAATAAAAAATAAAGTTGTCAACCCTGGGCTGAGTGATGTTCATCAGAAGACTAGCTGTAGTGATGTATTAGAGTTGGTTAGGTCCAAAAACTCACTGTATCAATGTAACAGAGTCTGGTGATGAAGGAGAGTTGTGTATTTCAGGAAGCATTATGTGATGGAAATGTAGCAGAGTACAGTGACGGTATAGTAAGTGACCCACAAAGTCAATGTAGCAGACCCAGCGACACAGCAGAAACTGGGTTTGTCAGGATGCAGTCAATGACAGTGTAGTAGAGTCTAACAGATTGACAAGGCTAGTTATGCCAGTACGCTAACAGAGGATACATTGGAAAGCTGACTTTGTCAGTAGGCAAAGAATGGCTATATAGTAAAACCCAGTTACATTACCAAGATAGGCAAGTCAGAAGGCTCTGAATGATAATATAGTGAGGAGTGTGGAGCATTGAAGTCAGAAATAGTGGAAGAGACATTGACTACCTAAGATCCCAGTCAGCATTTTGTGCCTGAGCTGGGCTACTTGGCCTTGATTAGTGATATCATAGTAGTGCATCAGGTTGCTATGGCAACATGAATAGCAGAGAGACAGAGAGTACTGGCAGCTGCAGAGGATGGAGCGCTGGACACTGGGTCCAGGAAAGGTGAGTTACAGAATGCAGTGAATTAGCAAATGAACACTAGATCACACTATATGTATTTTTTTAAATTTGTAACCATGGAGACACACAGGTCTGTATAAGAACTATACACACAAAACTGCTGGATATCATTAGTCAACAGTTTAGGCAGTGTATATACTGTTTTTACTGTTATAAAGTCCACAAAAGTTTCCTTTTGGGGGTCTTAAAGGGATTGTCTACTGAAAATAAGTTATCACCTATGTGCATGATAAGGGATAGATGGTGACTGGTCCTGTTGGTAGTAAGAGAACAGGGAACTTTTATCCCCATTATAAAATGGTGCAGCAGGTGGGATATCACACAGCCACTGCATTCATTCTTTTTGGGGCTGCCAGAAAAGCCAGAGTGTAGCATTCGGCAACCCCATAAGAAATAATGGAGCACTTGTCATACATATACACATCCACCCCATTCTAATGGGCATAAAATGGATAAAATTCCCCATTCTGCCAATCAGCACATGTCCCAGTGGTAGGATACCTACCCATGAGCAAGGGGATAAGGGACAACTTATTTTCACTGGACAACCTTTTTACATTTTTAGACTGGGTTCACTATGCAAGAAGCAGATGGAGATGAGTTGTGCTCTCCAGCTTTATAATGATAACATTTTATCTTACATTGTATGCCTAACCTTTGTAGCAAAGATACTTCAATTGAGGTTTTGTAATGGGTATTGCCAAGAGAAGTCTACATTCCTTGATTAATTAATTTCAAAATTAATTTGTATGTTGGAAATGGGTCTATCAACAGGCTACAACTGAATCCAAAAGCAACCAGCGGAAATCTGGACAATGATTGCGGTTATAATAGAAAATGTGACTCTATACCAGTGCCAGAAAGTAAATCATTGTTTATATTTTAAAATTTAGATAACGCTTTAAGAAAATGTTAACTATATACACATATATCAAAAATGTGCATCTTAAAATACAACTATATATCCCATCAGATAATCCTTCATTTTTTGCCAGCAATTTGTATAGCAGCATTTTAACATTTTAAATATTTTTTTAAAACAAAATTACCTTAAATTACCTCGTAGACTTTATACTGCAAAGTACCGAATACCTAAATTCAGCACATTATTTTCTAAGCATGTACACATTTGTTTAAGAAAGAATGTGATTGCTATTTCCTAATGCTGCCAGCTTACAGAGAGATTAATAGCACATTTGACCTGGCAGTTTTCTGACACTAGGAAAATTGAGAAAAATGATGGTCCAGAATCCTGACAAAGGATTTGATAACTTTATTTATAACTAATGCATCATATAAGTTATCCTACTCGGCGACTACACTGCAAACAAAATTCATTGGTACAAAATCTACCAAATATTTCCATTATCAATGAGAAAATATTACAGCAAGTAAGCTATCAGAAGATTGTAAAAAAAATACATTGCTAATCAACATAGTATATCAAAAAGTGAATTAAGAAACAAATAGAGATGAGCGACTCTGATTGGCAAAGATTAGTAAATGTTAAAATCGTATGATCTTTAGCTAGATTGGATTGGAATTGGACATCCGATCATTTACCTCAAAAATCGGCAATCTTGCCAAAGATCTGTAAATGTTCGGATGGCAAAAACCATCCTCTCCCTACCCATCAAAACCATGTCAAGTATTGGCATATATAGCAAGTCCAGCACGTAAAAAAGACATCCTTTTATTCCAAAATTATGATAAAACCTTCAAAAATGTAGACATACAGAAATATGAAACACCAGGTCTAGTTGGTCCGGTTTACGCGTTGCGAGAGAAATCTCTTAGTCGTAACCTGGAGGTTATTTGAAGATTTTATCATAATTTTGCAATAAAGGATGAGTTTTTTTTATGTGCTGGACTTGCTATATATTTCTCCGTCTGGGGTGACAGTCTGTGCACTGTGACAGGTGAGCTGGTTGCTTGTTTCAAGTTTTCTCAAGTATTGGCATGCCTGTGATTGGCCATTGTAATAAAAAAGGAAGCAAAAGTGTTAAAGCAGTATATACTGAGTCTCCCATGGCTGCAGCGCTACTTTCATGGACAATATTTATCCTTATTGCATATTCACAGCTTTCCCCGTTCTACTGGCATCTCTGATGGTCTGCTGTCAGACCTCGCCCCCAGACAGCGCCTGTGATTGGTTGGGATCATAGACACTGCCTGTGGGTCTCTATTGTGGTATAAAAATAAATAAATAAAACAATTAACATGGGGTCTTCCACTTCTATTGATATCAGCACAGATAAAGCCCATGGCTACAGTCTGCAGACCCTAGCCATGTGCTTATCTTGGCTGTGTATCAAAATAAGAGGAACCACATGCGGCTTTTTAAAAATTATTTAAATAAATAATTTAAAAAAAAGGAATGCAGTTTCCCCTAATTTTGTTACGCAGCCATGATAAAACAGACTGCTGGGGGCTGGTATTCTCAGTCTGGAGAGGCCCATGGTTATTGAGCTCCCCAGCCTAAAAATAGCAGCTTGAAGCAGCCCAGGTTAGCCATTTCCATTTCATGCGACAATCCCAGCACTTTACACCTGCTCTTCTCAATTGTCCTGGTGCAGTCGCAATCAGGGTTATAAGCAGTTAATCGTAGTTCACAGCTGCCAATAAAACCTAGATTAGTAATGGGAGGCATCTATGAGACCCTCCCGTTACTAACTGTAAGGGAAAAGAAATAAACATAAACACTGAAAAAAATCCTTTATTTGAAATAAAAGACATAAAACACACTCTCTTTCACCATTTTAGTAACCCCCAAAACACCCCTGAAGGTCAGATGTAATCCACATAAGGTCCCACAATGAATCCAGCTCTGCTACATTACTGAAAGCAAGGCAAATGATCATGGTACATGACTGAATGCTGTAACTTCAGGCAGAGACTGAGCCGCAGTGATGAGCTGTGCCGTCACCCAGGTTAGTTGTGTTTATAGACGGAGGTTCACATGGTCCTCCACCTGTGATCACAGGTAACCTGACCTCAGATTACATCAATAAACTTGCACTGCGTTCACAGACCTGCATCTCCTGGCAGAAAACTGTATGTTTTTTGTGAAGAGAATGAGATTTGGTGCTGAAATTTTCACACCATATCCCTGCACCCAACCAGGGTGGTTTTTGACTTTTATTTCAAATAAAATATTTATTTTCATTTACAGATTAGTGATGGGGTAATAGATGCCTCCCATTACTAATCCAGGGCTTAATAGCGGCTATGAGCTACGTTTAAACCCTTATTACCCCGATTACTACTTGACCAGGGCAATCGGGAAGAACCGGGTAAAGTGGCGAGATCATCACGTCTAATGGATGCAACAGTCCTGGGTGGCTGCAGACTGCTGTTTTTAGGCTGGGGGGACCTATAAGCATGGGTCTCCCCAGCCTAAGAATACCAGCCCCCAGCTGTTGGGTGTTATCATAGCTAGGTATCAAAATTGAGGGGACCGCAAGCTGTTTTTTTTAAATTTATGTATTTATTTTTTTAAAAAAGCCGCCTGCAGTTCCTCCTATTTTGATAAACAGCCACGATAAGAGCACAGCTGGGGGCTGCAGCCTGCTATCTGTGCTGTATCAATACATGGGGACCGCACGCCAATTATTTTATTTATTTATTTATCACCAGTATAAGGACTAGAGTTGAGCGCGGTTCGTGGTTCGTGGTTCTCCAGTTCGCGGCTCGAGTGATTTTGGGGCATGTTCTAGATCGAACTAGAACTCGAGCTTTTTGCAAAAGCTCGGTAGTTCTAGAAACGTTCGAGAACGGTTCTAGCAGCCAAAAAACAGCTAAATCATAGCTTGGTTTCTGCTGTAATAGTGTAAGTCACTCTGTGAATCAAACTATTATCACATTTCAGTGTATAGTGTGCGTGAACAGCGCCTTCAGATCACTGCTGTTTCTATAATGGCGATCGCCATTTTTTTTTTTTTTTTTTCTTGTCTTCCTTCCCTAAGTGCGCGCGTCTTGTGGGGCGGGCCAGCATGTCAGCCAATCCCAGACACACACACAGCTAAGTGGACTTTGAGCCAGAGAAGCAACGGCATGTGTGATAGGATCTGCATGTCACATGTCCCTGCATTATAAAACCGGACATTTTCTTCACGGACGCCATTATCTGCCTTCTGCGTCTTTGGTGTCAGACATCACTGTCGCAGCTCCGTCTTCCTGAGTCCTATAGCCGATACAGCTGTATGCGCTGCATACACAGCGTTAGACAGCTTAGGGAGAGCACTTTATAGCAGTCCTTTTAAGGGCTCCAACCGGCAGGGTCAGAGAGCCATAGGTGACAGGTCCTGCAAACAGCAACAGCGTCTGTGTAGCCCAGGTCAGGGATTTCCTACCTGCATTTCACCATTAGGAGGGAATAGAAAGGCAGGCTTCCATTCCTCTACCCAGAGCACCACAATCCTGCCACTGTACCCTCTTGTCCTCTGCACACTCCAACTGATAACTAAGCCATTATACTAGCAAACACTCAGTGTACCTAGTGGCATCCTATACGTGGCTATTGGACTTTGCTATAGTCCCACTAGTGCAAAGACATTTGCAGAGCGCGTCTGCCTGCATTGCACACTACAACTCATTCTAAACAAGCCATTATACTAGCAAACACTCAGTGTACCTAGTGGCATCCTATACGTGGCTATTGGACTTTGCTATAGTCCCACTAGTGCAAAGACATTAGCAGAGCACATCTGCCTGCATTGCACACTACAACTCATTCTAACCAAGCCATTATACTAGCAAACACTCAGTGTACCTAGTGGCATCCTATACGTGGCTATTGGACTTTGCTATAGTCCCACTAGTGCAAAGACATTTGCAGAGCGCGTCTGCCTGCATTGCACACTACAACTCATTCTAAACAAGCCATTATACTAGCAAACACTCAGTGTACCTAGTGGCATCCTATACGTGGCTATTGGACTTTGCTATAGTCCCACTAGTGCAAAGACATTAGCAGAGCACATCTGCCTGCATTGCACACTACAACTCATTCTAACCAAGCCATTATACTAGCAAACACTCAGTGTACCTAGTGGCATCCTATACGTGGCTATTGGACTTTGCTATAGTCCCACTAGTGCAAAGACATTTGCAGAGCGCGTCTGCCTGCGTTGCACACTACAACTCATTCTAACCAAGCCATTATACTAGCAAACACTCAGTGTACCTAGTGGCATCCTATACGTGGCTATTGGACTTTGCTATAGTCCCACTAGTGCAAAGACATTTGCAGAGCGCGTCTGCCTGCATTGCACACTACAACTCATTCTAAACAAGCCATTATACTAGCAAACACTCAGTGTACCTAGTGGCATCCTATACGTGGCTATTGGACTTTGCTATAGTCCCACTAGTGCAAAGACATTAGCAGAGCACATCTGCCTGCATTGCACACTACAACTCATTCTAACCAAGCCATTATACTAGCAAACACTCAGTGTACCTAGTGGCATCCTATACGTGGCTATTGGACTTTGCTATAGTCCCACTAGTGCAAAGACATTTGCAGAGCGCGTCTGCCTGCATTGCACACTACAACTCATTCTAAACAAGCCATTATACTAGCAAACACTCAGTGTACCTAGTGGCATCCTATACGTGGCTATTGGACTTTGCTATAGTCCCACTAGTGCAAAGACATTAGCAGAGCACATCTGCCTGCATTGCACACTACAACTCATTCTAACCAAGCCATTATACTAGCAAACACTCAGTGTACCTAGTGGCATCCTATACGTGGCTATTGGACTTTGCTATAGTCCCACTAGTGCAAAGACATTTGCAGAGCGCGTCTGCCTGCGTTGCACACTACAACTCATTCTAACCAAGCCATTATACTAGCAAACACTCAGTGTACCTAGTGGCATCCTATACGTGGCTATTGGACTTTGCTATAGTCCCACTAGTGCAAAGACATTTGCAGAGCGCGTCTGCCTGCGTTGCACACTACAACTCATTCTAAACAAGCCATTATACTAGCAAACACTCAGTGTACCTAGTGGCATCCTATACGTGGCTATTGGACTTTGCTATAGTCCCACTAGTGCAAAGACATTTGCAGAGCGCGTCTGCCTGCGTTGCACACTACAACTCATTCTAACCAAGCCATTATACTAGCAAACACTCAGTGTACCTAGTGGCATCCTATACGTGGCTATTGGACTTTGCTATAGTCCCACTAGTGCAAAGACATTTGCAGAGCGCGTCTGCCTGCGTTGCACACTACAACTCATTCTAACCAAGCCATTATACTAGCAAACACTCAGTGTACCTAGTGGCATCCTATACGTGGCTATTGGACTTTGCTATAGTCCCACTAGTGCAAAGACATTTGCAGAGCGCGTCTGCCTGCGTTGCACACTACAACTCATTCTAACCAAGCCATTATACTAGCAAACACTCAGTGTACCTAGTGGCATCCTATACGTGGCTATTGGACTTTGCTATAGTCCCACTAGTGCAAAGACATTAGCAGAGCACATCTGCCTGCATTGCACACTACAACTCATTCTAACCAAGCCATTATACTAGCAAACACTCAGTGTACCTAGTGGCATCCTATACGTGGCTATTGGACTTTGCTATAGTCCCACTAGTGCAAAGACATTTGCAGAGCGCGTCTGCCTGCATTGCACACTACAACTCATTCTAAACAAGCCATTATACTAGCAAACACTCAGTGTACCTAGTGGCATCCTATACGTGGCTATTGGACTTTGCTATAGTCCCACTAGTGCAAAGACATTAGCAGAGCACATCTGCCTGCATTGCACACTACAACTCATTCTAACCAAGCCATTATACTAGCAAACACTCAGTGTACCTAGTGGCATCCTATACGTGGCTATTGGACTTTGCTATAGTCCCACTAGTGCAAAGACATTAGCAGAGCACATCTGCCTGCATTGCACACTACAACTCATTCTAACCAAGCCATTATACTAGCAAACACTCAGTGTACCTAGTGGCATCCTATACGTGGCTATTGGACTTTGCTATAGTCCCACTAGTGCAAAGACATTTGCAGAGCGCGTCTGCCTGCGTTGCACACTACAACTCATTCTAACCAAGCCATTATACTAGCAAACACTCAGTGTACCTAGTGGCATCCTATACGTGGCTATTGGACTTTGCTATAGTCCCACTAGTGCAAAGACATTTGCAGAGCGCGTCTGCCTGCGTTGCACACTACAACTCATTCTAAACAAGCCATTATACTAGCAAACACTCAGTGTACCTAGTGGCATCCTATACGTGGCTATTGGACTTTGCTATAGTCCCACTAGTGCAAAGACATTTGCAGAGCGCGTCTGCCTGCGTTGCACACTACAACTCATTCTAACCAAGCCATTATACTAGCAAACACTCAGTGTACCTAGTGGCATCCTATACGTGGCTATTGGACTTTGCTATAGTCCCACTAGTGCAAAGACATTTGCAGAGCGCGTCTGCCTGCGTTGCACACTACAACTCATTCTAACCAAGCCATTATACTAGCAAACACTCAGTGTACCTAGTGGCATCCTATACGTGGCTATTGGACTTTGCTATAGTCCCACTAGTGCAAAGACATTTGCAGCACGTCTGCCTGCGTTGCACACTCCAACTAATTATAACTAAGTTGCATTGTCAGGGATATTTATTCTTTATTATTCTGCTGTTAATAAAGCTAGACCACCACTGCAATCTTCACCACCTCTCAATTTTTACTACCACATTTTCAGTCCACAATCTTGTCGCAATCAACATGAGTGGCAAAATGACAGATGCTGGTGGAAAGGGGAAGAGGCGTGGTGTAAAAGGCAAAAAAGGTTTTGTCCGTGGGGAAGGTGGCAAAGCTCCATTATCATCTGCTGAAGATAGACCATCTACCAGCAAAAGTAAGATGTCTACTACTTACCGTGGACAATCCGATGTGCTCCCTTTGTTACGGACACGAACAACAGGAACAAAGGTAGATGATGGGCAAAAAAGGAAAATGCTTGAATGGATCTCAAGTGGTCCAACAAGTGCCCTCTCTGCCACTTCAAGTACCGCATCCAAAAAACACCAGTCCTCTGAGTTGTCATCCCAATCAAACTTGCTTTCTCCCAGCTCTGAAGTCTCCATCAGCCCTGCACAGTATGGTGGAACTGAGATGGCTGAGTCTGCAGAGCTGTTCAGTCACACTATAGCCTGGGAATCAGAGGTCTGCTCCCAAGCTACAGTGAGTACAGAACAGGAAATGGTCTGCAGTGATGCCCAGAACCTTTGTGACTCAGATTCAGGCCGTGAGGACCAAGTTTCTGAGCATAATGTTGACCCTTTGTCACAAACTGTAACACCTGTGGTTATAGACAATGAGGAACATACTGATGAAGATGAGACGCAGATACCCGATTGGGATGACAACTTAAATATTCGTTCAGGGCAAGAAGAGGCTCGGTCTGAGGGGGAGGGGAGTGCAAACACAACAATTGATGATGACGTTCTAGATCCCACCTACTGTCAACCCCCAGTCAGGCACTCGAGGAGGTCAACAGAGGCGGTGGAGGAGGATGCAACCGACGACGAAGTTACCTTGCGCCTTCCTGGACAGAGTCGGAGAACTGGTAGCACGTCTACAACTGCATCCTCAGCCACCACTCTGCCTATGAGCATTATTCGTGGTGGATCAACAGGTCGCATGGCCTCTAAGCCTTGCCTAGCCTGGTCCTTTTTTCACATCGAAAAAGATCGCCCAACTCATGTGATATGTAACATTTGTCATGATTCTGTTAGTAGAGGTCAAAACCTCAGCAGTTTGACAACTTCTTCCATGAATCGTCACATGACTAAATATCATAAGTCCCGGTGGGAAGCTCACCGTGCTGCAATGCGGCCTAGTGGAGCGAACCATCCACCGCCCGCCCCTTCCACTGCATCCGCGCGCTCTTCATCTTCTAGGACTGTGGGGACAGCTGCCACACCTGTTTTTCCACGCAAAACTTCCACCACTGTAACCGCAACAGGCAGTTTGCTTGTAAGGTCGTCAGTTGGTTTGGAAGGGGAAACAAGTGAGTGTGTACAGCTCTCTCAGACATCGATAGCACCAACGTTGGATGAAGGCAACATCATGTCTCCGCCTGCACTTTCCTCACAAACCTGCATTTTTCCAGGGACACCCTACTCAACACCGTCTACACACAGCAGCCAGATCTCTGTCCCTCAGATGTGGTCAAATAAAAGGCCACTTCCTCCGACCCATGACAAAGCTAAGAGGTTGACTCTATCCCTCTGTAAGCTGTTGGCTACCGAAATGCTGCCTTTCCGCCTAGTGGACACACAGGATTTTAGAGACCTTATGTCTGTCGCTGTGCCCCAGTACCAGATGCCTAGTCGCCACTACTTCTCTAAGAAAGGTGTGCCCGCGCTACACCAGCATGTCGCACACAACATCACCGCTTCCTTGAGAAACTCTGTGTGTGAACGGGTGCATTTCACCACCGATACTTGGACCAGTAAGCATGGACAGGGACGTTACATGTCGCTGACTGGGCACTGGGTAACTATGGTGATAGATGGTGAAGGGTCTGCTGCACAAGTCTTGCCGTCCCCACGACTTGTGTGTCAATCCTCTGTCTGTCCAAGTTCCGCCACTGCTTCTGCATCCTCCACCTCATCTGGGTCCTCCACCTCCGCCCCAAGCCTGCCTGGTCAGGCCACCAGCGTTCTCACTGCGCAGAAGGAATCACGCACCCCTCATTACTATGCTGGCAGCAGAGCGCAACGGCATCAGGCGGTCTTTAGCTTGACATGTCTTGGTAATAAGAGTCACACAGCTGAGGAGTTGTGGTCAGCTTTGCGGTCCGAGTTTAATAAATGGTTGTCTCCACTCAAACTGCAGCCTGGTAAGGCCGTGTGCGACAATGCTGCAAACCTGGGTGCGGCACTTCGCCTGGGCAAGGTGACACACGTACCTTGTATGGCTCACGTGTTGAACCTTGTCGTGCAGCAATTTTTAACACACTATCCCGGCCTAGATGGCCTTCTGAACAGGGCACGAAAACTGTCAGCTCACTTCCGCCGTTCAAGCGCCGCAGCAGAGCGACTTGCATCGCTCCAGAAGTCTTTCGGCCTGCCGGTTCATCGCCTGAAATGCGATGTGGCGACACGCTGGAATTCAACTCTCCACATGTTACAGCGACTGTGGCAGCACCGCAGAGCCCTGGTGCAATACGTCATGACGTATAGCCTGGGCCAACGAGATGCAGAGGTGGGGCAGATCACCCTGATGGAGTGGTCTCAGATCAAGGACCTATGCACCCTTCTGCACAGTTTCGACATGGCGACGAATATGTTTAGCTCTGACAATGCCATTATCAGCATGACGATTCCAGTCATTTACATGCTGGAGCACACGCTAAACACTATTCGGAGTCAGGGGGTGGGACAACATGAAGGGGAGGAACTACAGGAGGATTCATATGCGCAAGGGACAACAACATCACGAAGGTCCAGACGTTCATCATCACCAACGCAGCAGGCATGGGACCATGGGGGACAGGGATCGACAAGGGCGCATAGTAGCAGGCGAAATGTTGAGCAAGGTGCAGGAGAACATGAAGAAATGGAGGACGAACTGTCCATGGACATGGAAGACTCAGCGGATGAGGGAGACCTTGGTCAAATTTCAGTTGAAAGAGGTTGGGGTCAGATGTCAGAGGAAGAAAGAACGGGTAGCACCTCTATGCCACAAACACAGCATGGACTTGGTCCGCATGGCTGCGCAAGACACATGAGTGCCTTTTTGTTGCACTACCTCCAACATGACAGTCGTATTGTCAAAATTAGAAGTGATGATGACTACTGGATTGCCACACTATTAGATCCCCGGTACAAGTCCAAATTTTGTGACATAATTCCAGCCATAGAAAGGGACGCACGTATGCAGGGATATCAGCAGAAGCTGTTACTAGATCTTAGCTCGGCTTTTCCACCAAACAACCGTGCAGGTGCAGGGAGTGAATCTCCCAGTTGTAACTTGACAAACATGGGACGGTCTCGTCATCTTCAACAGTCTACCCGTACCAGTAGGACCTTTTCTGGTGCCGGTAACAGCAATTTTATGGAATCTTTTCATAATTTTTTTAGACCCTCTTTTGCAAGGCCACCAGAGACAACAAGTCTGACACATACTCAACGGCTGGAGAGGATGATACAGGAGTATCTCCAAATGAACATCGATGCCATGACTGTGCAACTGGAGCCTTGCTCCTTTTGGGCTTCAAACATAGAAAAATGGCCAGAGCTCTCCAGTTACGCCTTGGAGATTTTGTCGTGTCCAGCTGCCAGCGTTGTCTCTGAACGTGTATTCAGTGCTGCTGGGTGTGTGCTGACAGATAAGCGCACGCGTCTGTCCAGTGACAATGTGGACAGACTGACGTTCATCAAAATGAACAAGTCATGGATCCAGAAGGAATTTACTACCCCTGTGTCATCCTGGGGAGAGTAAATGCTTGTGGATTTGGAATGTGCTTGATGCAAATCAAAACATCCTGTTTGCAACTAGGGCCCAAGTGCTGCCACTGATGTGGTGGGTGTCTGTGTGGCCCAATTTTTGGAAAAAAGGGAGACTCCGCTTGGAGTAACCCTTGCTTACATTGTTTTTAAAAGAAGCCAAGATGAACAGAGCTGGGATCAGGAAAGACTTTGCTACCTACCCCGGTGTCATCCTGGGGACGGATAAGAATAGCGTATTTTTGAATGTGCTTGATGCAAATCAAAACATCCTGTTTGCAACTAGGGCCCAAGTGCTGCCACTGAATGGGTGGGTGTGTGTGGGGCCCAATTTTTGGAAAAAAGGGGAGACTCCGCTTGGAGTAACCCTTGCTTACATTGTTTTTAAAAGAAGCCAAGATGAACAAGTCATGGGTCAGCAAAGACTTTGCTACCTACCCCAGTGTCATCCTGGGGACGGCTAAGAATAGCGTATTTTTGAATGTGCTTGATGCAAATCAAAACATCCTGTTTGCAACTAGGGCCCAAGTGCTGCCACTGATGTGGTGGGTGTCTGTGTGGCCCAATTTTTGGAAAAAAGGGAGACTCCGCTTGGAGTAACCCTTGCTTGCTGTGTTTTTAAAAGAAGCCAAGATGAACAGAGCTGGGATCAGGAAAGACTTTGCTACCTACCCCGGTGTCATCCTGGGGACGGATAAGAATGGCGTATTTTTGAATGTGCTTGATGCAAATCTAGCTGTGAAGTGTACAACTGGGGCACAACTGCTGCCACTGAATGGGTGGGTGTGTGTGGGGCCCAATTTTTGGAAAAAAGGGGAGACTCCGCTTGGAGTAACCCTTGCTTACATTGTTTTTAAAAGAAGCCAAGATGAACAAGTCATGGGTCAGCAAAGACTTTGCTACCTACCCCAGTGTCATCCTGGGGACGGCTAAGAATAGCGTATTTTTGAATGTGCTTGATGCAAATCAAAACATCCTGTTTGCAACTAGGGCCCAAGTGCTGCCACTGATGGGGTGGGTGTCTGTGTGGCCCAATTTTTGGAAAAAAGGGAGACTCCGCTTGGAGTAACCCTTGCTTGCTGTGTTTTTAAAAGAAGCCAAGATGAACAGAGCTGGGATCAGGAAAGACTTTGCTACCTACCCCGGTGTCATCCTGGGGACGGATAAGAATAGCGTATTTTTGAATGTGCTTGATGCAAATCAAAACATCCTGTTTGCAACTAGGGCCCAAGTGCTGCCACTGAATGGGTGGGTGTGTGTGGGGCCCAATTTTTGGAAAAAAGGGGAGACTCCGCTTGGAGTAACCCTTGCTTACATTGTTTTTAAAAGAAGCCAAGATGAACAGAGCTGGGATCAGGAAAGACTTTGCTACCTACCCCGGTGTCATCCTGGGGACGGCTAAGAATAGCGTATTTTTGAATGTGCTTGATGCAAATCAAAACATCCTGTTTGCAACTAGGGCCCAAGTGCTGCCACTGAATGGGTGGGTGTGTGTGGGGCCCAATTTTTGGAAAAAAGGGGAGACTCCGCTTGGAGTAACCCTTGCTTACATTGTTTTTAAAAGAAGCCAAGATGAACAAGTCATGGGTCAGCAAAGACTTTGCTACCTACCCCAGTGTCATCCTGGGGACGGCTAAGAATAGCGTATTTTTGAATGTGCTTGATGCAAATCAAAACATCCTGTTTGCAACTAGGGCCCAAGTGCTGCCACTGATGGGGTGGGTGTCTGTGTGGCCCAATTTTTGGAAAAAAGGGAGACTCCGCTTGGAGTAACCCTTGCTTGCTGTGTTTTTAAAAGAAGCCAAGATGAACAGAGCTGGGATCAGGAAAGACTTTGCTACCTACCCCGGTGTCATCCTGGGGACGGCTAAGAATAGCGTATTTTTGAATGTGCTTGATGCAAATCAAAACATCCTGTTTGCAACTAGGGCCCAAGTGCTGCCACTGAATGGGTGGGTGTGTGTGGGGCCCAATTTTTGGAAAAAAGGGGAGACTCCGCTTGGAGTAACCCTTGCTTACATTGTTTTTAAAAGAAGCCAAGATGAACAAGTCATGGGTCAGCAAAGACTTTGCTACCTACCCCAGTGTCATCCTGGGGACGGCTAAGAATAGCGTATTTTTGAATGTGCTTGATGCAAATCAAAACATCCTGTTTGCAACTAGGGCCCAAGTGCTGCCACTGATGTGGTGGGTGTCTGTGTGGCCCAATTTTTGGAAAAAAGGGAGACTCCGCTTGGAGTAACCCTTGCTTGCTGTGTTTTTAAAAGAAGCCAAGATGAACAGAGCTGGGATCAGGAAAGACTTTGCTACCTACCCCGGTGTCATCCTGGGGACGGATAAGAATGGCGTATTTTTGAATGTGCTTGATGCAAATCTAGCTGTGAAGTGTACAACTGGGGCACAACTGCTGCCACTGAATGGGTGGGTGTGTGTGGGGCCCAATTTTTGGAAAAAAGGGGAGACTCCGCTTGGAGTAACCCTTGCTTACATTGTTTTTAAAAGAAGCCAAGATGAACAAGTCATGGGTCAGCAAAGACTTTGCTACCTACCCCAGTGTCATCCTGGGGACGGCTAAGAATAGCGTATTTTTGAATGTGCTTGATGCAAATCAAAACATCCTGTTTGCAACTAGGGCCCAAGTGCTGCCACTGATGGGGTGGGTGTCTGTGTGGCCCAATTTTTGGAAAAAAGGGAGACTCCGCTTGGAGTAACCCTTGCTTGCTGTGTTTTTAAAAGAAGCCAAGATGAACAGAGCTGGGATCAGGAAAGACTTTGCTACCTACCCCGGTGTCATCCTGGGGACGGATAAGAATAGCGTATTTTTGAATGTGCTTGATGCAAATCAAAACATCCTGTTTGCAACTAGGGCCCAAGTGCTGCCACTGAATGGGTGGGTGTGTGTGGGGCCCAATTTTTGGAAAAAAGGGGAGACTCCGCTTGGAGTAACCCTTGCTTACATTGTTTTTAAAAGAAGCCAAGATGAACAGAGCTGGGATCAGGAAAGACTTTGCTACCTACCCCGGTGTCATCCTGGGGACGGATAAGAATAGCGTATTTTTGAATGTGCTTGATGCAAATCAAAACATCCTGTTTGCAACTAGGGCCCAAGTGCTGCCACTGAATGGGTGGGTGTGTGTGGGGCCCAATTTTTGGAAAAAAGGGGAGACTCCGCTTGGAGTAACCCTTGCTTACATTGTTTTTAAAAGAAGCCAAGATGAACAAGTCATGGGTCAGCAAAGACTTTGCTACCTACCCCAGTGTCATCCTGGGGACGGCTAAGAATAGCGTATTTTTGAATGTGCTTGATGCAAATCAAAACATCCTGTTTGCAACTAGGGCCCAAGTGCTGCCACTGATGTGGTGGGTGTCTGTGTGGCCCAATTTTTGGAAAAAAGGGAGACTCCGCTTGGAGTAACCCTTGCTTGCTGTGTTTTTAAAAGAAGCCAAGATGAACAGAGCTGGGATCAGGAAAGACTTTGCTACCTACCCCGGTGTCATCCTGGGGACGGATAAGAATGGCGTATTTTTGAATGTGCTTGATGCAAATCTAGCTGTGAAGTGTACAACTGGGGCACAACTGCTGCCACTGAATGGGTGGGTGTGTGTGGGGCCCAATTTTTGGAAAAAAGGGGAGACTCCGCTTGGAGTAACCCTTGCTTACATTGTTTTTAAAAGAAGCCAAGATGAACAAGTCATGGGTCAGCAAAGACTTTGCTACCTACTCCAGTGTCATCCTGGGGACGGCTAAGAATAGCGTATTTTTGAATGTGCTTGATGCAAATCAAAACATCCTGTTTGCAACTAGGGCCCAAGTGCTGCCACTGATGGGGTGGGTGTCTGTGTGGCCCAATTTTTGGAAAAAAGGGAGACTCCGCTTGGAGTAACCCTTGCTTGCTGTGTTTTTAAAAGAAGCCAAGATGAACAGAGCTGGGATCAGGAAAGACTTTGCTACCTACCCCGGTGTCATCCTGGGGACGGATAAGAATGGCGTATTTTTGAATGTGCTTGATGCAAATCTATCTGTGAAGTGTACAACTGGGGCACAACTGCTGCCACTGAAGGGGTGGGTGTGTGGGGCCCAATTTTTGGAAAAAAGGGAGACTCCGCTTGGAGTCACCTTGCGGTGTTTTACATGACTTTAGAAGGGCGTGCCATGCCTATATCTGTGTGTCCTCCTCTTTTTCCTTGTCCAGCTGTTTTGTTTTCGCATGAGTACATGTCCTTGTCACTTTCCCATGTGTTTGTGTTGTGTTGTGAGTTGTTTGTCACCTTTTGGACACCTTTGAGGGTGTTTTCTAGGTGTTTTACTGTGTTTGTGATTGCCTGCCATTGTTTCCTATGGGCTCGAGTTCGGTTCGTCGAACGTTCGACGAGCCGAACTCGAGCCAGACCCCCCGTTCGGCGAACCGCCTCGAGCCGAACCGGGACCGGTTCGCTCATCTCTAATAAGGACACAGACAGTGTTAGTGATTTCGACCAATCACAGATGCTAGCTCAGTTTATTTATTTTTATACACCTATATATTGTGTGTATATACAGTATATATACATAGCTTGCGGTCCCCTCAATTTTGATAATAGCTAATCCCAGACACACACAGCTAAGTGGTCTTTTTTGCCAGACAAGCAAGGGCATGTGTCATAGGCTGTCCATGTCACATGTCCTTGCATTATAAATACGGCCATTTTCCCTCACGGCGCCATTATCTGCTTTCTGCATGTAGGTGACAGTCACCGCTCACACAGCTCCTGTCTCCGCTCCAGCTGTGTACGCTATACACACAGCGCTCTACAGATTAAGGACAGAAGTTTATTTCAGCCCTTTTTATGGCTCATTTCCTCGGGCTCAGAGCCATAGGTGACAGTCAGGTCTGTGGAAACGCTGTATACAGCTTCAGTTAACAGCGTCTGAGTACCTAAGCTCAGGGAATTCCTTGCTGCATTTCACCATTAGGAGGGATAGAAAGTGAGGCTTCCTTTCCTGTCCACTGACCCAGAGAACTCGGCCACTGTACACACCTGTCCACTTTTGCTACACTATTTTTTATAGCAAACAGTGCTGAATTTAGTGTCCCACTTGTGCAAAGCATTTTCCAGCACCTCTGCATTCAACCCTCATGCACATTTTGCTACGCTATTTTTATAGCAAACAGTCATGAACATAAGTGGCATCCAAAGAGTGGCTGCTATACTCCATTACTTTCCCACTGGTGCCAAGTATTTTCCAGCACCTCTACATTCAACCCTCATGCACATTTTGCTAGGCTATTTTTATAGCAAACAGTGCTGAACATAAGTGGCATCCAAAAAGTGGTTGCTATACTCAATTGCTGTCACACTGGTGCCAAGCATTTTCCAGCACCTCTGCATTCAACCCTCATGCAAATTTTGCTACGCTATTTTTATAGCAAACAGTGATGAACATAAGTGGCATTCAAAAAGTGGCTGCTATACTAATTTAGTGTCCCACTTGTGCCAAGCATTTTCCAGCACCTCTGCATTCAACCCTCATGCACATTTTGCTACGCTATTTTTATAGCAAACAGTGATGAACATAAGTGGCATCCAAAAAGTGGCTGCTATACTCCATTGCTGTCCCACTGGGGCCAAGCATTTTCCAGCACCTCTGAATTCAACCCTCATGCACAGTTTGCTATGCTATTTTAATAGAAAACAGTGCTGCCAGTTTTAGGGCCATAGTTGCATTGTCAGGGATAGTCAGTGTTGGTTCTTCAGCTGTTAATAAAGCTAGACCACCTCTGCAATCCACCTCTCAATTTTTGCTACCACATTTTAAGTGGCTAATCTTGTCGCTAACAAAATGAGTGGCAAAAGGACAGATGCTGGTGGAAAGGGGAACAGGCGTGTTGGAAAAGGAAAAAAAGTTTGTGTTTTTGGGGAAGGTGGCAAAGCTACATTAACATCTGCTGAAGATAAGCCATCTTCCAGCAAAAGTAAGATGTCTACTACTTTCCGTGGACAATCCAATGTGCTCCCTTTTTTACGGACACGAACAACTGTAAGAAAGGTAGATGATGCACAAAAAAAGAACATGCTTGAATGGATCTTAAGTGCTCCAACAAGTGCCCTCTCCTCCACCTCAACTACCACTTAAAAAAAAACCAGTCCTCTGAGTTGTCATCGCAATCACACTTGCTTTCGCACAGCTATCAAGTCTCCACCCGCCCTGCACAGTATGGTGTACCAGAAATGATGAGTCTGCAGAGCTGTTCAGTAACACTATAGCCTGTGAATCAGAGGTCTGCTCCCAAGCTACAGTGAGTACAGACCAGGAAATGGTCTGCAGTGATGCCCAGAAGCTTTGTGACTCAGATTCAGGCCCTGATGACCAATTTTATGAGCATAATGTAGACCCTCATTCACAAACTGTAACATCTGTTGGTGCAGACAATGAGGAGCATACTGATGACTATGAGACGTAGATACCAGATTGGGATGACAACCTAAATATTCGGTCAGGGCAGGAAGAGGCTAGGTCTGAGGGCGAGGGAAGTGCAAACACAATGCTTGATGATGAAATTCTAGATCCCACTTACTGTCAACCCACAGTCAGTCACTTGGGGAGGTCAACAGAGGCGGTGGAGGAGGATGCAACTGATGATGAAGTTACCTTGCGCCTTCCTGGACAGAGTCGGAGTACTGGTAGCACGTCTACAACTGCATCCTCAGCCACCACTCTGCCTCTGAGCACAAGTCGGGGTGGCTCTGCAGGTCGCATGTCCTCTAAGCCTTGCCTAGCCTGGTCTTTTTTTGACCTTGCAAAGGATCTCCCAAATCATGTGATTTGTAAAATTTGTCGGGAATCTATAAGTAGAAGCAAAAAGCTCACCAGTTTGACAACTTCTTCCATGAATCGTCACATGAATACCAAGCATATTCCCAGTGGGAAGCTCACTGTGCTGAAATGCGGCCTAGCGTAGCGGGCCAACCACCGCCTGCCCCTTCCAGTGCATCCGCGCGCTCTTCATCTTCTATGACAATGGGGACAGCTGTTACACCTGGTTTTCCACGCACACCTTCCACCACTGCAAGCGCAACAGGCAGTTTGCTTGGTAGGTCGTCAGTTGGTTTGGAAGGGGAAACAAGTGCGGGTGTACAGCTCTCTCAGGCATCGATAGCACCAACGTGTGATGAAGGCAACATCATGTCTACATCTTCACTTTCCTCACAAAGCTGCATTTTTCCAGGGACACCCTACTAAACACCGTCTACACACAGCAGCCAGATCTCTGTCCCTCAGATATGGACAAATAAAAGGCCATTTCCTCCGACTTTATCCCTCTGTAAGCTCTTGGCTACCAAAATGCTGCCTTTCCGCCTGGTGGACACACAGGATTTTCGAGACCTTATGTCCATTGCTGTGCTCCAGTACCAGATGCCCAGTCGCCACTACTTCTCTAAGAAAGGTGTGCCCACACTACACCAGCATGTCGCACACAACATCACCACTTCCTTGAGAAACTCTGTGTGTGAACGGGTGCATTTCACCACCGATACTTGGACCAGTAAGCATGGACAGGGGCGTTACATGTCGCTGACTGGGCACTGGGTAACTATGGTGATAGATGGAGAAGGGTCTGCTGCACAAGTCTTGCCGTCCCCACGACTTGTGCGTCAATCCTCTGTATGTATAAGTTCCTCCAACGCTTCTGCCTCCTCAACCTTGTCTGGGTCCTCCACCTCTGCCCCAAGCCTGCCTGGTCAGGCCACCAGCATTGTAACTGCACACAAGGAATCACGCACACCTCCTTACTATGCTGGCAGCAGAGCGCAACGGCATCATGCGGTCTTTAGCTTGAAATGTCTTGGAAATAAGAGTCACACAGCGGATGAGTTGTGGTCAGCTCTGCTGTCCGAGTTTCATAAATGGTTGTCTCCACTCAACCTGCAGCCTGGTAAGGCCGTGTGCGACAATGCTGCAAACCTGGGTGCAGCCCTTCACCTGGGCAAGGTGACACACGTGCCTTGTATGGCTCACGTGTTGAACCTTGTTGTCCAGCAATTTTTAACACACTATCCCGACGTAGATGGCCTTCTGCACAGGGCACGAAAACTGTCTGCTCACTTCCGCTGTTCAACCGCCGCAGCTGAGCGACTTGCATCGCTCCAGAAGTCTTTCGGCCTGCCGGTTCATCATACATCATGACGTATAGCCTGGGCAACGAGATGCAGAGGTGGGGAAGATCCCCCTGATGGACTGGTCTCAGATCAAGGACCTATGCACCCTTCTGCACAGTTTCGACATGGTGGCTAATATGTTTAGCGCTGACAATGCCATTATCAGCATGACAATTCCAGTCATTTACATGCTGGAGCACACGCTAAACACTATTTGGAGTCAGGGGTGGTTCAAAAGGAAGGGGAGGAAGTACATGAGGATTCATATGCGCAAGGGATAACAACATCACCAAGGTCCAGACATTCATCATCACCCAGGCGGCAGGCATGGGACAATGGGGGAGAGGGATTAACAAGGGCGCATGGTAGCAGGCAAAATGTTGAGGAAGGTGCAGGAGAACATAAAGAAATGGAGGACGAACTGTCCATGGACATGGTAGACTCAGCAGATGAGGGAGACCTTTGTCACATTTCAGTTGAAAGAGGTTGGGGGGATATTTCAGAGGAAGAAAGAACAGTTAGCACCTCTATGCCACAAACACAGCGTGGACTTGGTCCGCATGGATGCGCAAGACACATGAGCGCCTTCTTGCTGCACTACCTACAACATGACCCTCGGATTGTCAAAATTAGAAGTGATGATGACTACTGGGTTGCCACACTATTAGATCCCAAGTACAAGTCCAACTTTTGTGAAATAATTCCAGCCATAAAAAGGGACGCACGTATGCAGGAGTATCAGCAGAAGCTGTTACTCAATCTTAGCTCGGCTTTTCCACCAAACCCCAGTGGTGCACGGAGTGAATCTCCCAGTTGTAACTTGACAAACATGGGACGGTTTCGTCATCAACAGTCTAATCGTACCAGCAGCACCGTATCTGGTGCTGGTAACAGCAATTTTATTGAATTGTTTCATAATTTTTTTAAACCCTCCTTTGCAAGGCCAACAGAGACAAGAAGTCTGACACATAGTCAACGGCTGCAGAGGATGATGAAGGAGTATCTCCAAATGAACATTGATGCCATGACTTTGCAACTGGAGCCTTGCTCATTTTGGGCTTCAAATCTTGAAAAATGGCCTGAGCTCGCCACTTACGCCTTGGAGATTTTGTCGTGTCCAGCTGCCAGCGTTGTCTCTGAACGTGTATTCAGTGCTGCTGGGTGTGTGATGACAGATAGGCGCAAGCGTCTGTCCAGTGACAATGTAGACAGACTAATGTTCATCAAAATGAACAAGTCATGGATCCGCAAGGTCTTTACTACCCCTGTGTCATCCTGGGGACAGTGAAGGCTGGCATATTTTGGAATGTGCTTGATGCAAATCAAAACATCCTGTTTGCAACTAGGGCACAAGTGCTGCCACTGAAGTGGTGTCTGTGGGGCCCAATTTTTGGAAAAAAGGGAGACTCCGCTTGGAGTAACCCTTGCTGTGTTTTTAAAAATGAGCCAAGATTAACAAGTCATGGTTCAGCAAAGACTTTGCTATACCTACCCCGGTGTCATCCTGGGAACAGTTAAGGCTGGCGTATTTCGGAATGTGCTTGATGCAAATCAAAACATCCTGTTTGCCACTAGGGCACAAGTGCTGACACTTAAGTGGTGTCTGTGGGGCCCAATTTTTGGAAAAAAGGGAGACTCCGCTTGGAGTAACCCTTGCTGTGTTTTTAAAAAGGAGCCAAGATTAACAAGTCATGGTTCAACAAAGAATTTGTTAGACCTTCCCCAGTGTCATCCAGGAAACAGCTAAGACTGGCGTATTTTGGAATGTGCTTGATGCAAATCAAAACATCCTGTTTGCAACTAGGGCACAAGTGCTGCCACTGAAGTGGTGTCTGTGGGGCCCAATTTTTGGAAAAAAAGGGAGACTCCGCTTGGAGTAACCCTTGCTGTGTTTTTAAAAATGAGCCAAGATGAACAAGTCATTGTTCAGCAAAGACTTTGCTATACCTACCCCATTGTCATCCTGGGGATAGTTAAGGCTGGCGTATTTTGGAATGTGCTTGTTGCAAATCAAAACATCCTGTTTGCAACTAAGGCACAAGTGCTGCCACTGAAGTGATGTCTGTGGGGCCCATTTTTTGGAAAAAAGGGAGACTCCACTTGGAGTAACCCTTGCTGTGTTTTTAAAAATGAGCCAAGATGAACAGATCTGGGATCAGCAAACACTTTGCTAGACCTTCCCCTGTGTCATCCGGGTGACAGCTAAGGCTGACGTATTTTGGAATGTGCTTGATGCAAATCAAAACATCCTGTTTGCAACTAGGGCACAAGTGCTGCCACTGAAGTGGTGTCTGTGGGGCCCAATTTTTGGAAAAAGGGAGACTCCACTTGGAGTAACCCTTGCTGTGTTTTTAAAAATGAGCCAAGATGAACAAGTCATTGTTCAGCAAAGACTTTGCTATACCTACCCCATTGTCATCCTGGGGATAGTTAAGGCTGGCGTATTTTGGAATGTGCTTATTGCAAATCAAAACATCCTGTTTGCAACTAAGGCACAAGTGCTGCCACTGAAGTGATGTCTGTGGGGCCCATTTTTTGGAAAAAAGGGAGACTCCACCTGGAGTAACCCTTGCTGTGTTTTTAAAAATGTGCCAAGATGAACAGATCTGGGATCAGAAAACACTTTGCTAGACCTTCCCCTGTGTGATCCAGGCGACAGCTAAGGCTGACGTATTTTGGAATGTGCTTAATGCAAATCAAAACATCCTGTTTGCAACTAGGGCACAAGTGCTGCCACTGAAGTGGTGTCTGTGGGGCCCAATTTTTGGAAAAAAGGGAGACTCTGCTTGGAGTAAACCCTGCTGTGTTTTTAAAAATGAGCCAAGATGAACAAGTCATTGTTCAGCAAAGACTTTGCTATACCTACCCCATTGTCATCCTGGGGATAGTTAAGGCTGGCATATTTTGGAATGTGCTTGTTGCAAATCACAACATCCTGTTTGCAACTAAGGCACAAGTGCTGCCACTGAAGTGATGTCTGTGGGGCCCATTTATTGGAAAAAAGGGAGACTCCACTTGGAGTAACCCTTGCTGTGTTTTTAAAAATGAGCCAAGATGAACAGATCTGGGATCAGCAAACACTTTGCTAGACCTTCCCCTGTGTCATCCGGGCGACAGCTAAGGCTGACGTATTTTGGAATGTGCTTAATGCAAATCAAAACATCCTGTTTGCAACTAAGGCACAAGTGCTGCCACTGAAGTGGTATCTGTGGGGCCCAATTTTTGGAAAAAAAGACTTTGCTAGACCTTCTCCAGTGTCATCCAGGCAACAGCTAAAGCAGGCTTTACACGCTACGAGATCGCTAATTTGAAGTCGTTGGGGTCACGGAATTTGTGACGCATATCCGGCCAAGATCAACAAGTCATGGTTCAGCAAAGACTTTGCTACCTACCCCGGTGTCATCCTGGGGACAGTTAAGGCTGGCGTATTTTTGAATGTGCTTAATGCAAATGTACCTGTGAAGTGTACAACTGGGGCACAAGTGCGGCCACTGAAGTGGTGTCTGTGGGGCCCAATTTTTGGAAAAAAAGGGAGAGTCTGCTTGGAGTCCCCGTGCTGTGTTTTACATGACTTTAGAAGGGCATGCCATGCCTATATCTGTGTCTCCTCCTCTTTTTCCTCGTCCAGCTGTTTAGTTTTCGCATGGGTATTTGTCCTTGTCACTTTCCCATGTGTTTGTGTTGTCTTGGGAGTTGTTTGGCATCTTTTGGACAACTTTGAGGGTGTTTTAAAGGTGTTTTTAGGTGTTTGTGATTGCCTCCCATTTTTTTAATGGGGTTCGAGAGGTTCATCCAACCGGTCATCGAACAGGGCACCATTCAACGAACCGAACTGAACTCAAACTCTAGGGGGGTGGCTCATCTCTAATTATTTTATGAAATAATTAAAAAATAAAACGACGTGGGCTTTGCCCAATATTTGTGTCCATCAGCGGCTATACAGAGTGAGATGCAGGCTGACACTGAGGTCGGAGTTCCACGTGAAACTCGTGCAGTCTCGCATGGGCATCTCCCCGAACGGACTTACACTCTCCAGACACGAGCGCCAACTGCTCCTGTCAGGAGAGTGTGCGGCCGTACCGGATGATGGTGACGCGACACTAGCACAGTGACAGTCAAAGTTCAGTTGCTAGGACTTTCAAGACGTCATAGTCATGTGACCAGTCTGTAGCCAATGTGGTAATACAGCTTTCACACGGGACTGGGTCACATGGCTATGACGTTATTGAAGGTCGTTTAGTAGTCAGTGCTGGTTACCGGGCGGCACAGCAATGATCGGACGGACGCGGAGGCAGAAGCGGCCAGGAGACAGAGTCTGCAGGTCGCATCGCGGGACCTGTAAGTATGATCAAAATATTTTTTAATAATTTGCTTTATCTATCTTTATAGTTCTGGATCACCCATCCCTACTCGCTACTCCTAACGAGTAATTACAAGGATACTCGCGGAGTAACGAGTTGCCCGAATACTGTACTACTCGGCGAGTACCGAGTAGTAATGAGTATACTCAATCATCCCTAGTGTTAATCCTTCCTGTTACTGCAATACCTGCATTAACCCTTGCTGTTTCTTGCATTAACCCTTTCCTGTATTAACTCCTTAATCTTTGTAGGGAAAGCAAGTGATAGACTGGGTGGGATAATCGTGTGTATGTAACTTGGGTGGGGATTATTATTAGATCATTGTGGGTTTTGTGTTGTTAAGGTACTATGATTTTTGTGTGGTATTGAGTAGAACTATTTATACTATAGACTTTTGGGTGTGTTTCATAAATATAATTTATTAGGACACGGTTTTGTCTCAGTTAGTGCACAGTAAAATCTAATAATGTAGTAGCAAAGGAATAGCTAGTGCTAGGCGTATATTAATTTAGTCAAATCTGATAATAATAATTAATATCAGAAGTTAGCCCATATTACAATATTGACAAACCAACTTACTGATGATAATAAATATTGGCGCTACCCCTGTAACATTTAATGGCGAGTCAGCCAGGAAGTAATCCATTTGCACATAAGTTAATGACCTGTATGAGCGTTATTGATCAGGAAATATATGCTATTTTAGTTTAAGTCCCTATATGCACATGTACCAAAGATATATATTTTTTGTAATAAAGTTGTTTATGTGTCATGTTGTTAGAATTGGGATATAGAGTAAGGTTCTTTAGGGACAGCTCCCCTCATTTCGTAGGTATGTTCCACTTCAACCCTAGCAGTTGGTAATGTTCATAAGGGATGGATTGAAAGTCAGTTAGATGGACTGTGTTTTCTATCCATCAGTCAACTTAGGTATGGTGACAACATATGCTACCATAAAAATTCTAACCTGCTGGGCATAAACCTATGTACAGTTAGGTCCAGAAATATTTGGACAGTGACACAAGTTTTGTTATTTTAGCTGTTTACAAAAACATGTTCAGAAATACAATTATATATATAATATGGGCTGAAAGTGCACACTCCCAGCTGCAATATGAGAGTTTTCACATCCAAATCGGAGAAAGGGTTTAGGAATCATAGCTCTGTAATGCATAGCCTCCTCTTTTTCAAGGGACCAAAAGTAATTGGACAAGGGACTCTAAGGGCTGCAATTAACTCTGAAGGCGTCTCCCTCATTAACCTGTAATCAATGAAGTAGTTAAAAGGTCTGGGGTTGATTACAGGTGTGTGGTTTTGCATTTGGAAGCTGTTGCTGTGACCAGACAACATGCGGTCTAAGGAACTCTCAATTGAGGTGAAGCAGAACATCCTGAGGCTGAAAAAAAGAAAACATCCATCAAAGAGATAGCAGACATGCTTGGAGTAGCAAAATAAACAGTCGGGTACATTCTGAGAAAAAAGGAATTGACTGGTGAGCTTGGGAACTCAAAAAGGCCTGAGCGTCCACGGATGACAACAGTGGTGGATGATCGCCGCATACTTTCTTTGGTGAAGAAGAACCCATTCACAACATCAACTGAAGTCCAGAACACTCTCAGTGAAGTAGGTGTATCTGTCTCTAAGTCAACAGTAAAGAGAAGACTCCATGAAAGTAAATACAAAGGGTTCACATCTAGATGCAAACCATTCATCAATTCCAAAAATAGACAGGCCATAGTTAAATTTGCTGAAAAACACCTCATGAAGCCAGCTCAGTTCTGGAAAAGTATTCTATGGACAGATGAGACAAAGATCAACCTGTACCAGAATGATGGGAAGAAAAAAGTTTGGAGAAGAAAGGGAACGGCACATGATCCAAGGCACACCACATCCTCTGTAAAACATGGTGGAGGCAACGTGATGGCATGGGCATGCATGGCTTTCAATGGCACTGGGTCACTTGTGTTTATTGATGACATAACAGCAGACAAGAGTAGCCGGATGAATTGTGAAGTGTACCGGGATATACTTTCAGCCCAGATTCAGCCAAATGCCGCAAAGTTGATCGGACGGCGCTTCATAGTACAGATGGACAATGACCCCAAGCATACAGCCAAAGCTACCCAGGAGTTCATGAGTGCAAAAAAGTGGAACATTCTGCAATGGCCAAGTCAATAACCAGATCTTAACCCAATTGAGCATGTATTTCACTTGCTCAAATCCAGACTTAAGACGGAAAGACCCACAAACAAGCAAGATCTGAAGGCTGCGGCTGTATAGGCTTGGCAAAGCATTAAGAAGGAGGAAACCCAGCGTTTGGTGATGTCCATGGGTTCCAGACTTAAGGCAGTGATTGCCTCCAAAGGATTTGCAACAAAATATTGAAAATAAAAATATTTTGTTTGGGTTTGGTTTATTTGTCCAATTACTTTTGACCTCCTAAAATGTGGAGTGTTTGTAAAGAAATGTGTACAATTCCTACAATTTCTATCAGATATTTTTGTTCAAACTTTCAAATTAAACGTTACAATCTGCACTTGAATTCTGTTGTAGAGGTTTCATTTCAAATCCAATGTGGTGGCATGCAGAGCCCAACTCGCGAAAATTGTGTCACTGTCCAAATATTTCTGGACCTAACTGTACCTATTCATGGATGAACCTTATCAATGCTAAGACTGGCAGGGTAAGGTTTGTACATAGGAAAATGACATGGACCAATCTATGGTCTATGAAGGTGAAGCTATTTTAGAGTCTGACCAGCAATAACAGACTTTGGATAGGTGGATACAATAAGATTGGCAATGATGTCGTTCATACTCCATCACACCAGGACAAAAAGACTGATATGGTGAGGGTATGTAGACAGGCCATGAATAATGTTGCCCCAAGAGGTAGATGCTACACATCACCAGGCCCAACTACTGGTAGAGACACCAGGCAAGTTCCATCATACCAGGACATCAGGATGAAGGCAGTAAATTCTGTGGATAGACACGGTTACAGTTTGGTAGGGAGGAGATACAGCAATTGGTGATGTTTATATAGCTAAGTATAATACTTCATTCCATCCTGAACCATAATCAGTTATAGGGTTGAGCGGACATATTAATCCCATCACAAAACTTCCCATAACTGTATTGTCGTAATTTCAACAACCGGGGGATTATAGAAGGGACTTAATTATATACTGTATGGAAATATATATGTCTAATCTCTCTTGTACTGGAAGGAGGGAGTTTGAGGAGACAAAGGAGATCCATGTGTTTGAAAACTCAGCCAGGTTGGGTGGAGTCTTCAACACCTGGCAATACACATACCCTTGACATCACAGTTTACAGCCAACAATAGGGGAAATTATTCTAGGTCACAGGTCCCTATATTACCTGACCTTATATCCTATGAGGCCCTCTTCCTTGTTTCTCTTCACTAAAGATGAGCGAACCGGTCCTGGTTCGGCTCGAGTTCGGTTCGCCGAACGGAGGTCTCGTTCGAGTTCGGTTCATCGAACATTCGATGAACCGAACTCGAACCGCATAGAAAACAATGGCAGGCAATCACAAACACAGAAAAACACCTAGAAAACACCCTCAAAGGTGTCCAAAAGGTGACAAACAACTCACGACACAAGACAAACACATGGGAAAGTGACAAGGACATACACTCATGCGAAAACAAAAGAGCTGGACAAGGAAAAAGAGGAGGAGACACAGATATAGGCATGGCACGCCCTTCTAAAATCATGTAAAACACCGCAAGGAGTCTCCCTTCACAGCTAGATTTGCATCAAGCACATTCAAAAATACGCCATACTTAACTGTCCCCAGGATGACACCGGGGTAGATAGCAAAGTCTTTCCTAATCCTAGCTCTGTTCATCTTGGATCATTTTTAAAAACAATGTAAGCAAGGGTTACTCCAAGCGGAGTCTCCCTTTTTTCCAAAAATTGGGCCACACAGACACTAACCCCTTCAGTGGCAGCACTTGTGCCCTAGTTGTACACTTCACAGCTTCACAGCATCAAGCACATTCAAAAATACGCCATACTTAACCGTCCCCAGGATGACCCCGGGTTAGATAGCAAAGTCTTTGCTGAACCATGACTTGTTCATCTTGGCTCCTTTTAAAAAACACAGCAAGCAAGGGTTACTCCAAGCGGAGTCTCCCTTTTTTTCCAAAAATTGGGCCCCACACACACCCACCCATTCAGTGGCAGCACTTGTGCCCTAGTTGTACACTTCACAGCTAGATTTACATCAAGCACATTAAAAAATACGCCATACTTAACCGTCCCCAGGATGACACCGGGGTAGGTAGCAAAGTCTCTGTTCATCTTGGATCACTTTTAAAAACAATGTAAGCAAGTGTTACTCCAAGCGTAGTCTCCCTTTTTTCGAAAAATTGGGCCACACAGACACTAACCCCTTCAGTGGCAGCACTTGTGCCATAGTTGCAAACAGGATGTTTTGATTTGCATCAAGCACATTCCAAATCCACAAGCATTTACTCTCCCCAGGATGACACAGGGGTAGTAAATTCCTTGTGGATCCATGACTTGTTCATTTTGTTGAACGTTAGTCTGTCCACATTGTCACTGGACAGACGTGTGCGCTTATCTGTCAGCACACACCCAGCAGCACTGAAGACACGTTCAGAGACAATTCTGCAAACGTGCGTCTCTTTCTATGGCTGGAATTATGTCACAAAATTTGGACTTGTACCGGAGATCTAATAGTGTGGCAAGCCAGTAGTCATCATCACTTCTAATTTTGACAATACGAGGGTCATGTTGGAGGTAGTGCAGCAAGAAGGCGCTAATGTGTCTTGCGCAGCCATGCAGACCAAGTCCACGCTGTGTTTGTGGCATAGAGGTGCTAACCGTTCTTTCTTCCTCTGACATCTCCCCCCAACCTCTTTCAGCTGAAATTTGACCAAGGTCTCCCAAATCCGCAGAGTCTTCCATGTCCATGGACAGTTCATACTCCATTTCTTCATGTTTTCCTGCACCTTCCTCAACATTTCGCCTGCTACCATGCGCCCTTGTTGATCCCTGTCCCCCATGGTCCCATGCCTGCCGCGTTGGTGATGATGAACGTCTGGACCTTGGTGATGTTGTTGTGTCTTGCTCATATGAATCCTCCTGTAGTTCCTCCCCTTCCTGTTGTCCCACCCCCTGACTCTGAATAGTGTTTAGCGTGTGCTCAAGCATGTAAATGACTGGAATTGTCATGCTTAATATGGCATTGTCAGCGCTAAACATATTCCTCGGCTTGTCGAAACTGTGCAGAAGGGTGCATAGGTCCTTGATCTGAGACCACTCCATCAGGGTGATCTGCCCCACCTCTGCATCTCGTTGGCCCAGGCTATACGTCATGACGTATTGCACCAGGGCTCGGCGGTTCTGCCACAGTCGCTGTAACATGTGAAGAGTCAAATTCCAGCGTGTCGCCACATCGCATTTCAGGCGATGAACCGGCAGGCCGAAAGACTTCTGGAGCGATGCAAGTCGCTCAGCTGCAGCGATTGAACGGCAGAAGTGAGCAGACAGTTTTCGTGCCCTGGTCAGAAGGCCATCTAGGCCGGGATAGTGTGTTAAAAATTGCTGGACAACAAGGTTCAACACGTGAGCCATACAAGGCACGTGTGTCACCTTGCCCAGGCGAAGGGCCACACCCAGGTTTGCAGCATTGTCGCACACGGCCTTACCAGGCTGCAGGTTGAGTGGAGACAACCATTTATTAAACTCAGTCTCCAAAACTGCCCACAACTCAGTCGCTGTGTGACTGCTATTTCCAAGACATGTCAAGCTAAAGACCGCCTGATGCCGTTGCGCTCTGCTGCCAGCATAGTAATGAGGGGTGCGTGCTTCTTTCTCTGCAGTGAGAACGCTGGTGGCCTGACCAGGCAGGCTTGGGGCGGAGGTGGAGGACACAGATGAGGTGGAGGAGGCAGAAGCAGTGGCGGAACTTGGACAGACAGAGGATTGACACACAAGTCGTGGGGACGGCAAGACTTGTGCAGCAGACCCTTCACCATCTATCACCATAGTTACCCAGTGCCCAGTCAGCGACATGTAACGTCCCTGTCCATGCTTACTGGTCCAAGTATCGGTGTTGAAATGCACCCATTCACACACAGAGTTTCTCAAGGAAGCGGTGATGTTGTGTGCGACATGCTAATGTAGCGCGGACACACCTTTCTTAGAGAAGTAGTGGCGACTGGGCATCTGGTATTGGGGCACAGCGACAGACATAAGGTCTCTAAAATCCTGGGTGTCCACCAGGCGGAAAGGCAGCATTTCGGTATCCAAGAGCTTACAGAGGGATAAAATCAACCTCTTAGCTTTGTCATGGGTCGCAGGAAATGGCCTTTTATTTGTCCACATCTGAGGGACAGAGATTTGGCTGCTGTGTGTAGATGGTGTTGAGTAGCGTGTCCCTGGAAAAATGCAGGTTTGTGAGGAAAGTGCAGGCGGAGACATGATGTTGCCTTCATCCAACGTTGGTGCTATCGATGTCTGAGAGAGCTGTACACACGCACTTGTTTCCCCTTCCAAACCAACTGACGACCTACCAAGCAAACTGCCTGTTGCGGTTACAGTGGTGGAAGTTGTGCGTGGAAAACCAGGTGTGACAGCTGTCCCCACAGTCCTAGAAGATGAAGAGCGCGCGGATGCACTAGAAGGGGCAGGCGGTGGATGGTTCGCTCCGCTAGGCCACATTGCAGCACGGTGAGCTTCCCACTGGGACATATGATATTTATTCATGTGACGATTCATGGAAGAAGTTGTCAAACTGCTGAGGTTTTGCCCTCTACTAACAGAATCACGACAAATTTTACAGATCACATAATTTGGGCGATCTTTTGCTATGTCAAAAAAGGACCAGGCTAGGCAAGGCTTAGAGGGTATGCGACCTGCTGAGCCCCCCCGACTAGTGCTCAGAGGCAGAGTGGTGGCTGAGGATGCAGTTGTAGACGTGCTACCAGTGCTCCGACTCTGTCCAGGAAGGCGCAAGGTAACTTCGTCGTCGGTTGCATCCTCCTCCACCGCCTCTGTTGACCTCCTCAAGTGCCTGACTGTGGGTTGACAGTAGGTGGGATCTAGAAATTCCTCATCAATTGTTGTGTTTGCACTACCCTCACCCTCAGACCGAGCCTCTTCTTGCCCTGACCGAATATTTAAGTTGTCATCCCAATCTGGTATCTGCGTCTCATCGTCATCAGTATGTTCCTCATTGTCTATAACAACAGGTGTTACAGTTTGTGAAAAAAGGTCAACATTATGCTCAGAAACTTGGTCATCACGGCCTGAATCAGAGTCACAAAGGTTCTAGGCATCACTGCAGACCATTTCCTGGTCTGTACTCACTGTAGCTTGGGAGCAGACCTCTGATTCCCAGGCTATAGTGTGACTAAACAGCTCTGCAGACTCACCCATCTCAGTTCCACCATACTGTGCAGGGCGGATGGAGACTTCAGAGCTGAGAGAAAGCAAGTTTGATTGGGATGACAACTCAGAGGACTGGTGTTTTTTGGAAGCGGTAGTTGAGGTGGCGAAGAGGGCTCTTTTTGGACCACTTGAGATCCATTCAAGCATTTTCCTTTTTTGACCATCATCTACCTTTGTTCCAGTTGTTCGTGTCCGTAAAAAAGGGAGCCCATTGGATTGTCCACGGTAAGTAGTAGACATCGTACTTTTGCTGGAAGATGGTCTATCTTCAGCAGATGTTAATGGAGCTTTGCCACATTCCCCACGGACAAACCCTTTTTTTCCTTTTCCAACATGCCTCTTCCTCTTTTCACCAGCATCTGTCATTTTGCCACTCATGTTGATTGCGACAAGATTGTGCACTTAAAATGTGGTAGTAAAAATTGAGAGGTGGTGTAGATTGCAGTGGTGGTCTAGCTTTATTAACAGCAGAAAAACAACAATAATTATCCTTGACAATGCAACTACGGCCCTTAAACTGGCAGCATAAATTGCTATTATAATAGCTTTGTAACAATGAGATTGGATGTTCAATGCAGACATGCTGCAAATATCTTTGCACTAGTTGGACAATACAGAAGTCCAAAAGCCACGTTTAGGATGCCACTAAGTTCACTCAGTGTTTGCTAGTATAATGGCTTAGTAACAATGAGTTTGAATGTGCAAGTCAGGCAGAGGTGCTGCAAATATCTTTGCACTAGTGGGACAATACAGAAGTCCAACAGCCACATTTAGGATGCCACTAAGTTCACTCAGTGTTTGCTAGTATAATGGCTTAGTAACAATGAGTTTGAGTGTGCAATGCAGGCAGACGTGCTGCAAATATCTTTGCACTAGTGGGACAATACAGAAGTCCAACAGCCACGTTTAGGATGCCACTAAGTTCACTCAGTGTTTGCTAGTATAAGGGCTTAGTAACAATGAGTTTGAGTGTGCAATGCAGGCAGACGTGCTGCAAATATCTTTGCACTAGTGGGACAATACAGAAGTCCAACAGCCACATTTACGATGCCACTAAGTTCACTCAGTGTTTGCTAGTATAATGGCTTAGTAACAATGAGTTTGAGTGTGCAATGCAGGCAGACGTGCTGCAAATATCTTTGCACTAGCGGGGCAATACAGAAGTCCAACAGCCACGTTTAGGATACCACTAAGTTCACTCAGTGTTTGCTAGTATAATGGCTTAGTAACAATAAGTTTGAGTGTGCAATGCAGGCAGACGTGCTGCAAATATCTTTGCACTAGTGGGACAATACAGAAGTCCAACAGCCACTTTTAGGATGCCACTAAGTTCACTCAGTGTTTGCTAGTATAATGGCTTAGTAACAATGAGTTTGAGTGTGCAATGCAGGCAGACGTGCTGCAAATATCTTTGCACTAGTGGGACAATACATAAGCCCAACAGCCACATTTAGGATGCCACTAAGTTCACTCAGTGTTTGCTAGTATAATGGCTTAGTAACAATGAGTTTGAGTGTGCAATGCAGGCAGACATGCTGCAAATATCTTTGCACCAGTGGGACAATACAGAAGTCCAACAGCCACGTTTAGGATGCCACTAAGTTCACTCAGTGTTTGCTAGTATAATGGCTTAGTAACAATGAGTTTGAGTGTGCATTGCAGGCAGACGTGCTGCAAATATCTTTGCACAAGTGGGACAATACAGAAGTCCAACAGCCACTTTTAGGATGCCACTAAGTTCACTCAGTGTTTGCTAGTATAATGGCTTAGTAACAATGAGTTTGAGTGTGCAATGCAGGCAGACGTGCTGCAAATATCTTTGCACTAGTGGGACAATAGAGAAGTCCAACAGCCACGTTTAGGATGCCACTAAGTTCACTCAGTGTTTGCTAGTATAATGGCTTAGTAACAATGAGTTTGAGTGTGCAATGCAGGCAGACGTGCTGCAAATATCTTTGCACTAGTGGGACAATACAGACGTCCAACAGCCACGTTTAGGATGCAACTAATTTCACTCAGTGTTTGCTAGTATAATGGCTTAGTAACAATGAGTTTGAGTGTGCATTGCAGGCAGACGTGCTGCAAATATCTTTGCACTAGTGGGACAATACAGAAGTCCAACAGCCACTTTTAGGATGCCACTAAGTTCACTCAGTGTTTGCTAGTATAATGGCTTAGTAACAATGAGTTTGAGTGTGCAATGCAGGCAGACGTGCTGCAAATATCTTTGCACTAGTGGGACAATACAGAAGTCCAAAAGCCACGTTTAGGATGCCACTAAGTTTACTCAGTGTTTGCTAGTATAATGGCTTAGTAACAATGAGTTTGAGTGTGCAATGCAAGCAGACGTGCTGCAAATATCTTTGCACTAGTGGGACAATACAGAAGTCCAACAGCCACTTTTAGGATGCCACTAAGTTCACTCAGTGTTTGCTAGTATAATGGCTTAGTAACAATGAGTTTGAGTGTGCAATGCAGGCAGACGTGCTGCAAATATCTTTGCACTAGTGGGACAATACAGAAGTCCAACAGCCACGTTTAGGATGCCACTAAGTTCACTCAGTGTTTGCTAGTATAATGGCTTAGTAACAATGAGTTTGAGTGTGCAATGCAGGCAGACGTGCTGCAAATATCTTTGCACTAGTGGGACAATACAGACGTCCAACAGCCACGTTTAGGATGCAACTAATTTCACTCAGTGTTTGCTAGTATAATGGCTTAGTAACAATGAGTTTGAGTGTGCATTGCAGGCAGACGTGCTGCAAATATCTTTGCACTAGTGGGACAATACAGAAGTCCAACAGCCACTTTTAGGATGCCACTAAGTTCACTCAGTGTTTGCTAGTATAATGGCTTAGTAACAATGAGTTTGAGTGTGCAATGCAGGCAGACGTGCTGCAAATATCTTTGCACTAGTGGGACAATACAGAAGTCCAAAAGCCACGTTTAGGATGCCACTAAGTTCACTCAGTGTTTGCTAGTATAATGGCTTAGTAACAATGAGTTTGAGTGTGCAATGCAGGCAGACGTGCTGCAAATATCTTTGCACTAGTGGGACAATACAGAAGTCCAACAGCCACGTTTAGGATGCCACTAAGTTTACTCAGTGTTTGCTAGTATAATGGCTTAGTAACAATGAGTTTGAGTGTGCAATGCAAGCAGACATGCTGCAAATATCTTTGCACTAGTGGGACAATACAGAAGTCCAACAGCCACTTTTAGGATGCCACTAAGTTCACTCAGTGTTTGCTAGTATAATGGCTTAGTAACAATGAGTTTGAGTGTGCATTGCAGGCAGACGTGCTGCAAATATCTTTGCACTAGTGGGATAATACAGAAGTCCAACAGCCACTTTTAGGATGCCACTAAGTTCACTCAGTGTTTGCTAGTATAATGGCTTAGTAACAATGAGTTTGAGTGTGCAATGCAGGCAGACGTGCTGCAAATATCTTTGCACTAGTGGGACAATACAGAAGTCCAAAACCCACGTTTAGGATGCCACTAAGTTTACTCAGTGTTTGCTAGTATAATGGCTTAGTAACAATGAGTTTGAGTGTGCAATGCAAGCAGACGTGCTGCAAATATCTTTGCACTAGTGGGACAATACAGAAGTCCAACAGCCACTTTTAGGATGCCACTAAGTTCACTCAGTGTTTGCTAGTATAATGGCTTAGTAACAATGAGTTTGAGTGTGCAAAGGGCAGGAGGGTACAGTGGCAGGGTTGTGGGTCTGGGTAGAGGAAAGGAAGCCTGCCTTTCTATCCCTCCTAATGGGGAAATGCAGCGAGGAAATCCCTGACCTTAGGTACACAGACGCTGTTATCTTGTGTAGCTGTTAAACTCTGTTTTCACGGCCCTGACTGTCATGTATGGCTCTGACCCTGCCGGTATTAGCCCTTAAAAGGACTAATAGAAACTTCTATCCCTATTCTGTACAGCGCTTTGTATAGAGCGTACACAGCAGTATCGGAGATAGGAGCTACGCCAGCGGTGACTGACACCAAGACGCAGAAGAGATAATGGCATCCGGATAGGCAGATACTCGTTTTTATAATGCCAGGACATGTGACATGGATATCCTATGACACATGCCGTTGCTTCTCTGGCTAAAAGTCCACTTAGCTGTGTGTGTGTCTGGGATTGGCTGACATGCTGGCCCGCCCCACTACACGCGCGCGCTTAGGGAAGAAAGACAAGGAAAAAAAAAAAATGGCGATCGCCATTATTCATACAGCAGTGATCTGAATGCGCTGTTCCCGCACACTATACACTGAAATTTCATAATAGTGTGAGTCACAGAGTGACTTACACTATTACAGCGGAAAGCCAGCTAGTAATTAGTTGTTCTTTATGCTACTAGATCCGTTCTCAAAAGTATCTAGAACTATCGAGCTTCAGCAAAAAGCCCGAGTTCTAGTTCGATCTAGAAATGCCCCCAAAATCACTCAAGCCGCGAACTGGAGAACCTCGAACTGCGAACCGCGCTCAACTCTACTCTTCACTTCTCTTGCCTACCTGATTTAGCAGCATGACAGTGTAACCAGCATTGCTTAGTATCATCTCATAAAGGGATAGCATCATAGTTTAGCTACCATCAAGTGAACCTCTGAGCTGGAAACAGTGCAAGGTATGCAGTCTTAGGGTCAGCTTAGGTGTCCTGGTCCTGCCATCCACCCGTAACATAATAACCTTCCCAACTTATTCTGCAGCGCCCTTATTGCTCATGCGGCTGCTTTGGCTCAGCTTGCAGACCCCATCACAGGAGTTGGTGGAGATGCATGCACAGGTTGTGCAGCATCTGCAGCATGTGGCAAGTCCGTTGGTGGCGAGTCAGATGCTGCCTGAACCTAAAGCTGCCCTCCCAGACAGGTTTTCTGGGGGGCACGACAAATATGAAATCTTTGAGGGTGCATGCATGCTTTATTTTAAGCTCAGCCCTCATTCATCTGGGAGTGAGGAACAGCAAATGGAGATCGTAGTAGCCCTGTTGCAGGGAGATCCCCAGTCCTTAGTTTTTTTGCTGTTGGCCGATTCTGTGGCTTTGCGGTCGGTAGACAATTTTTTGGGAGCCCTGGCTTTAGTCTGTGGTGATCCCAACAGCATCTCACTTGCGGAATCTATTTCCTCAGTTTCCAGAAGTGGGGAAGGCCACCTGAGGAGTACTGCTTGGAGTACCTGAGGTGGGCTACATGCACCTTATGGAGTGGTCCAGCTCTCAGGAGTCAGTTTTTTTAAGGAATGTCTGGCCAGTTGAAGGACTCTTTGGTTCAGTACCCTGCTCCTAAGTCGCTGGAAAATGCCATGTCTCCTATGATAAGGGTGAATAGATGCTTTAGGGAGAGACCAGCCAGGAATCTGTCTGCCCAAACATGCAGATTTTTAATTGCACATAGAGGCATTTACAGTTAGGTTCCCGAAATAATGAGATTACCTTGCCGTTGGTCATTGGTCTCACATGGGTTGGCCAATACATAAGCTAAAAATTTGTTTTTATCAATATTTCAAAAGTAGTAATACAGTGCCTATGTCTTTCTACTCATTTTTTACATTAGCTATGTATTTTTCTCCTTTCCCTAATATAATTTAGCAGTAATGCAATTCCAATGTATCCTTGTATTATTGAGTGCCACTGGATATGCTTTTGTAGTTAAGCAGAGACCAATCAGGGTTCAGTTTCTCATTGTCCTTCCTCAGGAGTAGGTCTCACCGGTACAGCTGTATGAACCTATGCAGATGGGGGGTGGGTCTCTCCTCATACTAAGTCACCTGCGGTTTGTTGTGGGATGGGGGCATGCTTTTTCTGTTGTCGCAATGGCCATTACATTGGGGCTTGTCCATCTGTCTCTAATAGGATGTCATCTGCCCTTAAACCACATTCCCCTGGTTGTTTGTAGCAAAATACAGAGTGTGTATATTTTCTCCATCTTACCCTCTTTGCCTGCTCAGGTTTTTCCAGCATCAAGAGAGGATTCCCTTCCCTCTCCTCAGGTTTTACATCTTCTGGCACTGTATCCAACTCCTCCAGCTGCCCTGGTGACGGGTGGCTCGCTGGGTAATAATTGGGTTAGGGCTAGCTGTATATTATCAACTGGCCCTAAGCCCGAAATTCATGGTGTCACACCAATATTAGACATGGCCACCATGAATTTCTAGTACAGTTAAAAAAAAAACACAACACACAGAAAAATATTTTTATTAGAAATAAAACACAACACAATTAGTGACTCCATATTTATTGAAATACAGAACACCACGCCTCAATATTCCTGGGTCAAGGGTCCCGCGCTGTCCAATCCGGATCCAATATCATCTGATCGGTTTGCTGGAAGGCAAAGCGATCAGATGATGTGTCAGGTTAAAGGGCCTGAATCAAATGACACAGCAGCTGATTGTATAAACGGCTTTTATACAATCAGCTGATGCATCAGTGCAAAAAAACCCGAAAAAACTACACACTTCTGTGCAGACTCCTGTCCGACAGCATCAGCTGATAGTTTAGCCGGCCGGCGGTAAAAAGCCAGCTCACTGCTCGACTTATAGTGTCAGCTGATTCCGTCAGTTGACCGCATCAGCTGATTATTACCAGGTCTGAGAGAGAGAAAAGAGAGAGAAAGAAGAGAGAGAAGATAGAGAAAAGAGAGAGAAAAGAGAGAGAGAAGAGACAGAGAAGAGAGAGAGGGAGAGAGATAAGAGAGAGAGAGAAAAGAGAGAGAAAGAGAGAGAGAAGAGAGAGAAGAGAGGGAGGGAGAGAGAGAGAGAGAGAGAAAGAGAGAGAGAGAGGAGAGAGAGAGAGGGGCGAGAGAGAGAAAAAGAGAGAGAGAGAGAAAGAGAGACAGAGAGAACAACACAAAGAAGAGAGATAGAAGAGAGAGAGGAGAGAGCAACGCAGTCTCATTCCGTGAACTGCTCCGATTTTAGAGGTGTGTCCCGTGGCTCACAGCTGATGTCCAGCTCCTCCCCTCAGTGCATAATTAAATTATAATTATAAATAAATAATAATTATAATTTAAAAATAAATTAAATTTTTTACCAGGACACGAACTCGTGAAGTACTGCTTCTTAGACGGGAGCTCTATCCATTGAGCCACTGCCTCTAATGTGAAACATATGCAGATTTGGTTATCTTGACTTCTGCATTGCAGACTGAAGTCTTGGCCACAGCACGGCTTACTTCAGGTGCTGCTGGAGAGAACACAGATCACTCCCTGTCATCTTCATGTAGGTGAGCTGACAGTGTCGTGTGGATTACTTCGGACCTGGATTGTTGTTTTGGGATTAATAAAAAGGTAAATGAGGTGTTTTTTATCTTTTATTTCAAATAAAAAAAATTTCACTGTGTGTGTTTCTTTACTTTCACTTTCAGGTTGATCATGGAAGGTGTCTCGGGGAGACACTTGTCATGATTAACCTCTTATTACCCCAATTGCCACTGCACCAGGGCAATTAGGGATGAGCTGGGTGGAGTCCCGGGACTGTCGCATTCAATGGATGCGGCAATTCTGGGTGGCTGCTGGGTGATATTGTTAGGCTGGAGGGCTCCGGATAATGTGGCGCTCCCCATCCTGACAATACCAGCCTCCAGCCATGTGGCTTTATCCTGGCTGGTATCAAATATGGGGGGAACCTCATTTTTTTTTTTTTTTAAATTATTTATTTATTTTACTGCACGATATAGACCCACCCACCAGTGGCTGTGATTGGTTGCAGTGAGACAGCTGTCACTCATCGGGGGGGCGTGTCTGACTGCAACCAATCATGGGTGCCATTGTGCGGGGAAAGCACAGAATAACTAATTAAATAATGAAGCGGCAGCCATTTTCAAAAGAGGAAATGCCACTGGAGATTTGTGACAGCCGTGCAGTGAGACGCCCGTGATCGCTGAGTAGGAAAGAGAGGGGATTGTGCTGGGGACGCAGGACGCATGCAGATACGAAAAGTGCGCACATACTAACTGTGAAAAGCCACACTTTTGGTGCTCGAACCGTTCTCGAACGTAACTCGAACTCCCGAACTTTTAGCAAAATGCTCGAGTTCGTCGAACATCTCGTACACCCCCCCCCCAAAAAAAAAAAAAACCACTCAAACATGAAATTGGTGAACCTCGAACCTCGAACTTCACTCATCTCTACTTATGACTGATATGCACCATATATTGTACATGGAGAATAAGGAGGAGGAGGCGTGCAGGAACTGGTGTAGGAGGTTGGAAACACTGATGAAACTAGGGCCTGCAATTCTAAGCATTGGTATTATGTGTGCCTTCCCATGCCTTCCCAGGGTGTGAAAGTATGCTTTTATTGAAATGTAGCATGTCTGGCCAAAAGCATTTGACCCCCTGTCAGTGGTTAAATTGATAATCCAGTAACTGCATTCATCAGGGCACCAGTTATGTTATGGGACACATGCTTGTGTAAGGTGGGGTTGGCACACCCGGAGAAAACAGTGGCAGCTGGTTCTGCGTAACAAGGGATAAGTGTCAACATGAGGCTGTGTTTCAAGGCCTGGGGTAGAGACAGCTGAACACTGTGCTGGGACAAGGACGTGGATCTGATTCCTGATGGTGGTTGCAAGTGTGCAGAGACAGGAGGAGGGTAGGAGGCACAGCACTGCTGTCCTGGAAAGAGGATTGCCCAGCACATAGCTCAGGGGAAGAGGCAGTGTTGTCACCTGCAGACACAGATTTTTGACCTAGGCGTTCAGCTCAACTAGTAGGATTCTTTGATAACATTTGCCTGATCATGGTGGTGGTTAGGCTAGTAGTGTTTAAGCCCCTGCTAATATTGGTATGACACAGGTTGCAAATCACTGTTTTATTGTTGCCTGTGCTTTCTGTAAAAAAGTACCAGACTTGGAAACACCTAACCATTTGCCTGGGATCAGACTGTCTGTCGATGCTCTGGCGAACAGTTGGCCACCTTCTCCCTCTGTCAACCCAAGGGATTCTTCCTGACTTTTGAGGTGCTGGGGATCCCTCTCACTCTGTGAGGCTGTGCTCGCTCTGCATACCACCTTGCCAGTTTCGATCATTGACTTCATTGTCCTCCAACTTGTCTTCCATTTCCTCACTCTTGTCCTTCTCCGTACTTCTTCACTTAACAATATGACTTGTTGGCAACTGTCTCATCATCCACCTATTAAGACAGTAATTTCCATTACCCACCATCGTCTTCTAGTGACCGTGCCTGCTCAAATATTTGAGCATCATCACACACGATCTTGTCAAATCCCTCTTGAAACGGGCACTGTGAGAGGCCAGAAGAATCCACAAATGGAACGGTAAAGAGCTCCTCGGAGTGTTCAAGTGTGAGACCACTTTTCTCTTGGAACTTGACATAGTGGCAGGAAGGCGGATTAGGGTGAGGATTTTTTGGTATAGACTCTTGGGTAGGGAGACTGGACCGTGTCGAAGACTGCGTTGTACTGGGAAACAGACTGGAAGCATTGTCTTCCATAAAACTGACCACCTGTTTGCACTGTTCTGGCTTTAACAGTGGTGTCCGAGGCCCTCTGCAATGAGGGCAGGGAAGATAGGCCTAGATGATGACTGTTAGTTGTTTCCCTGCAGCAAGCACAGTTTTCCCTGTCCCACAAACTCTGCATGCACCATCATCAGTGAGATATCCACTTACCCGTCCCTTACCACACACCTTGCACATTTTAAATTAACTATTCAGCTGAGACTGGTATTATTAGAGAATAGAATAATGTGAGCCTGAAAATGACTTTTGGGTTAATGTATCAGTAACATGGAATGTAAGACAATAATCCTTTCCTCGATGTCTCAAATAACTATCCCTTGCCCAGCAGCTCTCCCTACACTAATTGTTGATAACAGAAAGCAAAGGAGAGAGGTGTCCAATTGAGATTGGATGTTATTTCTATTCCTGGTGGTCCTGATGAAGGGGGCAGATGCTCCAGAAACGCGTCGACCTGAATAACAATAAAGTGACACTGATCTGAACATCTGCTGAAGTGATCTATTGGCGCGGCATTGAACACCTCTCTCCTTTGCTTTCTGTTATCTACCGGTTTTGGTGGCTGCAGCCTTGGATCTATGATACATGCAGTTATAGTAGTTGTGGCTTCTCACAACTGCAATTGGTGAGTAATTTGACTCCCCCCTCCCTACCCCTCACATATTGGGGTAAGACCCTATTGCGCTTGTTTTTCCACAGCTTTTTCTCCGTACACTAATTGTTGCTAAGACCAGTATTTTTAGAGAATAGAAAATATTTGAATTAGCCCTGAAAAAGGTTTTTGGGTTCCAATAGCAACAGCAAGGAACGTAAAGCAATAGTCCCTTCTTAGATGCCTCAAATATTCTATCCCTTCTCTTGCAGCTCTAATTCCCTATCCTTTACAGCAGCTCGCCCTACACTATTTCCAGGCTACAGTGCACCACATATCGCGTCACCGGGATTTATGTCAACTAGATAATGGAATGCGGCTGGCCAATCACTGAACTGCCAGTAGCCAACTAGGCTATGACATTAACATGTTTGGCTGAAAAACAGCCGCAAAACATTCGGGATGGGGATCTGAGCATTTTTTCTGAGACCACTGATACTCGTTTGAGTGCCAAGCATGCTAAGCACTGATGCTCAATAAAGTAACAAGCAATGTTGCTTCATCATGAATGCTTTACTTTATTCACCTTATTCACTAGTATGCCAGCTTCATTTTTTACTTTTTGTCTGATGTGTTAAGAGATGGCGTACATTTTGGCTAGAATTGATCTAAAACATTGTGGATCATTTTTTGTCAGGCATGAAAAAAAATCTACAAAATAAGAATACTTTAAAAAATAGAGTGTTAACATTTTGTGCTAATCAATTAGCAAGTTGAAAAAAAACAAGAAAGGAAAAGAGAACTCTGAATCAAAAACATTTTTGGTGTGACCATCCTCTACCTTCAAAACATCATCAATTCTTCTAGCTACACTTGCACATAAGTTTTTAAAGACATAGTCAACGAGGTTGTTCCAAACATATTGGAGAACTAACCACATATCCTCTATAGATGTAAGCTAGCTCAAATCTTTTTGTCTTTCATGTAATCCCATACAGACTTGGTGTTGAGATCACCTCTCGTACTCATTCTTTATGTTGAAGATAGTTCAAATGTATGTTTGGGGTTATCCTGTTCCAGAATACATTTGGAGCCAATTAGATGGCTTCCTAATGGTACTGCATGATGGATGAGTATATGCCTGTCTTCCTCAGAAAGGAATACACCACAAGTTCTGACCAAATCTCAAACTCAATTTACTGAAATGCAGTCCCAAAATGTGCAAAAACCTCAATCTTGATTCACTGTTGTCTGCAGACACTGATTGTTAAACTGCTCTCGATCCCTTCAGCAAGCAAACTACTTTCATCTTTTAACTCATCAGTTCAAAGCTCCTGTTTCCATTTTTTAAAACTCCAATTACTATGATTTCATGCATTTTTCAGTTGCTTGATTTGCTTCCATGTCACAGTTATGGCTTTTTTGCTGCAATTCTTCCATGAAGACTTCTTTTGGCTAGAATTGTCCAAGCAGTAGATGAGTGATGCTTCATCACACAGGTTGCTGCCACTTCTGAGCTTGTGGCACTGCTAAGCATCAGATTTCAAAGTGAAATAAAGATGGTGTGTTCATCTGCTGCAATAAGTTTCCCTTTATTGCCATGAAGTATGATTTGTGACATACAGTAAAACTGTCTTTAAGAACATCACCTTTGTAGCAGAGTTTGTCTGTTCTTTACCCCGGTTTAGGACTACAACTAGTGATGGGCGATTCCGAACTGTAAAGTTCGGGGATTGAACCGATCACATAGTGATTGTGTACATGATCCCAATCACAAGCTTTCCTGGGAAGCTTGTGCTACAGATCGTGTCCAGTTCAGGTCCAGGGACTGTAAAAACAAAGCACATTATTAAAAAACATTATGATCATACTTACAGGTCCCGCGACGCGTCCTGCAGACTGTCTCCCGGCTGCTTCTCCTTCCGTATCCAATCATTGCTGTGCTGTCCGATAACCAGCACTGACTTACAGGACTTTCAATAGTGTCATAGCCATGTGACCAGTCTAGTGTGAATGTTGTACAGACATTGGCTTAGAGACTAGTCATATGATGTCATCGAAGGTCCTGTTAACTGATCTTTGACTGCCATTGTGTGTGTCACATCACGGCACACAATCTCCCGACAAGAGCGGGTCAGCTGCATGTATTTCCATGCAGCTGAGGCGCTCCTGTCCTGAGAGCGTCAGGCCATGCATGGTGATGAAATGCTAGATGCGTACCCTCACTCTCAGCCTAATTCTCACTCTGTAAAGAGCGATGTAGCAGAGCTGACATGGCTCTTGCAACTTCTCTCTTTGTAGAGCCACCTAGCTTTACCTTGGCTGGCAATTAGAATACAGAAAACCAATTTTCTTTTTTAATTATTTAAAAAAATAATAAAAAAAAAAATGTGTGGGCTCCCATTGTATTTTGATTGCAAGTCAAGTAAAATCAGGCAACTGGGGGCTGGGATTCACCACAGACCGTAGTCACCTATTGTGAATACATTTGGACTAGGTTCCAGTTTGGGGCGCCCTCTTGTGGTCAATGCTGGTAGTGACGTTTGCCTTCTGAATAGAAACCAGAGAGCTGGGGATGATTGGGAATCAGGTTGTTCTAAGTGGGCCTATATAACTGAGTAGTGTTCTGTTGTTCCTGGCCGATGCTCAATGTTGTTTCCTGTGTGCTAAGGACATTCTGAAGCCAGTCCTTCCTTCTGTGTCTTCCAGAACTCCTTTCAGGTAAGATTGGTCTTTGTACCTCTGCTGGTGGATTCCACCTTCTTGTTGTTTTTCTGTTTAGGTACTAAGGCTTATTTCCTATTTTGCCTGTGTGGAGTTCTGGATGGAGTTGGATGATTCCCTGCTGGAAATGTCTGTGTACCTTGCTCCATATTGTGCTATGTATTTCGTTTTGTCATGCTTGGTACTAATTTCAGTCTCTCCACTATATTAGTGTTTGGTTTGGATCCCAGTAACACCAGAGTACTGATACTAGCTAGCAATATCTTTGGGGACTGATCTGAGGCAGATTAGCCTTTCCTGCATTTCTCTCTGTAGGAAATATTAGTTCTCCAGTTGTGTTGAGGCAACCAGGTCATCGTAGGCGCATTCCCCGGCTAATTCTAGTTGTGTGTAAGTGTTAGGTCTGCAGTTTGCTGAGATTCCAACCACTCTGGTAACATTATGTGTTTCCTAGTTTTTGTCCTCTTTTGGATCCTCCTTGGTCACTGAATCATAACAGCCACCGCTGGAAATGGCGCATTGTTTCTTAGCGCAATTTCCAGGTGCTGTACCCGGCTCGTCCAGCGGCCCTGGTGGCGGTCGCACGCTGGTAATAAAGGGGTTAAAACCAGCTTTGTATTCTCAGATGGTACTAAGCCCAACATTCATGGTGTCATGCCAAATTAGACATGGCCACCATGAATTTCTAGTAAACAGTAACAAACATACAACACATAGATTTTTTTTTTATTAGAAATAATACAAAAAAAATGAGAGACTCCATCTTTATTAGAAAAAACTCTTTAGTCCGATGTAGTCCACAGATAGAGTCATTTCAACTCTGCTTCATCACTCTGTAAAGACAAGCGGCTTCACAGAGATAGAAGCACAGAGAGCATTGTCAGCTCTGGTACATCGCTCTGTACAGAGCGAGAAGCAGGCTGACAGTGAGGGGATGACTCCTGCGAGTCACGCATCATTATCAGCTGGTACGGCCTGATGTTCTTCGGACAGGAGTGCCTCAGCTGCATGTATTTTCGTATTACCCACTTCTGTTGAGAGATTGTGCACAGTGATGCGATGCGACACTTGCACAGTGATAGCCAAAGTTAAGCTAACAGGACCTTTGATGACGTCATAGTCAGGTAACCAGTCTGTAATCCAATGTCTGTACAACATGCACATCAGACTGGTCATATGGCTATGACGTCACGGAAGGTCCTGTAACCCGGGGTACAGCAGTGATCGGACTCGGAAGCAGAAGCGGCCGGGAGACAGCGTGTGCAGGACGCGTCGCTGGACCTGTAAGTATAATGACAATGTTTATTATAAACTATATTCTTTAATTTACAGCCACCCCTGCCCCATCCCATAACTGTAAATCCCGAGTTCGGTGATCGGATGCAAGTTCGCGTTATCTCGATCCCTATCTCAATCTTTACAAAACAATCAGGTGAGGCTCCCGATCCTGACCATCGAGGGGATTGCCCATCACTAACTACAACACTTCTGTTTGTTTTTCAATTATTGACTTTGTTTACACCAACATTTGAAAATTATAATTGTCACCTTTTTTCATAATTAGTTACTCATACATATGAATATAATTTGACAAAATCTTTGATTTTGTTCAAGTGTACCTAAAAGAATTGATGTGGATATGAAATCAGAGGTTGGTCAAACAAAAGTTTGACTTGATTTGTCTTTTGTTCATTCACTTTGCATTTTGTAATTGATGACAATAAGATTTTAACACTTCTGTTCCTGAAAGCAATCGTACTCTTCAACATTTTTTTCTACACTTGTCTAAAACTTTTGCACAGAACTTTAATTTATGAGCCACAAACTATTATGCTTCAAATATGCTTGATTCTAATATCTTGATTAAGAGGTATACTTATGCTTTAGGTAATAAAATAGTTTTTATGAGCTTAACTGATTATTTATAGTCAGGTTCAGGAAAATGCATACTGTAAAGTACACTCAACCTTTGTGTATTTATATTATGGAAAAAGCAATAATCCATTCTAAAGAAAAACAATATAAATATATAATGAGGGATTTTCCTTTTTTACATATTTACTACTGATTTTCTTTTAAAAGCAATGGGCATAACTTCATAAATTAAAGTAAATTAGGATACTTGTCATCTGTGTAATAAAAACTACAGACAAAAAAGTTGCATAATATTATTTAATACAATTAACAGATTTTTTTTCCCCCGTGTGTAGAAGCCTAGCAGATGTGATCCATGTTCATTGTTAAAATAGAGTTTTAAGGATGCTAAGTTGATGATGTGCCCTACAGTTTCTGTAAGTTACATTTTGATTATTACAAAAGAGGATTTGGCCTGTTTTTGTCAATGCCCCAAGACAATTGTTGCATGTCAATCAGAAATTGATGATAAATCCTTGTAATATGTCTTTCACCCCTTCACCACCTGACTATTTTCTAATTTCTATTTTATCCCACCCTTTCTTTTAAGAGCCATATTTTTTTTTATTATTCTGTCAATACAGCCTTATGAGGGCTTTTTTTTCGTAGGACAAGTTGCACTTTTGAACAACACTATTTATTCTGCACATATTGTACTGGAAAATGCGAAAAAAAAATTCCAAGTGCGTGAAATTGCAAAAAATGAAAAGGCAATTCCACAATTCTTTTTTAAGTTTTTTATTTACCATATTCACTTTATGATAAAACTAAACTAGCCATATGATTCCCCAGGTCAGTACTAGTCTGTTGATACTAAATATGTATAGTTTTTTTTTTATATAAGTGGTGAAAAAAATTTCAGAAATTTGTGAAGACCCGTAATGTTCTCATTTTTTGCGATTTGATGCTGTGTGATGGCTTCTTTTTTGCATCTTGAGTTGACGTTTTTAATTTAATTTTACCATTTTTGGGAAGGTGCAATGTTTTGATTGCATTTTATTGCAATGTTGCTGCAACAAAAAAATATGTCTAGTGTTTTGATTTTTTTTCTCATTACGCTCTTTACCAATCAGAATAACTCCTTTACCACCCAGCCTATGTTCCCCTTGATGACCTGGAAAATTTGTGCAACCAGTCTAAAAAAAAAACTATTTTTTTTACCACTGAAATTTTATCTTTCCATGTCTCAATTTTATAAAGTTTGTGACGAAACTGTTGGTTGAAAATACTCACTACACGCCAGATGAATTCATTAAGCCGTAGAGTTTCCAATATTTGATCACTTGTGGGGGCACATGGGGCAACTCCGGGGCTCGTCTAATGAAGCCCACAGTCTATAACGGAATTTAAAAGCCATGTAGCTCTCCTTCCTATCTGATCTATGTCATGTGCACAGTACTGTGTAAATACATATGGGGTACTGCCATGTTGATTAAAAACTACATAACAACGTGTCCTATCTATTTTTTCCTGTTACCACTTGTGTGAACTAAAGTTAAATTTTAGTGGAGAAAAACATACATTTTAAATTTCCATGGACCAATCTTATAAAATTCTGTATAGTTTGTGGGTTAAAAATACTCACTACACCAATAGATTAATTAATTATGGGTTTATTTTGTCAAATTAGGTCACATGAGAGTGTTTCTGCTATTTTGGCACCTCATGAGGTTTGCAAATGCAACACGGTTTTCAGATTTGTAATGTATGTATGGGATATCATTATGTTCAGGAGAAATTTCTTAACAAATTATGGGGTTCGTTTTTTTCTGTTGTCCATTGTGAAAATTGAAAATTTGGCCTAAAATAACATTTTAGCAGAAAAAAATGCCAATTTCTACATTAGCATTTTAAAAAGTTCTGTGAAGCACCTATGCGTAAAAATGCTCAGCACACCGCACCATGAATTATTTAATGAGGCTAATTTCCAACATGGGTTCACATTTGTGGGTTTCTGATGTATGGTACCTCAGGGGCCCTACAAATGCAACATGCTGCCCGTAATTTATTTCAGCCAAATTTGTATTCTAAGATTCAAACAGTGCTCTTTCTGTTCCGAACCCAGCTGTTTGTCCAAATAGAACCTTTTGAGTACAGAAAAAAGTGTAACAAATGTTAGACTCCCATTTTTCAAGTTTTCACTTGCAGAAGGAAAAAAATTGAGGGCTAAAACATTTTCTGGGAAAAAAAGTGAACATTTTCAAAATGTTTACCAAAATATCTATATGTTCACAAATTGTCTAAAGGGTACCATGACGGAGAGTCGTTTCAACTATTTCAGGTACCAAGAGATTGAAGAGCAGGGTTACATGCATACTTGCACAGGTTAAAACTGCTGGATGTGCAGAATCTCCTTGATACACTTATGCAAGAGTTAAATAGTTTGTCTGGTCTATTAATTCAGAATGAAAAGCGGGTCTCAGCTGTTCTGAGTTTCCCAGTCACCTCTGCTATAAATACTCTACTCTCAGCTCAAGGAGCTGCCAGTGATAGCTTTGCTATAACTAGCCTCAGGAGTGAACTTGTGAGGTGTGGACTAAAAACGTTTTTTGTGACCCATAGTCAGAGATTGCGTCTTAGAAGTTATGTGGTGTTTTCCCTTCATTTAATCCCACTTTGGTTTGCCTAATTTATCCATTCCCTTTATTCCTTCCTATCCTTCCTTTTTAGTGTGGCTAAAATGATTGCTGTTTCTTTTACCAATGCCTGTCTTATCCCCTCTTTGTTTTTAACCTACAGTGGGACTAGCATTGCTACTGCCCTGCGCATTAGACAGGGGTGCATTCAGGGTAAGACACATAGGATTGTGATCAACTCAAGGGGTGAAAGAACCCATCTAGTGACATCAGGGAGCTCAGGGTTGCTAAGGGTTAGTTTCAGGGGTTGTCCCTCACTTTCCTTCCCTACTGGCAGTGTATCCCTTCTCCCATCTTGACTTGTGCATACAAGCCCCCTTAGTGGAGCACAAAAACAATAGCTGCCCTGGAGTGGTACCTGTTGCTTATCGTTAGACAAGTCCAACCTCACCATCAGAGGCTTTGGTGAAGACTGGGTAGCCACTTAGTCACGCCCCTCTCAGGATAAGCCTATTCTGGTAACAGTGGGTCTCCATCCCTTTGAAATTTAGCTTGGTCATTAATGTCAAAATTGGAGTTATTACTCCAATTCTACTATTCATATCTGCCAAATTCAAACTCTTAATACTTTGGTTTCTTTGTTCATCTTTACTACATCCAAGTCTCCACTACTCCAGTTCCACTACACAGCTCTGCATTAAACAGGTCTCCACTACACCAGTTCAACTACTCAGCTCTGCCACATCCAAATCTCAACTACCCCAGTTACTGTGTTGAGCTTTACTACATTCATAACTCCAATATGCTGGTATAATCTCTGTTTCATCTTCAACTCTGCAGTACTGCCTTGACAATTTGATCAAACCAGCACCACCTGTTCATCTGCTTTAATGCCTGTACATCCAGAGCAGAGGCTCTGTGGATCCAGGTTTCTATGTGACACATAACAGAACATTTAGTGCCTTGACAAAGTATTCTTCCCCTGTGATTTTTTCATGTTCCACCTACAAACCTAAATGGATTTTATGTGATATAACAACAATAAGTAACAAGTATTTGTGACGTGTAAGGGAAGTAATACTTAGTTTTCTAAATGTTTTAAAAATATAAATAAAACAATTGTGACGTGCATTTGTATTCAGCCTCCCTGAGTCAATAATTTGTAGGACCATCTTTCATTGCAATTACTGCTGCAAGTGTTTTGAAGTATGTTTCTGCTAGATTTGCACATCTAGAGGCTGCAATTTTTGCCCATTCTTACAAAATGGCTCTAGCTCAGTGAGATTGGATAGAAAGTGTCTATGAACAGTAATTTTTAACTTTTGCCACAGATTCACAATGGCATTTACAGTTTTGTCCAAAAGTGTTGACACCTTTAAAATTATTCCAGAAAATGAAGTATTTCTCCTAGAAAATTACTGCCATTACACGTTTTGTCATACACATTTTTATTTAATTTCTGTGTGTTAGAACAACACACAAAAAAACTAAAAATAAAAAGTAAATAATTTTGTGCAAAAATTCAAAAATGGACTGGACAAAATTGTTGGCAATAATGTTGAAAATTTAGCGATTTTCAAACTTTGAATTTTTATGCCTTTAAACCAGAGAGTTATGTCACATAACATAGTTAATTAATAACATTTCCCACATCTACTTTAGATCAGCACCATTTCTGATACATAGATTTTTGGGGGAAGAAGTTAGAAGGGTAAAAAGTTTATTTGCAAATCTCATTTTTACAACAAAATTTAAAAAACAATTTTTTAAGGACTGCATCACATTTGAAATTACTTTTAGAGGCCTATGTGACAGAAAATACCTAAAAGTTAAACCATTCTGAAAACTGCACCCCTCAAACTGCTCAAAATTTAAATGAAAAATAAATAAATTTACATTTTACCTAAAAATGTTGCTTTAGCTCCTAATTATTCACTTTTTACAAGGGATAGCACGACAAAATAGATTACAGGATTTCTTTCTCAGTTTCTTCTAAGTACTCAGATACCCAACGTGTGGTCATAAACCTCTGTTTGGACAAATTGGAGGGCTTGGATCTTGAAAAGCAAATTTGGCTAAAATAGATTGAGGTCACCATGTCGCATTTGCAGTCCCTAAGGTACCTAAAAAGCAGAAACTCCATGCAAGTGAACCCATTTTTGAAACTAGATCCCTCAAACATTTTATTCAGGGGTTTAATTGGCTTTTCCCCTAGTTAAGGAGAAATGAGAACAGGAGATAACACGTCACTGATCTAAGTGTATTAATAGATTAATAAAAAAGAGAAGAATTATAAGATTTTACTCACCAAATAGTAGGTGCAAATAGGCACATAAGGTCACTGTCAATCCGGTATGCTGCTGACACAATGAGCTGTGGGTAATTTCCTCCCTTGGAACTTCAACAGAGGGGTAAAACAAAATATGACGAATAATAAGAGGTCACTTTGGCTATTGGGCTCTCATAAAACTGGCCATTTTGTGTACTTAGTATCTTAGTAATTTTTATGTTTTCTATTTCAGTTTTGCAAGTCTATATTCCTATGTTGATTGTTACACATCTCTTAGCACTACTTAGCATAGTAACTGTCTTTTTTTTGGTTACTATGTTTTATGCTCAGTATGCACCTGTTCACATTAGAAAGTTAGGAAGTACCATCGGTCTTTTTCTTAGATTCCAGGGTTATGCCTTCTGATTAAGCACTCTTGCTCTTCATCCTTAGGCTATTTTAATTCATCGTTAGCAGGTTCCTGTCTGCCCATAAATTGAAGGGTTTTTTTAACTCAAAGAGAGGCATTAGAGTAGGCAGGGACCCAACAATAAGACGTTGCCTTGGCTTGGTGGTTGGGCTCATATAAACCTGGCCATTTTGGTGTGCTAAGTATCTCAATTTTTGCATGTTTTCCTTAGCAGTATTGCATGTGTATATTCCTATATTCATTGTTCCCCATATCTTGGCAATGCAGAGTGCAACTGTCTCTTTTTTGTGACTAAGTTTCATGCTCAGTATGCACCCATTCACATTAGAAAGTTAGGAAGTGCCATCAGTATTTTTCTTAAAATATGAATAATGTTGCACTCTCAAATACAAAGGTGGAATCCATATAGAGAAAATGTTAATATTTTATTTGGTAATAAAAAGTTCATACAACATATTCATACTTTGTCCATACGGATTCCACATTGGTCCTTGTGAATGCGACAATCCTCACACTTTATTCAGGGGTTTAGTGAGCTTTTTGAACACATAGGTACTACAAAGAATTTGATAACATTACAAAGTCATATTGAAAATTATCATTTTTTTCACTAAAATGTTACTTTATCAACAAATTTCTCACTTTTTTAATAGGTAACACCAAAAAGTGGACCCCACAATTTCTTAACCACTTTCTTATGACAGTATCTCCATCTGAAAGGCATATCCTGTTCAAGAATCTATTGGTTCATTGATTTTTTTTTATTATAAATTTGTGTGATCATGAGTTTGGTATTATGAAGTGAATAAAATTGGATATAATATTAATATGATTATTAAAATGATATTATGTATATCATTCTTTTGTTACAGTTTAACTCTGAAGGTCACACCTATATGTTTATTTAAGTTGTCTTTTCTATATTTGTCTATTTTAGTGTCTGATGAAGACTCACCTAAATATAGGGGTCAAAATGTTATATATTTTTTTCTAGACTCACTGTATAATAAATTAACAACCATTTTGGACTGCCAAGTTCCTCTTTCATTTATTGATGGGTTTGAACCTTTCTTCAGCACCCATTTTTTCAAGTGTGCCATAAATCTCACTCTACCACTTTCTTATCACCTCACATTTAGTAAAAAAGTTCTGTTTAGAGAAATGGGAGACCTCACAAAGGAAGAAGCTCTTTTTGAATTTTGGAATGCAAATTTGGCTTTATTTGGAATAAATTGTCATATTTGCATAGCCTATGTAGTACAAGAACAACAGAAAAAACACAAACGTATTTTTTTAAGTTATAGCCGCTAATGTATTTATCTATGGAGATACTGAGTAGTTTTATCCCACTATTTTTTATGTACCATTTGTTCTGCAGGGTAAAATTACTGTAATTCCAGGTTTCAGTCAAAGCTTACAGAGGCATTGAGCTACCGAACATGAAAATCCTTTCAGGAATTATTACTTATAAAGAGCGGCATGCCCCTAAAACACATTTGCTGATTAGAAAACTTGGTGTTGTTAACTAAACAGTTGTCCCCCAATTGCATATATTTTAGCATGAAGAATAAGCTGTACTGGAGTGAAGGGCAAAATGTTTAATATGTGAAGGAAAATGCAGCCAACTATGTGGCAAACTTGTGATTGTTCCAGAGATAAAATAACACCAGCAGGGCTAAAAGGACAGGTAAATCTTTCAAAGAGACTGGTCATACAAAGTCTGCTTACCATTATCAGTCGCTGTATAAGGGACAAATGTGCCAGTCAATGTGGTACACCATAACAGGTCCTTGACAACTAAGGAAGGAACAGCTATGTGCACAAAACAACAAATCCATTACAGAATTCTGAAAGTATTGTCCGGTACAGGAAGCTCACCAAGAAACATGCAGTAAAGCTCATAGTGTATGAATATGGAACAGCTTCATTATTAGTGATACAATCAGGGGCGGACATATCATTGGTTCAACCTGTGTGGCCCCCAGGGGCCTAAAATGTTCGGGGTCCCATTTCTTCCTCCAAGGCAGGTGGAATTAGGCATTATTATCAGTTATTGGACTGAAAATGACCCATATACTGTCCTTGCACAGGGCTCTCTTCTCTCTGCGTCCGCTAGTGGAAAAAATGATCGTGTGCATATCACCAGTATAAATATATAAGTAATATAAATGTCAAGAAAAGTTTTCTGTATAAAGAAATAGTTGTAATAACAGTCAAACTAAGATAAATGGTGAAAAACGTTTGTGAGAGATCAAGTCTTGGAAAGTTGTCAAATGATTAGACTTTTCAAGAACAATTGTGGGGTCCACATTCTGGAGCATGCAGACTTGGGCATGTGGATGGAAATTTGTGTGAATAGTAGAGTTGAGCGCGGTTCGCGGTTCGAGGTTCTCCAGTTCGCGGCTCGAGTGATTTTGGGGGCTGTTCTAGATCGAACTAGAACTCGAGCTTTTTGCTAAAGCTCGATAGTTCTAGATACGTTTGAGAATGGTTCTAGCAGCAAAAAGACAAGCTAATTACTAGCTGGCTTTCCGCTGTAATAGTGTAAGTCACTCTATGACTCACACTATTATGAAATTTCAGCGTATAGTGTGCGGGAACAGAGCATTCAGATCACTGCTGTTTGTATAATGGCGATCACCATTTATTTATTTATTTTCCTTGTCTTCCTTCCGTAAGCATGCGTGTGTAGTGGGGCGGGCCAGCATGTCAGCCAATCCCAGACACACACACAGCTAAGTGGACTTTTAGCCAGAGAAGCAATGGCATGTGTGATAGAATGTCCATGTTACATGTCCATGCATTATAAAAACGGACATTTTCCTCCAGCACGCCATTATCTGCCTTCTGCGTCTTGGTGTCAGTCACCGCTGGCATAGCTCCTGTCTCCGATACTGCTGTGTACGCTCTATACACAGCGCTATACCGAATAGGGATAGAAGTTTCTATTAGTCCTTGTAAGGTCTAATACCGACAGGGTCAGAGCCATAGGTGACAGTCAGGTCCGTGAAAACAGATTTTAATAGCTACACAAGATGACAGCGTCTGTGTAGCTAAGGTCAGAGATTTCCTTGCTGCATTTCCCCATTAGGAGGGATAGAAAGGGAGGCTTCCTTTCCTCTACCCAGACCCACAACCCTGCCACTGTACCCTCCTGCCCTTTGCACACTCAAACTCATTGTTACTAAGCCATTATACTAGCAAACACTGAGTAAACTTAGTGGCATCCTAAAAGTGGCTGTTGGACTTCCATTAGTGTCCCACTGGTGCAAACCTATGTGCAGCACCTCTGCATTGCACACTCAAACTCATTGTTACTAAGACATTATACTAGCAAACACTGAGTAAACTTAGTGGCATCCTAAAAGTGGCTGTTGGACTTCCATTAGTGTCCCACTGGTGCAAACCTATGTGCAGCACCTCTGCATTGCACACTCAAACTCATTGTTACTAAGCCATTATACTAGCAAACACTGAGTAAACTTAGTGGCATCCTAAAAGTGGCTGTTGGACTTCCATTAGTGTCCCACTGGTGCAAAGCTATTTGCAGCACCTCTGCATTGCACACTCAAACTCATTGTTACTAAGCCATTATACTAGCAAACACTGAGTAAACTTAGTGGCATCCTAAAAGTGGCTGTTGGACTTCCATTAATGATCCACTGGTGCAAACCTATGTGCAGCACCTCTGCATTGTACACTCAAACTTATTGTTACTAAGCCATTATACTAGCAAACACTGAGTAAACTTAGTGGCATCCTAAAAGTGGCTGTTGGACTTCCATTAGTGTCCCACTGGTGCTAACCTATGTGCAGCACCTCTGCATTGCACACTCAAACTCATTGTTACTAAGCCATTATACTAGCAAACACTGAGTAAACTTAGTGGCATCCTAAAAGTGGCTGTTGGACTTCCATTAGTGTCCCACTGGTGCAAAGCTATTTGCAGCACCTCTGCATTGCACACTCAAACTCATTGTTACTAAGCCATTATACTAGCAAACACTGAGTAAACTTAGTGGCATCCTAAAAGTGGCTGTTGGACTTCCATTAATGTCCCACTGGTGCAAACCTATGTGCAGCACCTCTGCATTGCACACTCAACTCATTGTTACTAAGCCATTATACTAGCAAACTATGCTGCCAGTTTAAGGGCTGTAGTTGCATTGTCAGGGATAGTTATTGTTGTTTATTCTGCTGTTAATAAAGATAGACCACCGCTGCAATCTACACCACCTCTCAATTTTTACTACCACATTTTAAGTGCACAATCTTGTCGCAATCAAAATGAGTGGCAAAATGACAGATGCTGGTGGAAAGGGGAAGAGGCGTGTTGGAAAAGGAAAAAAAGGGTTTCTCCGTGGGGAAGGTGGCAAAGCTCCATTAACATCTGCTGAAGATAGACCATCTTCCAGCAAAAGTAAGATATCTACTACTTACCGTGGACAATCCGATGTGCTCCCTTTTTTACGGACACGAACAACTGGAACAAAGGTAGATGATGGCCAAAAAAAGAAAATGCTTGAATGGATCTCAAGTGGTCCAACAAGTGCCCTCTCCTCCACCTCAACTACCGCATCCAAAAAACACAAGTCCTCTGAGTTGTCATCCCAATCACACTTTCTTTCTCCCAGCTCTGAAGTCTCCATCCGCCCTGCACAGTATGGTGGAACTGAGATGGCTGAGTCTGCAGAGCTGCTCAGTCACACTATAGCCTGGGAGTCAGAGGTCTGCTCCCAAGCTACAGTGAGTACAGACCAGGAAATGGTCTGCAGTGATGCCCAGAACCTTTGTGACTCAGATTCAGGCCGTGATGACTAAGTTTCTGAGCATAATGTTGACCCTTATTCACAAACTGAAACACCTGTTGTAATAGACAATGATTAACATACTGATGACGATGAGACGCAGATACCAGATTGGGATGACAACTTAAATATTCGGTCAGGGCAAGAAGAGGCTCGGTCTGAGGGTAAGGGGAGTGCAAACACAACAATTGATGAAGAAGTTCTAGATCCCACCTACTGTCAACCCACAGTCAGGCCCTCGAGGAGGTCAACAGAGACGGTGGAGGAGGATGCAACTGACGATGAAGTTACCTTGTGCCTTCCTGGACAGAGTTGGAGTACTGGTAGCACGTCTACAACTGCATTCTCAGCCACCACTGTGCTTCTGAGCACTAGTCGCGGTGGATCAGCAGGTCACATGCCCTCTAAGCCTTGCCTAGCCTGGTCCTTTCTTGACATAGAAAAAGATCGCCCAAAGTATGTGATCTGTAAAATTTGTCGTGATTCTGTTAGTAGAGGGCAAAACCTCAGCAGTTTGACAACTTTGTCCATGAATCGTCACATGAATAAATATCATATGTCCCAGTGGGAAGCTCACCGTGCTGCAATGCGGCCTAGCGGAGCAAACCATCCACCGCCTGCCTTTTCCAGTGCATCCACGCACTCTTCATCTTCTAGGACTGTGGGGACAGCTGTCACACCTGGTTTTCCACGCACAACTTCCACCACTGTAACCGCAACAGGCAGTTTGCTTGGTAGGTCATCAGTTGGTTTGGAAGGGGAAACAAGTGCATGTGTACAGCTCTCTCAGACATCGATAGCACCAATGTTGGATGAAGGCAACATCATGTCTCCGCCTGCACTTTCCTCACAAACCTGCATTTTTCCAGGGACACCCTACTCAACACCGTCTACACACAGCAGCCAGATCTCTGTCCCTCAGATGTGGACAAATAAAAGGCCATTTCCCGCGACCCATGACAAAGCTAAGAGGTTGACTTTATCCCTCTGTAAGCTCTTGGCTACCGAAATGCTGCCTTTCCGCCTGGTGGACACACAGGATTTTAGAGACCTTATGTCTGTCGCTGTGCCCCAGTACCAGATGCCCAGTCGCCACTACTTCTCTAAGAAAGGTGTGCCCGCGCTACACCAGCATGTCACACACAACATCACCGCTTCTTTGAGAAACTCTGTGTGTGAACGGGTGCATTTCACCACCGATACTTGGACCAGTAAGCATGGACAGGGATGTTACATGTTGCTGACTGGGCACTGGGTAACTATGGTGATAGATGGTGAAGGGTCTGCTGCACAAGTCTTGCCATCCCCACGACTTGTGTGTCAATCCTCTGTCTGTCCAAGTTTCGCCACTGCTTCTGCCTCCTCCACCTCATCTGGGTCCTCCACCTCTGCCCCAAGCCTGCCTGGTCAGGCAGAAGGAATCACACACCCCTCATTACTATGCTGGCAGCAGAGCGCAATGGCATCAGGCGGTCTTTAGCTTGACATGTCTTGGAAATAGGAGTCACACAGCGACTGAGTTGTGGGCAGCTCTGGAGACTGAGTTTAATAAATGGTTGTCTCCACTCAACCTGCAGCCTGGTAAGGCCGTGTGCGACAATGCTGCAAACCTGGGTGCGGCCCTTCGCCTGGGCAAGGTGACACACGTGCCTTGTATGGCTCACGTGTTGAACCTTGTTGTCCAGCAATTTTTAACACACTATCCCGGCCTAGATGGCCTTCTGAACAGGGCACGAAAACTGTCTGCTCACTTCCGCCGTTCAACCACCGCTGCTGAGCGACTTGCATCGCTCCAGACGTCTTTCGGCCTGCCGGTTCATCGCCTGAAATGCGATGTAGCGACACGCTGGAATTTGACTCTCCACATGTTACAGCGACTGTGGCAGCACCGTCGAGCCCTGGTGCAATACGTCATGACGTATAGCCTGGGCCAACGAGATGCAGAGGTGGGGCAGATCACCCTGATGGAGTGGTCTCAGATCAATGACCTATGCACCCTACTGCACAGTTTTGACATGGCGACGAATATGTTTAGCGCTGACGATGCCATTATCAGCATGACAATTCCAGTCATTTACATGCTGGAGCACACGCTAAACACTATTCGGAGTCAGGAAGTGGGACAACAGGAAGGGGAGGAACTACAGAAGGATTCATATGCGCAAGACACAACAACATCACCAAGGTCCAGACGTTCATCATCACCAACGCGGCAGGCATGGGACCATGGGGGACAGGGATCAACAAGGGCGCATGGTAGCAGGCGAAATGTTGAGGAAGGTGCAGGAGAATATGAAGAAATGGAGGACGAACTGTCCATGGACATGGAAGACTCAGCGGATGAGGGAGACCTTGGTCAAATTTCAGTTGAAAGAGGTTGGGGGGAGATGTCAGAGGAAGAAAGAACGGTTAGCATCTCCATGCCACAAACACAGCGTGGACTTGGTCCGCATGGCTGCGCAAGACACATGAGTGCCTTCTTGCTGCACTACCTCCAACATGACCCTCGTATTGTCAAAATTAGAAGTGATGATGACTACTGGCTTGCCACACTATTAGATCCCCGGTACAAGTCCAAATTTTGTGACATAATTTCAGCCATAGAAAGGGATGCACGTATACAGGAGTATCAGCAGAAGCTGTTACTCGATCTTAGCTCGGCTTTTCCACCAAACAACCGTGCAGGTGCAGGGAGTGAATCTCCCAGCTGTAACTTGACAAACATGGGACGGTCTCGTCATCTTCAACAGTCTACCCGTACCAGTAGCACCGTATCTGGTGCTGGTAACAGCAATTTTATGGAATCTTTTCATAAGTTTTTTGGACCCTCCTTTGCAAGGCCACCAGAGACAACAAGTCTGACACATAGGAATCAACCGAGGGAGAGCAAGATGTATGACCAAATATAACATGTTGTTATGACTACACCCAAGATATATAAACGCAAACCAAGAGAAACAGGGGAAAAGTAGTCATGGGTCTCACAAAGGACCACAGGGTCAATAATTCAATAAGTACAACTTAAAGTGACATAACTTTAGCCTGATCTGTGTTTTCTACAAATTCTTTTGATGATGCTGTTGTACTGTCACTTCTTTTGCTGTGTATTGTATTTAAATAAAATAATTGTTATATATTTGCAAAAGAAATTGTACTTATTGAATTATTGACCCTGTGGTCCTTTGTGTGACCCATGACTACTTTTCCCCTGTTTCTCTTGGTTTGAAGTCTGACACATAGTCAACGGCTGGAGAGGATGATACAGGAGTATCTCCAAATGAACATCGATGCCATTACTTTGCAAATGGAGCCTTGCTCATTTTGGGCTTCAAATCTTGAAAAAAAGCCAGAGCTCTCCACTTACGCCTTGGAGATTTTGTCGTGTCCAGCTGCCAGCGTTGTCTCTGAACGTGTCTTCAGTGCTGCTGGGTGTGTGCTGACAGATAAGCGCACGCGTCTGTCCAGTGACAATGTGGACAGACTAACGTTCATCAAAATGAACAAGTCATGGATCCAAAAGGAATTTACTACCCCTGTGTCATCCTGGGGAGAGTAAATGCTTGTGTATTTTCAATTTGCTTGATGCAAATCTAGCTGTGAAGTGTACAACTAAGGCACAAGTGCTGCCACTGATGGGGTGTCTGTGTGGCCCAATTTTTGGAAAAAAGGGAGACTCTTCTTGGAGTAACCCTTGCTGTGTTTTTAAAATGATCCAAGATGCACAGCGCTGGGATCAGGAAAGACTTTTCTTCCTACCCCGGTGTCATCCTAGGGACGGTTAAGTATGGCATATTTTTTAATGTGGTTGATGCAAATCTAGCTGTGATGTGTACAACTGGGGCACAAGTGCTGCCACTGAAGTGATGGGTGTGTGTGTGGCCCAATTTTTTGAAAAAAGGGAGACTCCGCCTGGAGTAACCCTTGCTTACATTGTTTTTAAAAATGATCCAAGATGCACAGAGCTGGGATCAGGAATGACTTTGCTACCTACCCCGGTGTCATCCTGGGGACGGTTAAGTATGGCGTATTTTTGAATGTGCTTAATGCAAATCTAGCTGTGAAGTGTACAACTGGGGCACAAGTGCTGCTACTGAAGGGATGGGTGTGTGTAGCCCAATTTTTGGAAAAAAGGGAGACTCCGCTTGGAGTAACCCTTGCTTACATTGTTTTTAAAAATGATCCAAGATGCACAGAGCTGGGATCAGGAAAGACTTTGCTACCTACCCCGGTGTCATCCTGGGGACGGTTAAGTATGGCATATTTTTGAATGTGCTTGATGCAAATCTAGCTGTGAAGTGTACAACTGGGGCACAAGTGCTTCCACTGAAGGGGTGGGTGTGTGTGTCTCAATTTTTGGAAAAAAGGGAGACTCCGCTTGGAGTAACCCTTGCTTACATTGTTTTTAAAAATGATCCAAGATGAACAGAGCTGTGATCAGGAAAGACTTTGCTACCTACCCCGGTGTCATCCTGGGGACGGTTAAGTATGGCGTATTTTTGAATGTGCTTGATGCAAATCTAGCTGTGAAGTGTACAACTGGGGCACAAGTGCTGCCACTGAAGTGGTGAGTGTGTGTGGGGCCCAATTTTTGGAAAAAAGGGAGACTCCGCTTGGAGTCACCTTGCGGTGTTTTACATGATTTTAGAAGGGCGTGCCATGCCTATATCTGTGTCTCCTTCTCTTTTTCCTTGTCCTGCTCTTTTGTTCTCGCATGAGTATATGTCCTTGTCACTTTCCCATGTGTTTTTGTTGTGTTGTGAGTTGTTTGTCACCTTTTGGACACCTTTGAGGGTGTTTTCTAGGTGTTTTTATGTGTTTGTGATTGCCTGCCATTGTTTCCTATGCAGTTCGAGTGGTTCGTCGGACGTTCGCCGAACCGAACTCGAGCCAAACCGCGACTGGCTCGCTCATCTCTAGTGAATAGTAGCTTGGTTTATGATGATCATGGCCTGGAATTAATTGTATAATGGGGTAATATGTGTTTTACTGATGAAAATATTATTTTTTATGTGACAAGTACTAAATAGAATCTCTACTGGGGACCACTAAATGGAAAATCTAAATTATGTGGAAAAAAAATAGATGGTACCATACAATTTGGAGTAATTGATGACAATTCAATAATGGGAAGTTGTGTGGTAGATCTCAAAGCACTGGGTGACAAAAAGGCCTGGTTGGGATGGGCACATGGTGCAGTAGTGCAGGGAATCACTCTTCCTACTGTGCTTACTACAAGCCTGGAACATTTTTTGGAAAACAGTTTTAGGTGGGAGTGGGAGGGATGCAGAGCATGTAATGTCGTTCTGTCTGTCTCTGGACATCTTGTCAAAGACTGCCTCCTGTGCAGTCAAGTCAAATAGGAGACACTCAGCAATTTTCTACTGGCTACTGGCACTGGAGAAATGTGAGTGTCCCTTGGAATTTTTTGTAAAGTGCTAAACTGTTGTAGATAGCAATCTGTATGAGGTAGATTGCTTTTTCTACCAGACCCTTGCCTTCCGCTTTTCCAGGTACCGTTGAAGCACCTGGTCCAAAAGGTCAATACCTCCCATGAACTTGTTATAATCTTTCACACAGAGGGGTTTCTTCTTGTCCCTGGTGGTGCCCTTGCCTCTGAGCATCACAGTGGTATCCACATACAGGGTAGTAAACATGTAGGTGTCCTTGCAGTCATTCCACTTCCTTGCAAGTAGTTGGCGACTTGCCAGTGAGAATAATGCCACATTCTTCAAACATCTGGACACCAACTGGGACGAAAAATCAATAAGGTACATGTGTACCCGCTTGTGCTTTCACAAATGTTGTACTATTTGATGTCATAATTGGAGCATTTGGAGGGGATAAACTAAGGGAATGAGAGAATTTTGTAACTCATCAAGGACTCGTTGATGAAAGCATTTTGCTCTAGAGTAAGATAAGTTTAATATCTGGATCAGGACAATACAGCTGAATATTTATGGGTGATGTGGACAGTTTTAGTTGTCCAGTAGGATTGTAGAGCTTTTTTTTTTACTATACCCATGTTGAGGGTAATGCCCCCATTTTTTTTTATTTCCTGTTCCTGGTCAGTTGCGGGAATCTAGAAACGGGAATGGACAGATGTGTGATTTTGGAAAATGGATTGACGGACAAATAAATTGATTTGTGGGAAATAAGCTCTAATAGATCTTGGCTTACAGAAATTTTGAAAAAATCGAAGGAAGCAAAATTAGTGAGATCTAATTTGATGCCAGGGGCTGCTACAAAAAAGAGAATTTGACTGGTAGGGATACAACAGTGTAGGTGATACTGCAGTACTTCCCCTGCCTCTGTCGATTTAGCAGTGAGGGCTGACTCCGCTACCATGGGACTGTGGGATCCCATGGAAAAAGCCGAATCATCACTATCTGAAAACTGCTATACTTCATAGGCCAATTCATTATCTGTCCCGGAACTGCCGGAACCTACATGGAGGTGAACATTCTGCGAGCCATTTTATTTTATATCCTTGCCTTACAAAAAAAACTAAACCTAATCTAACACTGGATTTATTTTCATATATATATACTCTAACCCTAGTTTGTGACCCTAATCCTAAGCCTAACCTGTAACTCTAACCCAACCATAACCCTAGCTTGTAACCCTTACCCTAGCCCTAACTCTAGTTTGTAACCCTAGCTATGAAATAAAAATTATACAATAATAAAAATTAGGGAAGAGTTTATAGTAATATTATATAGCGATTTTTTTTTTTCGTCTCTGAAAGCACCTGTAGTCGTTCTCTTCTTTTCAAGATCATTTACAAAGGAGAAAGGAGACAGACAGAGTTGAGTGCTGCCATATTTACTAAATATTGTGGATTGATCACTGATAGTTGACTATCGTTGAGGGGTTAAAGTATTTTTGGGGTCAACGAGTTCGATCTACTTGCACGAATAGTATGCCATTCGGGTTACTCATTACTTTGCGAGTTTTTCCTCATTGACTTGCATTGCACACAATATTTGGAATAAATATGCGAGTATTAGACAGTACTCGTTATGAGTATTGCGAGTACGAATAGTTAGGTACTCGCTCAACTCTAGTCCCCCAACACTTTCGGCCATATATATATATATATACATATATATATATATATATATATATATATATATATATATATATATATATACACTACAGTTTAAAAGATTGGGGTCACCCAGACAATTTTGTCTTTTCCATGACAAATCATACTTTTATTTATCACATGAGTTGCATAATGAATAGAAAATATAGTCCAGACATTGACTAGGTTAGAAATAGTGAATTTTACTTGAAATAATGATTTTCTCCTTCAAACTTAGCTTTTGTCAAAGAATGCTCCTTTGCAGCAATTACAGCTTTGCAGACCTTTGACATTCTGTTAATTTGATGAGGTAATCTGGAGATATTTCACCCCATGCTTCCAGAAGCCCCTCCCACAAGTTGGATTGGCTTGATGGGCAGTTTTTGTGTACCATACGGTCAAGCTGCTCCTACATTAGCTCAATAGGGTTGAGATATAGTGACTGGGATGGCCACTCTATTACAGATAGAATACCAGGTGCCTGCTTTTTCTATAAATAGTTCATGCATAATTTGGAGGTGTGCTTTGGGTCATTGTCCTGTTGTAGGATGAATTGGCTCCAATCAAGCGCTATCCACAGGGTATGGCATGGCGTTGAAAAATGGAGTGATAGCCTTCCTTATTCAAAATCCCTTTTACCTTGTACAAATCTCCCACTTTACCAGCACCAAAGAAACCCCAGACCTTCACATTACTTCAACATTGCTTGACAGATAGCGTCAGGCACTCTTCCAGCATCTCTTCAGTTGTTCTGTGTCTCACAAATGTTCTTCTGTGTGATGCAAACACCTCAAACTTCGATTCGTTTGACCATAGCACTTTTATCCAATCTTCCTCTTTCCAATGTCTGTGTTCTTTGCCCATATTAATCTTTTCCTTTTATTAGCCAGTCTCAGATATGGCTTTTTCTTTACCTCTGTGCCCTGAAGTTCAGTATCCCGGAGTCGCCTCTTCACTATAGACGTTGACACCGGTCTTGTGGAGGTATTATTTAATTAAGCTGCCAGTTGAGGATCTGAGAGGCGTTGATTTCTCAAACTAGAGACTCTAATGTATTTGTCTTGTTGCTCAGTTGTGCAGCGGGGCCTCATACTTCTCTTTCTACTCTGGTTAGAGCCTGTTTGTGCTCTCCTCTGAAGGGAGTAGTACACACCTTTGTAGGAAATCTTCAGTTTCTTGGTATTTTCTCGCATGGAATATCCTTATTTTCTAAGAACATGAATAGACTGTCGAGTTTCACATGAAAGTTCTCTTTTTCTGTCCATTTTGAGAGTTTAATGAAACGTACAAATGCTCCAGATTCTCAACTAGCTCAAAGGAAGGTCAGTTTTATAGCTTCTCTAATCAGCAAAACTGTTTTCAGCTATGCTAACATACTTGCACAAGGATTTTGAAGGGATTTCGAAACATCCATTAGCCTTCTAACACAGTTAGCAAACACAATGTACCTTTAGAACACTGGAGTGGTGGTTCTTGGAAATGGGCCTCTATACACCTGTTACAAATCGGCGCTGCCATAGCCGCAAGCAGCCTGCTGCAGTTCCTGTTGCACCCAGGCGCCGGCTGCCGTTTTTGGCCATGCCTCGGGTCATCCAGCTGCCTGCTTCTTCCTCCACGTCTAAGTGGGGAGAGGCGGCTAGTGCGCATGTGTGCCCCAATTTATCCCAGCCAGAGTTTAAGTCCAGTGTTTCACCTAGTGGGCATGCTCAGCCTGACAGTGCCATTTCTGAGGCTAAGTCCTCGGTTCAGGCTACTGAGCATGCTCCTACACTTTGTGCAAAAAGCCTCTTTGCACAGGTACTTGGACATCGTGCTGTGTCTAAGTCCTGTATTGTGCCTACTGAGCATACTCAGGCAGATAGTCTGATTTCCGAGACTGTTGTGCTACTGGGCATGCTCAGGCACTTAGTGCATCAGAGGTTAGGTAAGGACCTCACTGGGCATGTCCGGGAGGGGGCAGGCTCTGATAGGCCGACACACATCAGGTGTCCTGATGATGTGGCCACTCCGGACTGGCTTGCAGAGGCCCGCCCCTATGACACGACACCTCACCATTGGTCATCAGATGATGACTGGTGACGTGTTTGGGGTGTGGCTGCCATGAGGTCATCAATGGTGGTGGTTCTGGATAGGACGCTGGTGATGTCGCTGATGACATGGCACTCTGCTGTTGGACCCTGGAGGTGCCATTGGGGTCCACCCTGGGTTTGGGGCGGACCCAGGTTATAAAAGGGGCTGGAGACAACATGGAGGCGTGCAGTCTTCACATTTGCTCAGATACAGCACACCTCCATGTTAGAGCCTTATTGCGGCATAAGCCTGTGTTTGGAAGCGGTAGGTAGGGATAGGTGTCCGGTGCTTGTCACGCCAAGACACCCATGGCTCAGCACGTTAGGGTCAGGCGCCGGGCTTCCACCTCCTACCGTCCAGTCCTGCTTGTGCAGCCCAGTGGAGTTAACTGGGCTGCGGCTGCTGCGCCTCCTGTCCTGCAGCCCCATCTGTCCGGTTGTGTCTCCTACGCGCATGGACAGCATACCCCAGGACCCCTCTGGAGTTAACAGGGTGTTCCTGGATTAGGTGTGTGAATCTATTATCCTTCTTGGCTTCCCAGTCAATGCTACTGGTGTGATCTCTTGGCCTGACATGTCCTCTACACACATGGCCATTCGCGTAGTGACCAGAAACGCTAATCGGAGGACCGCTTGGCCTGTCGTGTTTGACACACGTGGCCAACAGGGCGCTGTCGCAGCGGTCTTCTCGGTCAACGCTACCTGGTCACCATCTGGCCTGACGTGTTCCCTGCACACATGGTCAGGATTGCGCAAATTCTACTGAAACGCTAACTGGGTTGTCGTCCGGTCTGACGTGTTACTGCACACGTGACCGGTTCCCAGGTTCCCTGGGTTATCTCAGAGCCATCCAGCTCTATAGTGTCTGCATAACCCTCAGGTGCCAGCAGCTCCTTTGTCATCTGGAGCACGGTGGGCCCCGACTGGCGATTAGGATATTTACTCGCTGGCCCTAATCTGCCGGTCCCCCGAAACAACAACTATGCAGATATTGCATTAAAAGCCAGATGTTTGAAGCTAGAATTGTCACTTACCATTTTATAGAGTGTATTTCTGTTTAATTTAATGTTAGCTTCATGGAAAAAAAAATGTACTTTTCTTTCAAAAATAAGGAAATATCTAAGTGACCCTAAACTCTTGAACTGTAGTGTGTGTATCTATCTATCTATCTATCTATATATATATATATATATATATATATATATATATATATATATATATAGCTCATCTTGGTTGTTTAATAAATGTGGAACTTTTTTATGATGGTCATAACTTTTTTTATTTTTTCTGTCAAAGGATATCTGTGATGGCTTGCTTTTTGTGTGTCGAGCTAGCATTTTTATGATGCCGCATTCCGTTATATTTGAAATTTTCATAATTCCTTAATACATTTTGTGAGAAAATGTAGCAATCGCAAAACAGGAATTCTGCCATTTTTATTGTTTTTCTTCTTTTCTTGTTTAACATACAGTTAAAATATTTTTCTATTAGACTCTATTTCTTTGTCGCTCCATTGAGAGACGCAGACAATTGGGTGTATAGCTTCTGCCTCCGGAGGCCACACAAAGTATTACACTTTAAAAAGTGTAACCCCTCCCCTCTGCCTATACACCCTCCCGTGCATCACGGGCTCCTCAGTTTTATGCTTTGTGTGGAAGGAGGCACACATCCACTCATGCTCCCATTTTAGTCAGCAGCAGCTGCTGATTTTATCGGTTGGAAGAAAAGAGGGCCCCCACAGGGCCCCCGGCATGCTCCCTTCTCACCCCACTAAGTTGGCGGTGCTGTTAAGGTTGAGGTACCCATTGCGGGTACAGAGGCTGGAGCCACATGCCGTTTTCCTTCACCATCCCTTAGAGGCTGTGGGAGAAGTGGGATCCTAACCGGTCATCCATTCACTGGGACCGGGCTCCCTCCGCAGCCCCTGTGGGAATCTGCCGGACAGGAAACTTTGTATCCTCCGAGACAGGGCCCTGCATCTAAAGGTACTCTGTGTCCACATGGGGACGGTGCATGGAGCGCTTGTTTCACAGACGCTGCAGCAGCTGCTGGTTTTGTGACGACCGGGACTTCCGCGCCGACCGCGCCTGTTTGTCGGCCGCGGTATTAAATTTAGTCCCCGGCTTCATTGCGGCCTAGTACCATAACTCCCGCCCCCGGGCCTGCCAGTCAGGGGTAAGGGCGGGACGGTCGACCTGACGCCGGCAGTGAGGGCTGGAGCATACTTTAGGTTTCCTCCCCCCCCTCACTGATCACTGTGGGGCACCAGATTCCCGCACTTTACTAGTCGCCGCCCACGGCTCCCTCCTCCCCTGAGAGCTCCGGCAGCCATTTTTACACCTAAGGCAGGGAATCTGGTGGACACACACCGCTTTGGGCGGTCGGTAACCCACATCGGTCACCCGGTGCTGGTCCCCCTAGGGTGCCGGAGTATATATATATATATTTGTATATATTTTCTCTGTTCGGCCGGGTTGTTTTGCTTTTGGCTATATACCCTCAGTGATCACTCTCCTAGGAGACAACAGCATGTCGTCCACAAGGAGCAAGGGCGCTAAGGCAAAGGGTTTTTTGCAACCTGTACCTCTTGTGCGTCTATGTTACCTGCAGGTTCCACCTACCCTCACTGTGAGCAATGCTCGACCCCTGTTGCACTTGCTCAGCCAGAGCCTCGGGCACTAGTGGGCCCCTCGGCTCAAGCAGACCCTCCTGCTTCCCCTGTCCAGGCGGCAGGGACAGAGTTTGCAGTTTTTGCTGAGAAACTCTCTGAGTCGCTTTCACAATCCATGGCTCAGTCTATGGACAAATGGTCTGCCAAGCTACTAGAAGCTTTGCAGTCCAGACCGGTCCTTACACAGGCCCCGGGCACTGTTGGATCATCGCCTCCAGGCCCCTCTCGGTCTGCGCCGCAGCGTGCTCCCGGGGTGGCCCCTAGGTCTCACGTGGAGGACTCCGGCCCGGACCACAGTCCCAGACCGGCTAAGCGGGCTCGCTGGGAATCTTCCCCGACTTCCTCACGCGATCACTCTAACTTCAGAGATGCTGTCCAGAAGCACAGAGCATTTCCGGGCAAGCGCTTTACTAAGCGCCTTAATGACACACGTTACCCCTTCCCCTCTGACGTAGTTAAGGGTTGGGCTCAATGTCCCAAGGTGGATCCTCCAGTCTCTAGACTGGCGGCTAGATCTGTAGTATCAGTTGCAGATGGCTCATCGCTCAATGATGCCACTGACAGGCAGATAGAGCTCCTGGTGAAATCCATCTATGAAGCCACAGGCGCGTCTTTTGCCCCGGCCTTTGCAGCCGTGTGGGCACTCCAAGCTATCTCAGCTTGTCTGTCTGAGATTAATGCGGTCACACGTACCTCTGCTCCGCAAGTTGCATCTTTGACTTCTCAGGCGTCGGCTTTTTCGTCCTACGCCATGAACGCCGTCCTGGACTCTGCTAGCCGTACAGCGGTAGCATCCGCTAATTCGGTGGCAGTCCGCAGGGCAATGTGGCTACGCGAATGGAAGGCAGACTCTGCTTCCAAGAAGTTCTTAACTGGTTTGCCGTTTTCTGGCGACCGATTGTTTGGCGAACGATTGGATGAAATTATTAAGGAATCCAAGGGAAAGGACTCGTCCTTACCCCAGTCCAAACCGAAGAGACCTCAGCAACGGAAAATACAACCGAGGTTTCGGTCCTTTCGGCCCTCAGCCAAGTCCCAATCCTCCTCGTCCAACAGGCCAGAGAAGGGCCAGAGGAACTCTTATGCGTGGCGGTCTAAGTCACGCCCCCAAAAAACCGCCGGAGGCACTGCCTCCAAGGTGGCCTCCTCATGACTTTCGGCCTCCCCGAACCGCATCCTCGGTCGGTGGCAGGCTCTCCCGCTTTTGCGACGCCTGGTGGCCACATGTCCAAGACCGATGGGTGAGAGACATTCTGTCTCACGGTTACAGGATAGAGTTCAGCTCTCGTCCTCCGACTCGTTTCTTCAGAACATCTCCGCCCCCATCTCGGGCCGGCGCACTTTTTCAGGCTGTGGGCGTTCTGAAGTCAGAAGGAGTGGTGATTCCCGTTCCCCCTCAGGAACATGGTCACATCTTCTACTCCAACTTGTTCGTGGTGCCAAAGAAGGACGGATCATTCCGTCCCGTTCTGGACCTCAAACTGCTCAACAGGCATGTGAGCACCAGAAGGTTTCGGATGGAATCTCTCCGCTCGGTCATCGCTTCGATGTCACAAGGAGACTTCCTAGCATCAATCGACATCAAGGATGCTTATCTCCATGTGCCGATCGCACCCGAGCATCAACGCTTCCTGCGTTTCGCCATCGGGGACGAACACCTTCAGTTCGTGGCACTGCCTTTCGGCCTGGCGACAGCCCCACGGGTCTTCACCAAGGTCATGGCATCCGTTGTGGCGGTCCTACACTCTTTCTCCACCACAGGGCTCAGGGAACCTGGACTCCGATAGAGTCTTCCCTTCAGATCAATTTTCTGGAGATAAGGGCAGTGTATCTAGCCCTAAAGGCGTTCCATCGGTGGCTGGAGGGCAGGCAGATCCGCATACAGTCGGACAACGCCACGGCGGTCGCGTACATCAACCACCAGGGCGGCACGCGCAGCCGTCAAGCCTTCCAGGAAGTCCGGCGGATTCTGCTGTGGGCGGAGGCCACAGCCTCCACCATCTCCGCAGTTCACATCCCGGGCGTAGAAAACTGGGAAGCAGACTTTCTCAGTCGTCAGGGCATGGATGCGGGGGAATGGTCTCTTCACCCAGACGTGTTTCGAGAGATCTGTCGCCGCTGGGGAACGCCGGACGTCGATCTCATGGCGTCACGGCACAACAACAAGGTCCCGGCCTTCATGGCACGGTCTCAAGATCACAGAGCTTTGGCGGCGGACGCGTTAGTTCAGGATTGGTCGCAGTTTCGACTCCTTTATGTGTTTCCTCCTCTGGCGATGTTGCCCAGAGTGTCACGCAAGATCAGATCCGACTGTCGTCGCGCCATTCTCGTTGCTCCAGATTGGCCGAGGCGGTCGTGGTACCCGGATCTGTGGCATCTCACGGTGGGTCAGCCGTGGGCGCTTCCAGACCGCACAGACCTGCTGTCACAAGGCCCGTTTTTCCATCTGAATTCTGCTGCCCTCAACCTGACTGTGTGGCCATTGAGTCCTGGCTCCTAGCGTCGTCGGGTTTATCGCAGGATGTCATTGCCACTATGAGACAGGCCAGGAAACCAACGTCCGCCAAGATCTATTACAGGTCATGGCGGATCTTCTTGTCCTGGTGCTCTGATAAGGGTTTTACTCCCTGGCCTTTTGCCTTACCCATTTTTCTTTCATTCCTTCAATCTGGAATGGACAAGGGTTTGTCACTCGGCTCTCTCAAGGGACAAGTATCGGCGCTCTCAGTATTTTTTCAAAAGCGCCTGGCAAGGCTTCCGCAGGTCCGCACGTTCCTGCAGGGAGTTTGCCACATAGTTCCACCCTACAAGCGTCCGCTGGAACCCTGGGACCTTAACAGGGTGTTAATGGCTCTTCAAAAACCACCTTTCGAGCCGCTGAGGGATGTTTCTTTATCACGTCTTTCGCAGAAGGTGGCTTTTCTTGTGGCAATTACCTCACTCCGAAGAGTGTCGGAGCTTGCAGCGCTGTCATGCAAATCCCCTTTCCTGGTTTTTCACCAGGATAAGGTGGTTCTGCGTCCTATCCCGGAGTTTCTCCCTAAGGTGGTATCTCCTTTTCATCTCAATCAGGATATCTCCTTACCGTCATTTTGCCCTCATCCAGTTCACCAGTGTGAAAAGGATTTGCATTCATTAGATCTAGTGAGAGCACTCCGGCTTTACGTGTCTCGCACGGCGCCCCTGCGCCGTTCAGATGCGCTCTTTGTCCTGGTCGCTGGCCAGCGTAAGGGTTCGCAGGCTTCCAAGTCAACTTTGGCTCGGTGGATCAAGGAACCGATTCTTGAAGCCTACCGATCTTTGGGGCTTCCTCTTCCTTTGGGGCTGAAAGCCCATTCTACCAGAGCCGAGGGTGCATCCTGGGCATTGCGACACCGGGCTACGGCTCAGCAGGTGTGTCAGGCAGCTACCTGGTCTAGTCTGCCCACCTTCACAAAACACTATCAGGCGCATACCTATGCTTCGGCAGATGCCAGTCTAGGTAGGCGAGTCCTTCAGGCGGCGGTTGCCCACCTGTAGGTAGGGGTCGTTTTTCGGCTCTCTGTTATTGAGGTATTCTTTTACCCACCCAGGGACTGCTTTTGGACGTCCCAATTGTCTGGGTCTCCCAATGGAGCGACAAAGAAGAAGGGAATTTTGTTTACTTACCGTAAATTCCTTTTCTTCTAGCTCCTATTGGGAGACCCAGCACCCGCCCCTGTTTCCTTCGGGCTGTTTGTTCTTTTGTGTACACATGTTGTTCATGTTGAATTGTTCCTTTGGTTCATGGTTTTCAGTTCTCCGAACATCCTTCGGATTGAATTTACCTTAGACCAACTTATAGGTTTCCTCCTTCCTGCTTTTGCACCAAAACTGAGGAGCCCGTGATGCACGGGAGGGTGTATAGGCAGAGGGGAGGGGTTACACTTTTTAAAGTGTAATACTTTGTGTGGCCTCCGGAGGCAGAAGCTATACACCCAATTGTCTGGGTCTCCCAATAGGAGCTAGAAGAAAAGGAATTTACGGTAAGTAAACAAAATTCCCTTCTTTTAAGTCCACAAAGTGAACTTGATTCTTATGTATATACTGCAATACTATAAGTTGTGCATCAAAATAGAACAAAGATGACAGTAACAGGGGATTCTAATGGGTCTCCAGATGTCATGGCAACCCATCGACACCCTGCAATAGTGTTTTGGGAGTAGGATTGGGATGGTGCAATGGGAGCTGATGCATGTTTTTGTTAAAAAGTCACTATCAGTGATTGAGTTCTCTCCTGTTTTGGATTTTTTTTTCATTTCAGTAGACTAAAGCCTAAATACGTTAGTGCCATTCTAATAAAATAAATCTTGATTATACTTTGAAAGTCTTTTAAACAATTATGCAGTTTTAAACACGTAATCACTTACAGTCATAAATACACAGTTGAACACTATTGGCGATATTCAGTTATTCCAGTCTTATGCCGGCATCACACGGTATGATATATCGGGCGATATATCGTCGGGGTCACGTCGTTAGTGACGCACATCCGGCATCATCAGAGATATCGTACCGTGTGACACCTCCGAACGACTGTGAATGAGCAACAATACTCACCTTATCGTTGCTCGTTGACACGTCGTTCATTTTCAAAATGTCGGTCCTCCTTCTGTGCTCCGGCTGTTCATCATTCCCATGGCAGCACACGTCGCTCCGTGTGACACCTTGGGAACGACGAACACAGCTTACCTGCATCCCGCCGGCAATGCGGAAGGAAGAAGGTGGGCGGGATGTTACATCCCGCTCATCTTTGCCCCTCCACTTCTATTGGCCGGCTGCCGTGTGACGTCGCAGTGACGCCGAACATCCCTCCCCCTTCAGGAAGAGGATGTTCGCTGCCCACAGCAACGTCGCCCGGGAGGTAAGTGCGTGTGATGGGGGGTTAATGACTTTGTGTGCCACGGGAAACTAATTGCCCGTGACGCACAAACGATGTGGGCGGGTACGATCACTCGTGCGATCGCATGATAGATCGTCCCGTGTAATGCCGGCATTAGTTATGTAAGAACTTTTAACACAACATGTCAGTTGGATTTCTTTACTCTCTGTATTGATTTATTTTCACCTTCGTTTCCAACTAGGATTGTGTTAGATGAATATATGTGACTCATCTTTGCTACAGTTATTGCATCAAACTACACCTAATAAGTATATGTTTGAGTAATTTTCAATATAATATGCCCAACATGAATATGAGGTATTGACCTTTGAAAAAGCATGTTTTTTTCTTTGTTTCCTTTAAGTTTACTTGGTCCTTGAAAATAGAATGTAAAAACAAGACCGTATTCATAAAGTGATAGTAATTTAAAAGTGATGTTGATGCCAATTCAATTTAATGTGCTCTTTTAGAGCCTTACAGCTTAGTTCCACTTAGTAAATATGAATAATTATTCCCCAGATGTCTCCTGGCAGCATTACATTTCTTTTTTCTTTTATATTCTTTTGACCTATTGTACTTTAAGTGTATTGTTGCGTAAAAGCCTTAAAATACATCAACCCTAACTATTCTAGTTAAAGTTTTATTTTACATATCGCTTTGACAAATGTGAATACTCTATGTTAAAGCTGATAATATACAGCAAATCATATAAATCAAGCACAAACACAGGAATGGAAGAAATCTTGTAACCAAGGTGTAAGTGAACCATCAATTCCATATAAAGTTGTAAAATACGATCAACTAAAAAATGGATGTTGGTGTTCCAGGTTGAGTTATAATGGGAAAATGTATAGCAAGCATGAACACTCATCTTTGCATAATACGTAGCATTTCATACCATTGAAATATTCCTGCATACTTAGAACTAATGACACTAGTACTTGAAGCAGTTGACTAGTTTATAAGTGATGTCACTCACTAAAGATGAGCAAATCAATTTACACAAATTCAAATTTGAGACAAATTTCTTGAAATTCATTTAATAATTTTGAGATTAGATTCACAGTTTTTAAAGAAAAAAAATGTAAAACTTCCGCATCACCAATTCTCACACTGCTGAAATATCAGAGAGGGAGCTAATGTCATTTTGCATTGCTACATGGACCTGCCCATTATTAACTACTGGTCAGTACCTAGGCAATCACAGATCAGTGGTTCCCAGAGGAGTACATGACGGTGGAGTTATCTGTCTATATGGCAGTCATTTTCCATTTTCAGAGTCATTCAGGAAAACTCTCTCATCTATATATATATAATTGCCTTATTCTGTCTGTCTGTCTGTCATGCTCCAAAATTGTGTCACCGTGACATGTCCTTACGGTGACACAAAGCTGATTGGCCGCTGGGCTCGCCATGGCCCCGCCCCCCCACACGGATTGGCCTCTTGCCCCGGCTCTCTGCAGGCCCCGCCCCCCTCACGCAATGCACGCTCGCTCTGGCCCAACTGACACGGAGCTCCGATTCCCAGGTGAGTACACACACACATCAGATCACACTCACTCTCACACTCACTCTCACACACACCTCACACATCACAACATGCTGGGATATCGCTTGCTTCTACACCGGCTCCGTCAGGATCCCGGCAGCGCCAGACATAACCTTGCGATGCTGGGATCTTGACGGAGGCCGTGAAAGCTGGTAACAATTATACACATCGGGTAACTAAGGTCCCTTAGTTACCCGATGTGTATCATAGTTACCAGTGTACACCGGCTCACACTCACTCTCACACACACCTCACACACACATCACATCGCATCCACACATCAAGGTCCTGCAGCTGCGGAACATACACACACATAACAGCACACACACACACACATACACACACACACAAATCAGATCACACTCACACACACCTCACACATCACATCGCATCCACATACTCACAGCATCCTGGGATATCGCTTGCTTCTCGGAGGCGATACTGTGCTGTTGTGAGCTTCCAGGACCTGCCGGGGGATCACATGGCCAGAAGCATGTGATATCCCCGGATGTTGTGAGTATCAGCGCGTATGTGCAATATCGTCAGTGTGTGTGTCTTTGTGTGTGAGTGTATGCGATCGGGTGTGTGTGAGTGTATGCGATCAGGTGTGTGTGAGTGGATGCGATCGGGTGTGTGTGAGTGGATGCGATCGGGTGTGTGTGAGTGGATGCGATCGGGTGTGTGTGAGTGGATGCGATCGGGTGTGTGTGAGTGGATGCGATCGGGTGTGTGAGTGTCGGCAGAGGAGCACGGCGTGCTGGAGGAGGCTGGGAGCAGAGAGGCTGATCATGGGGAAGGCTGGGAGGAGAGAGGCTGATGCTGGGGGAGGCTGGGAGGGGGAGGGGGAGGCTGGGACGAGGGAGGCTGATGCTGGTGGAGGCTGATGCTTGGGGAGGCTGATGCTGGGGGAGGCTGGAAGGAGAGAGGCTAATGCTGGTGGAGGCTGATGCTTGGGGAGGCTGATGCTGGGGGAGACTGGGAGGGGAAGGCTGATGCTGAGGGAGGCTGGGAGGAAGGAGGCTGGGAGGAGAGAGGCTGATCCTGGGGAAGGCTGGGAACGGGAGGCTGATGCTGAGGGAGGCTGGAAGGAGAGAGGCTGATGCTGGGGGAGGCTGGAAGGAGAGAGGCTGATGCTGGTGGAGGCTGATGCTTGGGGAGGCTGATGCTGGGGGAGACTGGGAGCGGAAGGCTGATGCTGAGGGAGGCTGGGAGGATGAGGCTGGGAAGAAGGAGGCTGGAAGGAGAGAGGCTAATGCTGGTGGAGGCTGATGCTTGGGGAGGCTGATGCTGGGGGAGACTGGGAGGGGAAGGCTGATGCTGAGGGAGGCTGGGAGGAAGGAGGCTGGGAGGAGAGAGGCTGATCCTGGGGAAGGCTGGGAACGGGAGGCTGATGCTGAGGGAGGCTGGAAGGAGAGAGGCTGATGCTGGGGGAGGCTGGAAGGAGAGAGGCTGATGCTGGTGGAGGCTGATGCTTGGGGAGGCTGATGCTGGGGGAGACTGGGAGCGGAAGGGTGATGCTGAGGGAGGCTGGGAGGATGAGGCTGGGAAGAAGGAGGCTGGGAGGAGAGAGGCTGATCCTGAGGAAGGCTGGGAAGAGGAGGCTGATGCTGAGGGAGGCTGGAAGGAGAGAGGCTGATGCTGGGAGAGGCTGGAAGGAGAGAGGCTGAGGCTGGGAGGAGAGAGGCTGATGCTGGGGAAGGCTGATGCTGAGGGAGGCTGGGAGGGGAAAGCTGATGCTGGGGAAGGCTGGGAGGATGGAGGCTGGGAGGAGAGACGCTGATCCTGGGGAAGGCTGGGAGAGGGAGGCTGATGCTGGAGGAGGCTAGAAGGAGAGAGGCTGATGCTGGCGGAGGCTGATGCTGGGGGAGGCTGGAAGGAGAGAGGCTGATGCTGGTGGAGGCTGATGCTTAGGGAGGCTGGGAGAGGGAAGCTGATGCTGAGGGAGGCTGGGAGGAGGGAGGCTGGGAGAGGTAGGCTGAGAGAAGAGAGGCTGATGCACACACACACACACACACACACACACACATGCGCGCGCACTGCACAACACACCACACACACACACACACACTGGGAACCACAAACAACTGCCCTACACAGACACCCACACACACAGACAACGCTGCACACACACAACACCCAACACACAAACACCGCGGCACACACAAATATACGCACATACCGCACAACACACACATTGCACAAAACATACCTCCCCCCAAAACACACCACACACACACAAACCGCGCAACACACACACAACGCTACAGACACACAGCGCTCCACAAACAACGCAACACACGCAACACACATACAACACCGCTCTCACCCCCCGTCACACCCAGACAACACCCAGAACATGTACAGCGCCCTACACAAACACTTGGTAACTACACACAACAACATCTATATATATATATATATATATATATATATATATAACAAAAATCATACATGAACTACACAATACGTAAATTCTAGAATACCCGGTGCGTAGAATCGGGCCACCTTCTAGTGTACAGTATAAGTTCTTATGGTTAGCAGTGTCCTCTCTCTCTTGCCTTTAGATTTTAACTTCTTATGGTCAACAAAATCCTTTCTCTCTCTCTCCTGGAAAGTATAAGCTCCTATGATCAGCAGGATCCTCGCTTTTTTTCTTTTCTGAGAATAGCGAGTAAGCTCTTATGGTAAGCAAGGTTCTCCCTCTCTCTTGTCTCCCACATGTACTTTTTGAGCAATTACAAGCTTTCCAGTATTGAAATTGTCATGTTAGGTACAGGGAAGTACCAAGCAAACGGCAGAATGGAAGGGAAGCCTTTTGTCTAGAGAAGGGGGAGATGGTGACCCTTAACCAATCCTGGTCTCTGGGGTCCCTCACCATCCTAGATAGGTTCCACACCTATGTACCAAGCCGGATACCTAACCCTAGGTATCCCTAGTGCTGGAACTATATAGGAAAAGGGTGAGATGAGCTCTTTGTCAACCCCACTAAACACTAGAGAAGACACAAGGAGGACACACATAGGGAAATGCATGAACTACTTATCTACAAATGACTCAGGTAGAAGTTCAGCAAAGTTTCAGCAACAATACCACAGATGAGTAAAAGCCACCTGCTTGCAACCAGAGCTTGGATGAACTGAATAATATCAACAGGAAAGATGGGAGTATTTAAGCACATGGAGAATACTGATAATCAGCAGCTGGAAGGAGGGCTCCCCTGGGTTCTAAAGGAGAAAAGATGAAACTCTAACAGGAAAACTACATAATACAATGAATACGAACAGCAGGAGCAATAGAAACTCAGGGAGTATTTTGCGCAGCCAAGAGCTGTGACCTTCTATTGTCAGAAACCACATGACTATCTGTCATCTGTTACACACTCGTGACAGAAATGTGCTTGAATTTATTAACTGCAGATCAAATTCTTTGGGAAAATTCAGTGAATTAGAATTTAAAAAAAAAACCTCATCTCTATTACTCACATGTCAGTAAGCAAATGCCACTTTACTTTGCAACTCTGCTGTTAGATGGGGTCACATTTAACCAGCTTTTGGAGGGATTGACATTCAGTATGTTATGTATTGATTGTTGTTATGCTTTGCATTGTATTGAGTCTATCATTGAATTCTGCTGAATTGGGGAAACTCCATATTGAGGATCCTTCTACAGAATCTTGTCTATTTTTATAGTTTTTAATAATTGAAATGTATTTTTTTATCCTGACTCTGACTTGAGTTTTGTTACTGGTTTTGCTGCTCCACTTCTAATTTCTAAACAGGAACATTGCCCAACCTATGAGACTGTCTTTTTGTTATACCTTTAAAATCTTTTGGAATGCTGCATCCTCCTCACTGCTTTCCCGCTGATGACCTGAGCTTTGTTTCTGATTCTGCTTCTGCCTTTACTCCAGATCCAGCTAGAAGCATATTAGCTACCAATTTGGTTAGCAGACTATTAGAAATATTAAATTAGTTAGTAAGTAGATTATCAATAGACTACTATGGAAACAGAAGTACTTTCAGTTTTAATAGCTCTAGAATTTATTCTCTACTGGATGTTTAAATAATTTTTACCTTTTTTTTATGACTCCTGCAGCTTAATATTTAAGTTATTTTTAGATTCTTTTTTTTACTGATTTCAGGGAAAAATGTAAAGAAGAATATGAAAAATGTGTCTGTTTTTCATATTTTTCTTGTTTTTAGTTTTAATATACAACCATAAAGGACCACTAAAAATATTTTAAATTATGTTCCTTTTTCCATAGAAATTTATATTTCTTTTTTTTTAGTTTAGTTTTAATTTACATATGCTTTTTTATACTTTATTTTTGCTATTTTTATTTATTTTTTCATTTTGTTATACACAATGCCCCCATAAGATCTGTAAAGACCTTTTGGGAGAGAGGGGAATATTTTAACACATCAATATATTCTTTTTTTATGATTTCCTCTTGTAACTGAAGCTCATATACTAACCACAACTACAGAGGAAGATTAGCCTCCTTGCTGCAGAGTAGAGCTGTCTGGATTTCCTAGTTTCCTCAATGCACTCATTACATATTCATTCAGTTCAGAACTGTGTATGCAGAGAGGGAAAAATTAAACACTTTAATAAACTATGTTTGTCTTCCCTGTGGGAAGTCTGGCTTCCCAGACTTGGGAAAACTGACTAGTCTGCATTAATTTTTAGAACGTCTGAGCAGGAACAAGAGAGAACTACCCAGACATTTAAAGTATTCTGGCAGTCCTGAAGCAGTTAATCTCTGTAGCTCAGTTAAGCCACTGCTAAGCCAATTGTAACTGTAGACTCCCAGACACCCAAAAGTCCAGACATAGGCTGGGTTCACACATAGCGACAGCGATAACGACGTCACTGTTACGTCACCATTTTCTTTGACGTAACAGCGACCTAGTAAGTCGCTGTTATGATCGCTGCTTAGCTGTCAAACACAGCGACGCAGCAGCGATCATAACGTCGCTACATGTGCAGAGAGCAGGGAGCCACACACACCGCTTAGCGCTGGCTCCCTGCTCTCCTAGCTACAGTACACATTGGATTAATTAACCCGATGTGTATTGCAGCTACATGTGCAGAGAGCAGCGCACACTGCTTAGCGCTGGCTCCCTGCTCTCCTAGCTACAGTACACATCGGGTTAATTAACCCGATGTGTACTGCAGCTACATGTGCAGAGAGCAGGGAGCCGGGACTGGCAGCGTGAGAGCGGCGGAGGCTGGTAACGAAAGTAAATATCGGGTAACCACCTTGGTTACCCGATGTTTACCCTGGTTACAGCTTACTGCAGCTGCCAGATGCCGGCTCCTGCTCTCTGCTTGCTTCATTTCGTCGCTCTCTTGCTGTCACACACAGCGATCTGTGCGTCACAGCGGGAGAGCGACAATAAAAAAATGAACCAGGGCTGTGTGTAATGAGCAGCGATCTCACAACAGGGGCCAGATCGCTGCTCAGTGTCACACACAGCGAGATCGCTAATGAGGTCACTGTTGCGTCACCCAAACCGTGACGTAGCAGCGATTTCGGTAGCGATCTCGCTATGTGTGAAGCACCCCATAGACATTGATAAAGGGCTCTTTTACATTTATGTACCACTTCTGATGTGAGAGCATCGGAAGACATGTGCTAATGACTCTCTGCTGCGAGCCTCAGCCAAGGGTCATGCGACTGTGATCTGATCTTGCGATCGTATGACAGCCTCAGAGAAGAGGGAAAAAACACTTTCTCCCATCTCCTCCGCTGTCTGTCACAGTCGCATAACATGTAAGTGTAGTGCGATATTTCACACACTCCCATAGGCTTATATGGAGAGTGTGAGCCAAGACTCAATGCAAAATGTAGCATGCTGCGATTGCCCAGAGAGCACGATATGTGACAAGAAATATAAAGCAAGTGGACACTGCCTCATTGATTAATACTGGTGCAAGTGCAGTCCGATGTATTATCAGATCGCACTCGCACATGATAATTGCAAGTGGAAAAGAACCCAAAGAGTGACAATTTTTGTAGGAAAAAGTAGACTTTTTTCCATTCTCTAAAAAAAAATATTTAATAAAAAGACAATAATTTATCAGTTGGTAATATTTTCATAAATGTTCAAATAGAAAAGGACAAATCAGTTATTGAAAAGATAATCTAGAGGGATCCAAGTATTTACCACCAAATATCAAGAATGGTGACAGATTTTTTTTACCCAATTCTGAACTGCCCATAGGCTTTAAATGATTTATCAGTCCTCATTTTATTCTTTAGTGAAATTTAAAACATTGCTACATAGAGCAGTTGCATACCATCATACAGCTGGGTGAGTGAAGAGCCAACTGTCAGACACAGACAAACTCCCCATAGCTATGCACCCTCCATTTACATTGTAATTGGCTAATGTACCACCCCCAGTTACGGAGTTACAGGGTAAATCAGATTTAAAAATGTTGAATTATCCCCAAATGTCTTTTTTTGGGGCACAATATTTGAAATTAAAAATAAGTTGAAAAAGAGATAGATAAAAAAAGCCACTGCCAGCCAAATCCATGTTACTAACCCTGCCCTGGCAAAACAAAAATATGTCTAATATACAAAAATAGTTGCTACGGAAAGACAGAAAGGGGAACAAATTTTAAAATGCATGTTAGTGGTATTTAGCAGTCATCATTTTTTTTCCAAATATGTAAATAATAGACCCTAAAGGCCGCTTTACACGCAACGACATTGCTAACGAGATATCGCTGAGGTCACGGAATTCATCTGTCCTCGTTAGCGACGTCGTTGTGTTTGACACCTACGAGCGACCACTAACAATCTCAAAGTAGAGAAAAATTGTTGATCGTTGACACGTAGTTTATTTCCCAAATATCGTTGCTAGTTCAGGACGCAGGTTGTCGGTCGTTCCTGAAGCAGCACATCGCTAAGTGTGACACCCCGGGAACGACGAACTACATTGTTACTGCGTCCGTCATCAATGACGTTGGTGTGTTTTCCAACAATGATTCACGCCTCCTCTGCTCTGATTGGTGGTCCCAACTGCGTTATGATTGGCCAGTCATGGTTGAAAAGGCAGACACAAATTTGTATTGTCATCCTTTGTGGCTTTCCGCGGTCGTGTGTGCGTTCCATTACAGAACTCTGCTGTGTCGTGTGGAATGTCATTTTCGCCTTTATATTACATCCTTGCTTGATAGTATCTCTTGGGTAGGTTTCTAATTAACATTTAAAATACATTTGCTATCTAGATTTTTTCAACACTTGTAGAATCAATAACCACTGAGCCCTATCTGGTATTGTTCACATGTGAAGACACCTGTGAGCACATGGTGACCACATTGCAAAGTATTTTTTGTAATAGTTTCATGTCAGTATACATGTGCACTTTTACAAATTAGTTCAATGTGTGTGTGCAACACCTCTCATATGTGTCTATTCTATTGCAGTGTCGTCATGCTTTCTAATCCGGAGCAGACCATTGTGGCTTCTGTTTTGCTGCCGTGGCATTGGAGGAGCAAAGGCGTTGTCATCGCAATCAACGACGACATTGCATTTGGTCTCGAGAGTGGCTGTTGAGGCGTCAAAATTACACACATATGCAACTTGTCCGTTAACTTCAAGAGACGAATCCACAGGACTTCCACAATTATCTTAGGATGTCCTAGGCATCCTTCAGGTTACTGCTTGACTGTGTCTGTCCGTACATCATCAGGCAGGACACTGTCATGTATGCAGCCGCCCCTGTGGATGAGCGTTTGTGTGTGACCCTGAGGTTCCTGGCCACTGGACAACCCCTGACAGATCTCCAGTACTCTGCAGCCATGTCCCGATTCTTGCTGAGCATGTTGATCCCTGAGACCTGTCAGGCCATTATACACTCCCTTAGGGACTTTATGCCTTTTCCAAAAATCTGCAGCGGAGTGGGCAGAAATAGCTGAGTCCTTTGCCATGCATTGGCAGTTTCCCAACTGTGGAGGTGCCTTGGATGGCAAGCACTTAATTAAGAAATAATGTCTGGAACACCAATTCTGAGTGTGAACTGGGTGCAAAAACCTAAAAAATCTACACTATATGGAAAGAAGGTATGCACACCAGGGACTATGTAAGGGGAATATATGAAAAGCAGAAACTGCTGTGTGAATACTGACATGAAAAATTCAATAGCTATATGTAAGAATTAAAATATGAAAATGGAATCTGCATTACTGCCATGAACATATGAATAAAAAGAAATTTAGCTATTGAATTGATCAATGCAATAGAGCCCCAACACTACGCCAAAGTATTTCTCTAGCTAGTGTGTGTCCTCTCATGCAGTTAAAAAACGTACCGTGTTGGGAAGCTGAGACCCAGGCTATATATGCATATAATGTGTTCTGGCAATAGGTGTGGTGGGGCCGGGTTCACAAATGAACATATTCACTAGTGTGCATACCTTCTCTCCATATAATATTGGATGGCAAGAACGTCCGAATAACCCAACACCACAACAGTGGCTCATATTTTTATAATTACAAGAGTTATTTTAGTATAATCCTCATGGCCCTTGTAAACTCCAACTATGAGTTTGTTACTGTGGATGTTGGGATGAAAGGCCGGGTCTCTGATGGGGGGTCCTAGAACACACCCTATTTGGTCAATGGCTGGCAAGATCTGAGTTGCCCTTGCCTCCCAACTCTGCCAATTGTGGCAGCATGAATTTTGTTTTTGTTGTCAATGAGGCTTTCCCCTTTAAACACATCTCCTGAGACCCTATCCACAAACTGTTTTGTCAACTGCGCGATGAATCTATAACTACAGACTGTCAAGGGCACGGCAGGTGGTTGAAAATGCCTTTGGCATAATGTGTAGTCGTTTTCGGGTTTTCTCAACACTAATTAATTTAAAACTAGAATCAATAGATAGGGTTGTCCTTGCCTGTTGTGTACTGCATAATATTTTGCGAAAAAGGGATGCACAGGACTACATACCGTCAAGCTATGGGGACACCGATGAAAGTAATAATGGGCAAATTGTTCCAGGAGCATGGCGGCAGCATGATCCCCAGCTTGTGGCCTTGAACCCCACCACCCTCCAGTCGTAGCCGTCATGATGCCTTGGCAAACTGTGAGCGGTATTGTGCTTATTTAAATGGGCCAGGGGCTGTGAACTGGCAACAGCATATCAATAATGAGTGTGTAGCATAATAAATTGAAGTTTTGTGGTTAGCATTTGTGTATGTTTCAATATTTTTTGACTGTTGTCCTTCTTGCTTGTATTGATCCTCATTATTTACCAGAACAGCAGAAGACCAGATATTGTCGCCGTGTTGTAAAACTGTATTTTTGTTTGTTTTTTATTTTTTTAATATTTCTACAAAAATACTTCTTTGAAACTATGTAATGATACCAAGAATAAAATCTATAACGAAAATCAAACCCATTTTTGACACAGTTATATTTGTAATATGTAGCTAAATGAGAATTATTGCAAAACATAAAGCATTGTCAGCCTCCAACATACACTGTCAGCCTGATTCAGTCCATGCATCATGTAATTTGCCCTTTTCCATGGTCAAGTGACTAATGTTTGTTAACCAATTTTGACACAAAGGGCTTTGCCAAGCATATCATAGCACAGTCATGTAATGAAATGTGCATATGCGTCCTGCATAAAAATTGCCCTGAGATAGGCAATTGTCATATGTTACATAGTGATGTAAAATTACTAGTCGTATTAATAATTAAATAACAAAATCATTCAATAAAAACATGACATTTATGATGGGCAACCATGGTTGAAAATCCTTAGTAAAGTTTCTGAATACATGTGCACTCCTAACAATTTCATCAATGTGTTTGTGCTACATTTCTCATACGTCATTTTTGTTTCGCAGGGTCATCACGTTATCTATTCCGGAAGTATTTGTAGCTGCTGGCATTCTCACCCTGCGTCACAGACACTGCGTGACCCGTAGATGAGGAAAGTGGTTTCCCTCGTGAACTCACAGTGGCGTCAAATATGGGACGCATCGAATTACTATTGCAAGGCATTATGCAGTGATGTTACGACATCATTACGCATCTCCCTGCGTTGGCATGGGCAGGATAGAGCGTAGGATTGCCGAAGTGAAGTGATTAAAGATGGCATGCCGCCACCGAGCCTCAGTATGGGGTGAAAGCGAGGTCACCTACCTTGTGAAGCAGAAGAATGCACTGGATTATGCCTGCCATATGGAGCATGAGCGCCCCATGGCCCACAAAAGGGCAGTCCTATGCAGGATCCGCCGAGGCCTGGCCAGAAATTTTGCCGTGGTCAGTACAAGCCAACAGATCAGGAAAAAGTGGGCAGACCTGCGCTATTGATCAGCGGCTAGCATACAGAACGTATTCTTTTACATAAGAAAGCTAATGGAGAATACAGCCTTCCTAATATACAAGCATATTATTACTCAAATTTATTAAAACAAACCAACAATTGGTTATTAAAAAATGAAAATACTCCAACTTAGGTTAACTTGGAACTAATATTATCAGGAAATAATTCTTTCTGCTCTCCTTTATTGGAACAATTACTAAACTCTGGAGGAAGAAAATCCAATAACTACGATAGCAGCACTATTAATGCTGCATTTACTTCCTGGGAAAAGATTTCAAAAGTCTCCAAAGACAAAATGACTTTTGAAGTCTTTAAAAATACAGAGATAAAAAATATAGATTTGTCAAATAATACGGAGACAGTAGATAGATGGATCCAGTCAGAGATAAAATACATAAAAAATATATACGATGGTGCAAATTTCACCTCATTCTTACAACTTAAACTACAAAATAATATACGAGAAAAAAAGGGGAACCAGCACGATCTGAAATTGGCATGCATCATATAAAAAGTGAAAATTCACAAATTTATTCCAACTGTACTATAATAAAAAAATGAGATTTTTAGCAAATAATTGATCAATTTTTTGAGCCACCCCTGCCAACGTCACAGCAAATCTCAATAGGGGGGTCCTACTCTACATTCTGTATTTCATGTGCCATGCGGCCTCCTAGATAAAGTTAAAAGCAGAACCATAATGGAGCACACATACCTGCAACCTGTATATAGCCGCTTCCATGTTGCAAAAAAGGCACTTGTGGATAGAGACCAGCCCAAGTCCCAGCATGTGGAGCAAGCCCTACACATACCAGGACTATATCAGAACTGATCCTCCCAGTGTCAAACAGCAACCATTGATAAAGGCGGACCAGATCCAAGAATGGTGCTTAATTAGCATTGCCTGTGGAAAGGGGTGAGGTAACTGAGTCTGAACAGCTACCAACAGGAGGAATATATTGCAAGCCAAAATCAGGCGTGCACGGTATGGTGTTGGTCAGACACCAGATTTGTAGCATAACTACGGTCAAAACAGAGAAAAAAAGGGGAACCAGCACGATCTGAAATTGGCATGCATCATATAAAAAGTGAAAATTCACAAATTTATTCCAACTGTACTATAATAAAAAAATGAGATTTTTAGCAAATAATTGATCAATTTTTTGAGCCACCCCTGCCAACGTCACGGCAAATCTCAATAGGGGGGTCCTACTCTACATTCTGTATTTCATGTGCCATGCGGCCTCCTAGATAAAGTTAAAAGCAGAACCATAATGGAGCACACATACCTGCAACCTGTATATAGCCGCTTCCATGTTGCAAAAAAGGCACTTGTGGATAGAGACCAGCCCAGGTCCCAGCATGTGGAGCAAGCCCTACACATACCAGGACTATATCAGAACTGATCCTCCCAGTGTCAAACAGCAACCATTGATAAAGGCGGACCAGATCCAAGAATGGTGCTTAATTAGCATTGCCTGTGGAAAGGGGTGAGGTAACTGAGTCTGAACAGCTACCAACAGGAGGAATATATTGCAAGCCAAAATCAGGCGTGCACGGTATGGTGTTGGTCAGACACCAGATTTGTAGCATAACTACGGTCAAAACAGAGAAAAAAAGGGGAACCAGCACGATCTGAAATTGGCATGCATCATATAAAAAGTGAAAATTCACAAATGTATTCCAACTGTACTATAATAAAAAAATGAGATTTTTAGCAAATAATTGATCAATTTTTTGAGCCACCCCTGCCAACGTCACGGCAAATCTCAATAGGGGGGTCCTACTCTACATTCTGTATTTCATGTGCCATGCGGCCTCCTAGATAAAGTTAAAAGCAGAACCATAATGGAGCACACATACCTGCAACCTGTATATAGCCGCTTCCATGTTGCAAAAAAGGCACTTGTGGATAGAGACCAGCCCAGGTCCCAGCATGTGGAGCAAGCCCTACACATACCAGGACTATATCAGAACTGATCCTCCCAGTGTCAAACAGCAACCATTGATAAAGGCGGACCAGATCCAAGAATGGTGCTTAATTAGCATTGCCTGTGGAAAGGGGTGAGGTAACTGAGTCTGAACAGCTACCAACAGGAGGAATATATTGCAAGCCAAAATCAGGCGTGCACGGTATGGTGTTGGTCAGACACCAGATTTGTAGCATAACTACGGTCAAAACAGAGAAAAAAAGGGGAACCAGCACGATCTGAAATTGGCATGCATCATATAAAAAGTGAAAATTCACAAATTTATTCCAACTGTACTATAATAAAAAAATGAGATTTTTAGCAAATAATTGATCACTTTTTTGAGCCACCCCTGCCAACGTCACGGCAAATCTCAATAGGGGGGTCCTACTCTACATTCTGTATTTCATGTGCCATGCGGCCTCCTAGATAAAGTTAAAAGCAGAACCATAATGGAGCACACATACCTGCAACCTGTATATAGCCGCTTCCATGTTGCAAAAAAGGCACTTGTGGATGGAGACCAGCCCAGGTCCCAGCATGTGGAGCAAGCCCTACACATACCAGGACTATATCAGAACTGATCCTCCCAGTGTCAAACAGCAACCATTGATAAAGGCGCACCAGATCCAAGAATGGTGCTTAATTAGCATTGCCTGTGGAAAGGGGTGAGGTAACTGAGTCTGAACAGCTACCAACAGGAGGAATATATTGCAAGCCAAAATCAGGCGTGCACGGTATGGTGTTGGTCAGACACCAGATTTGTAGCATAACTACGGTCAAAACAGAGAAAAAAAGGGGAACCAGCACGATCTGAAATTGGCATGCATCATATAAAAAGTGAAAATTCACAAATTTATTCCAACTGTACTATAATAAAAAAATGAGATTTTTAGCAAATAATTGATCAATTTTTTGAGCCACCCCTGCCAACGTCACGGCAAATCTCAATAGGGGGGTCCTACTCTACATTCTGTATTTCATGTGCCATGCGGCCTCCTAGATAAAGTTAAAAGCAGAACCATAATGGAGCACACATACCTGCAACCTGTATATAGCCGCTTCCATGTTGCAAAAAAGGCACTTGTGGATAGAGACCAGCCCAGGTCCCAGCATGTGGAGCAAGCCCTACACATACCAGGACTATATCAGAACTGATCCTCCCAGTGTCAAACAGCAACCATTGATAAAGGCGGACCAGATCCAAGAATGGTGCTTAATTAGCATTGCCTGTGGAAAGGGATGAGGTAACTGAGTCTGAACAGCTACCAACAGGAGGAATATATTGCAAGCCAAAATCAGGCGTGCACGGTATGTTGTTGGTCAGACACCAGATTTGTAGCATAACTACGGTCAAAACAGAGAAAAAAAGGGGAACCAGCACGATCTGAAATTGGCATGCATCATATAAAAAGTGAAAATTCACAAATGTATTCCAACTGTACTATAATAAAAAAATGAGATTTTTAGCAAATAATTGATCAATTTTTTGAGCCACCCCTGCCAACGTCACGGCAAATCTCAATAGGGGGGTCCTACTCTACATTCTGTATTTCATGTGCCATGCGGCCTCCTAGATAAAGTTAAAAGCAGAACCATAATGGAGCACACATACCTGCAACCTGTATATAGCCGCTTCCATGTTGCAAAAAAGGCACTTGTGGATAGAGACCAGCCCAGGTCCCAGCATGTGGAGCAAGCCCTACACATACCAGGACTATATCAGAACTGATCCTCCCAGTGTCAAACAGCAACCATTGATAAAGGCGGACCAGATCCAAGAATGGTGCTTAATTAGCATTGCCTGTGGAATGGCATGGGCAGGCTAGAGCGTAGGATTGCCGAAGTGAAGTGATTAAAGATGGCATGCCGCCACCGAGCCTCAGTATGGGGTGAAAGCGAGGTCACCTACCTTGTGAAGCAGAAGAATGCACTGGATTATGCCTGCCATATGGAGCATGAGCGCCCCATGGCCCACAAAAGGGCGGTCCTATGCAGGATCCGCCGAGGCCTGGCCAGAAATTTTGCCGTGGTCAGTACAAGCCAACAGATCAGGAAAAAGTGGGCAGACCTGCGCTATTGATCAGCGGCTAGCATACAGAACGTATTCTTTTACATTAGAAAGCTAATGGAGAATACAGCCTTCCTAATATACAAGCATATTATTACTCAAATTTATTAAAACAAACCAACAATTGGTTATTAAAAAATGAAAATACTCCAACTTAGGTTAACTTGGAACTAATATTATCAGGAAATAATTCTTTCTGCTCTCCTTTATTGGAACAATTACTAAACTCTGGAGGAAGAAAATCCAATAACTACGATAGCAGCACTATTAATGCTGCATTTACTTCCTGGGAAAAGATTTCAAAAGTCTCCAAAGACAAAATGACTTTTGAAGTCTTTAAAAATACAGAGATAAAAAATATAGATTTGTCAAATAATACGGAGACAGTAGATAGATGGATCCAGTCAGAGATAAAATACATAAAAAATATATACGATGGTGCAAATTTCACCTCATTCTTACAACTTAAACGACAAAATAATATACCAGATAAAGATCTTTATTTCTTCCTACAAATAAGGAAAACCATCAGGAAACTTATAGAACCCAAATGTAAAATAAACAAAGTCATACTTAAGTTGATAAACAACCCAAAAAACAAACTAATATGGAGTCACAAGAACATCTATCATGCCTACAAATCTGAACTCACCACAAGAAAAATGATACACATATCCAGTTGGGAAAAGGACTTGAAAGGAGAAGTCCAATGGGATAAAGCTCTTAAAAACACATACCTTTCCAATATCTGTGCTACATTACATGAAGCTTATTATAAGATTTATACCAGATGGTATTTCACTCCGGACAAAGTAGCTAAAATATTCCCAAGCCAACAACCAACATGCTGGAGAGGTTGCGATACAAAAGGTGACATTGTTCAGATTTTTTTGAGCTGTCCTAGAATCAGAAGCTTATGGCAGAAAGTGTCTAAAATAATAAATCTGATAATACACTCAAAAATAAGTCTAACCCCATAATTAGCTCTCTTATCAATAGATTCGGATACAATAAACATAAAATACAGGGCCATCGTAATTCATATCCTTCTAGTTACCAAAGTCGAATTGGCGGTACGTTGGAAATCCAATAAAATTCCAAATATTTACGATCTAATAGAAAAAATATCCCTTCATAAGCTCTATGAAGAGAAGCATGCTCTGATTAATAACTCTTGGAACAGATTTCATAAAAAATGGGACCCATGGACTGACTTTATTAACAACTATACATATAATTTTAAATCTAATCTAGTTCTAATTCTGGTACAAATGTAATACATGATACTTATTCAATTAGTTTAATAAGAAAATTGTTTGTCTACATCCATCTCCTGACATATTATTTGAAAATCATACTATGGAAATTCTTAATCCGACTGTATGTCATAGTTTTTACCAATGTTATTTGTTTGTTTCTCCTTTTGTATATGTCTATATTATTTGTTTGATATAGCATAAAGTAATGCTATACAGTACATTCTGTTGTATTGTTTTTGTTAGAACTGTTTTATGTATAAACTTTGAAAACCTAATAAAAAAATTATTGAATCATATAAGAAGGCTACGTGGTAAGTGATTAAAGTCTACCCAAGATGCACATGGGAATAAGACACACATGGGAATGTAAACTCACACGCGTTACAAAACTGACGCATACTGCTGGTTTGAATACGTTTCAAGGACGCGCATAGGGCCATACTGTAGGACAAGTACACATGGAAAGTGCCACACTTCTTGTCTTTACATACCATCAACGACTTTGTAACAGAATGAGCACATGGTAAACATGCTAATTTTGGGACCATGGTTGTTCAAACTGTTAAACACATTCTTAGTTAACGGACTAGGATGGAAGCCTCATAGATATCTTTTGTTGTCTTCCTACAATAGATCAAGACCAATCACAAAGACAACATCAGGATGAGAGCCCTTCACCTCCTGCCTCACCATCCCCTGCAGGCACACCGCCTCACTTCTTGAGCCCTTCACCCACAAACACACCATCCCCTGTTGCCACCCCTCCTGTGTCATTGGGCGCCTCACCTTCCTCAGCTGCCACCGCAACACCTGCCGCAATGTCCCACCATTCCTCGCCTGGTTCTCTACAGGAGATTGGAGCAGGCACTCCTCTAGGTGAGTTGCCGGTATAGTACCTTGTCAGTGGTAATCTTCATTGCCACATTGTTTGGTCATGGTTGATTTCCAGCATTAACATGTGGATGTTTTTGTGTTCACCTAGCCTGTGGAGCCGTGGTAGCAGGATGGGAGGTTAGTTAATCATCCTATGGAGATGAGGACCAGGACCACCACAACATTGGTAATTGTACCTTTAACACAAGACCTTTGTGTGTATCCGTTTGATAACAGTCAAAAGTCTAAAACATCCCAATCCATCCACAGGAAACACCCCAATGCGGGATGTGTGGGCATCAGCAAGGAGGCTGAGGGCTGCTGCCCTAACACATGAGACTGTGGTCCGGAGGTAACTGAAGGGAATTATAGTTGCCCAACGCAACTGATGATAGCAAAATATTGTTTTACACAAAGTTTAATGTTGTTGTTTGAAAACTTTTGGACTCAAAATTTTACATGTTCAGAAACACATTATTGATTATTTTGGATATAGACATCCATTATGGCAAAATACTAGATGTACACACATATGCCAACAACCACAAAAAATTATGTTGGTCCCATAGAAGTTTAAAAAATAAAAAAATATTAAAATTTAAGCGTGTGTGTGGACTACAGTTGTTCTGGTGTTAAATTAAAACAATATGTGTCTTGGCCCAAGAGGGATGGGACAGGTGAGTGTAATCAAAAATTACAGAAAGGGATAGTGAGAGAGAAAGAGAAACCAATACATCTCTGTAAAGGCCCCCAGCCATACAAGGTAAATATTAGCCACTCATGAGGTAATCAGAACCAGCAGTGTGTGTAAAAATAAAATGACATGTTCATTTTAGCATTTTAAAATATTTTTAACACATTTATATGACACAGACTCAAGTTTGCTTGAAACTACAACATGTTTAATCACATTTGCATATTTTGAGAAAAAAACATACTTAAAAATTAAAAAACCCAAAATGGGGTCCAAAAAGTCATCAGAATAAGGAAACAAACTAAATTTTTAGCAGCTCTGCCTGCCTTCAGTACATCAATTATTTCCCGTGGGCATGGTCCTGTTGGTTTTGCATCCTTACATTTATTTCATCATCCATAAAGTGAGCTAACCCACTAAGTGGTGGAAGATTCTGTCGGTCCATGATTGTGTGGACCATTCCAATTAATTCAAAGATTGCTGCGGCGGTGTCAGGTTTTCTGTTTCTGCTCACATGCATACACATTGGCACAGAGGAGTGGCCAGCTTCTTCCTGTACAACCTCCGGGTCCTGTGTCGTTTGAGGCTCACTGGGCCCGGTCTCAGAAATGGTTTCCTGACTGGGGGCCTGGGGATGATCAAAAACAAGGAATATTTTGAGGACTATAACAAACACAAGGAAATACAATGTGACAATACATCAAGGTGTGGGATAGGGATGTCAGGTGCAACAGGGACATGAAGACTCGGCCACACAAGGGCATCATGCTGGTAGTGGGCCGGGGGAGTTCCTAGTCTCTAGTAAATAACAGTAGATCATAATACCAGAGACGAGGAATATACACATCCCCCTTGTCTGCCCCGGACCTCTTGGACTCCTCCACTTTGTTCAGTTCCTTCTTATAAACTGTTCATAAGCCTTGCAGCTTTTTACAAACAATAATTATTTCTTTTTCTGAGGGATGATGCCTATCATAAACAGCAACAAGCTGACCATACGCTTCTTTTTTAAGCTGTTTGTTGCTATATTCCGGGGGATTTAATTTGCCACAAACAGGGCAGGGATTTGTAAAGCTCTATAAATTCCCGTATGAAGGGTTCATTACTGGTTGTCATCTGGGGGAAAAAAACCCATCAAAACAGATAACATTGGTTGAAAAAAAACTACCAAGAATGACTAGCATGTTGGATGTACAGAGATTTTAACATACTAAATCAATACAACATTAGATTACTTTACAAAAGTTAGAGACAAAATAGGTAGTAGAAAACATGACCAATACAATAAAACTGAAGGTAAGTTGGGGTAGGAGAGCATATAAATAGGAACATCAGACAGCCACAAAAAAGGAAAAACAAACAATAAAACAAAAAAAAAAAACCCATACTTTGGAAAACGCTGATGAGTGGTATGGATGCAACAAACACATGACGAGGCATGGGCGTAACAGAAGCTTGCGGGGGGAGTTGCATCACACAGGGGACATGCATCTGCACACTTTTATTTCAATGACGACCAATCTGGTATGAGAATTGCGGAGACGGCTATGACAGTATGGCAGTAGGGGCGTGAAGAAGGCGAGGCAAACACACGCCAGGGTGTATGCTAGGGACGCAAAGTATGCCTCTGTCGTTGCTGGAATCGTTGGGAGGAATGTTCTTTGACGGTGTCCACACGACCACCTTGGGCCTTCAATATATCACTGAACAATGTGGCGTCGTTTGCGAGCTTGTTCCGTGTGACTGCAATATAATGACCTGTGAGCAATCTCGGTAAGTCGTACCAACGACATAGATGTGTTTGATCGCTAACGAGATCGCTAATGAGATCGCAGCGTGTAAAGTGGCCTTTATTCCCTTTACTTTTTAATCCTTTATTTTCTGATATCACCAAAGTCAATAAAAAACAAATATGAAAATAATATAAAAATTAAACTCCATTTATCAAAAAAATGTACAACTGTTTAAATATACAAACAATTTATTACAGCTATTAAAATCACATGTATGAAAAAAAACATCTAAAATGTGCCTGGTCATTAGCCTGGGTAGTAAGCCCAGTCCTGAACTGGTTAAACTAACTTTCATGAGGTTAAGAGTGATCAATTCTTTCTTTTACATATTATATTATATTCCTGTTTCTGCCCTGAGTATTCCTTTTTCATTTTTTAAATTCAACAAACAGTTTAAGAGATATGGGACATTATATTTAGTGCTACTTTTTATCTTTATTATGGTCTTTTGACAAGGTATGTTGCCCAAAGGTTAATAATGCAGTGAAGCCATGCCCCCAAGAGAATCACATGAGCCACAACCCCTTGGTAAAGACCATAGAAATTAGCACAAAAATATAAGTCCAATATATCTGGAATGGTTTGGGGAATTAAAAAAAACTCTCACAAGAGCAGCATGAATAAAATAGGAGTAAAGACTGACCATTTTTGACCTGGTGACAAGTCTTCTTTAAAATATGTTTAAAGCCAACAATGAATAAGATATACAGTAATTTGAACTTTGTTGTTGAGACTCTAATGGTCAGATGCAAAGAGTTGAATTTGCAGATCATACTAATAATCATGATTTTTACAACGTGATTAATTAAAATAAACAAAAATGCCAAACCATATGTTACTTGTGCTACTATGAGCAGACTGAGTGACCTTAAAGAGCTACCATAATCTGCAACATCTCTAAACTTCATCTGGGATGCTGTTGGCGGCAATTGCAAATGATATTAATGATTTAGCTGCCAAAGTGCATTCAGCATGCAAAACAATCCACAGACAACTTTTAATACCCTTATTGATAGCAAGGGAAAGCAGGTAACTGCGTATATTTCTGTGGAAAAAAATGTCTGTGAGGACTGGGCTCCAGCACCAATGAATTTTTTTTTTTTAAAACAAAACTTTTCTGGGAATTAAAAACATGGTTAGAAAAAAGGTAACAAAACTATGATCTTGTTATTAGTGTTTGTAGTCCATAAGAGTTGTTAACCCGAAACGTGTAAAAAAGCTTATGGATCATTAATCTTTTTTATCCTTTTTTTATCTCACACAGTTTTAGTTGCACAGTAAAAGTTGTAAAAATGTTTCATTGGTGCTAGAGCCCAGTCCTCACTGACCTTCTTTTCTATTTCTGACTTGTATATCAACCTGACCAGTGTAAAAGGGCAATCAGGAAGAGAGGTGCAAAGCGCTAGAATTGTTGCGTCTAATGGATCCACCACTTCTGAGGTGGTTGCTAGCTGCTATTTTTAGGCTGTGAAGAGCCAAATAACCTTGGGCCTTCCCAGTCTGTTAATTCCAGCCCATAGCTGCCTGCTTTACCTGCATTATCTCACAAATATTGGGGCATCCCCATGTAATTTTTTTTATGCATTCCTCACCCACACTTGTTTGCAGAGCATTTGTCCCCAGGTTTGCTTCTTTATTGCAGCTCCCTAACACTTACTTCAAGCATTTTACAGCCATTTTACAGCAGCAAAGCTTGGCTCGCAACTAATATTTATGGGGTTTAGAGACTGGGGTCACGTTCGTGTAAAGTCTGTGTCCCGAACCAAATGTTTAACTAAAGTCCAGCCAATCCCTGGGATCCTGAACTTCCATGGGTCCCCTCATCACTATTACTGAATAAATGTCTTTAGAAAAGCATGTAAAGGCTGCTTTACACTCAACGACATTGCTAACGAGATGTCGTTGGGGTCACAGAATTCGTGACGCACATCCGGCCTCGTTAGCGACGTTGTTGCGTGTGAAACGTACGAACGACCGCTAACAATCAAAATTACTCACCTTATCATTGATCGTTGACACATCATTCTAATCCCAATATCGTTGTGGCTTTTGGACGCAGGTTGTTTGTCGTTCCTGAGGCAGCACACATCAGTATGTGTGACACCTCGGCAACGACGAACAGCACCGTACCTGCGTCCAGCCAGCAACAAGGTGCGCGTGTCTTTCCTTTGGCTGCTCTCCGCCCCCCCCGCTTCTATTGGCCGCCTGCCGTGTGACGTCGCTGTGACGCCGCACGAACTGCCCACTCAGAAAGGAGGCAGTTCGCCGGCCACAGTGACATTGCAGGAAAGGTATGTCCGTGTGACGGGGCCTAGCGATATTGTGCGCCACGGGCAGCGATTTGCCCATGACGTACAACCGACGGGGGCGGGTGCTTTCACCAGCGACATCGCTAGCGATGTCGCTGTGTGTAAAGTGGCCTTTAGTATGAGATAATGACATTCTCCCCAGAAGTCTATTTGATTACTAAAGGCAGTGCACAATACAGGCCCTTGTGGCTGCTGATTTGGGGAAGTCCAGATGACATATAGAGCAGAAATGATTGTTAAATAAAATGATAGTGATTACCAAAAATTCCGAATGTACTAATCACAGAACTTAAGTACCACAATATTAGTGCTATAGTGAGTATGTAGTTGATCTATTATAGACCACAACAGTCGCACAATGATACACATTGGAAAATGGCATCTGGAAGTGCATAATATATGGAGATGGCTGACTAAATAAAATCACATATAAATCCTAATTATAAACTATTTATCAATTTGATAGGAAGAAATATATATGCAGTTTACATACATGTGTATAACTTTAAACATACAATTACATACACATGCAAACATACATATAACACATTTATGAATATATACAAGAAGGATCATTTGCTCAGTTCTGGGTAACAAATCTAATGAACTTGTTTGTTATCTTAACCCCTTCAGCCCCCAGCCTGTTTTCACCTTAAAGACCCGGCCATTTTTTGCAATTTTGACCAGTGTCACTTTGACAGGTTATAACTCTGGAACACTTCAACGGATCCTGGCGATTCTGAGATTGTGTTTTTGTGACATATTGTACTTCATGTCAATGGTAAATTTATGCCAATATATTTTGCGTTTATTTGTGAAAATTTTGGAAATTTGGCGAAAATTTTGAAAATTTCGCAATTTTCAAAATTTGAAATTTTATGCCCATAAATCTGAAAGATATGGCACACAAAATAGTTACTAAATAACATTTCCCACTTGTCTGCTTTACACTAGTGCAATTTTTGAAGAAAAAAAAAACCCCTCCCCTCTGCTATACACCTTCCCGTGCATCACGGGCTCCTCAGTTTTTAAGCTTTGTGCGAAGGAGGCACACATCCACGCATAGCTCCACAGCTTAGTCAGCAGCAGCTGCTGACTATGTCGGATGGAAGAAAAGAGGGCCCATAACAGGGCCCCCAGCATGCTCCCTTCTCACCCCACTCTTGTCGGCGGTGTTGTTAAGGTTGAGGTATCCATTGCGGGTACGGAGGCTGGAGCCCACATGCTGTTTTCCTTCCCCATCCCCTTTAGGGCTCTGGGTGAAGTGGGATCCTAATCGGTCTCCAGGCACTGAGACCATGCTCCATCCACAGCTCCTGGGGACTCTGCTGGATAAGGAGCCGAGTATCATCAGGGACAAGGCCCTGCTACTTTAAGGTACTCTGTGTCCCCGTGGGGACCGCGCACAGAAACACTCCAGCATTGCTGGGTGTGTTAGTGCGCCGGGGACCGCAGCGCTGACCGCACTTGTGCCATCACACACTGCAGCGTGGCTGGGTGTGTTAGTTTATGGGGACTACCGCGCTGACCGCCGCTGCCATTTTTACACTGCGGCGCGGCTGGGACTGTTAGTGTGCCGGGGACTACCGCGCCGACCGGGCTTATACGCCGGCCGCGCTTATAACTTTAGTCCCCGGCTTTTGCGGCTTAGTCTCACTCTTTTCCCGCCCCCAGGCCTGTCAGTCAGGGAAAGGGCGGGACGCTGTACGAGAAGTCAGCACTGAGGTCGGCCTAGTATGGGAGTCTCCTGCCCCCAGACCTGCCAGTCAGGGAAAAGGGCGGGACGGTCGGTATGACGCCGACACTGAGGGCTGTAGTACATTGAGCTGTCCTCCGCCCCCCTCACTACCCACGCTGAGGCACCAGATTCCCGCACTTTTTTGTGACTACGCCCACGCCTCCCTCCTCCTCAGAGAACGCCGTCAGCCATGTTTTTTCACAACTTCTGGCTGCAGCTGAGGGAGACCCGGGGCAGACAATCTGATGGCTACAAGCCACATCCGCAGCCCCTGCCGGGCAGGAGAAGGAGTATCGTCAGGGACACCCTGCAGCTACAGGTACTCTGTGTCCCCGTTGGCACGGTGCATGAAGCACCTTGGCCTCAGACGCAGCTGCGACTGCGGTGTGCATTTTCTGTCCGGGACTACCGCGCCGACCGTGCCTGTTTGCCGGCCGCGGTTTTTACTTTAGTCCCCGGTTTTTGCGGCCTAGTGTGTTAAACTCCCGCCCCTGAGCCTGCCAGTCAGGGAGAAGGGCGGGATGGTCGGTATGTTGCCGACAGTGAGGGCTGGAGCACACCTCGCTGTCCTCTGCCCCCCCTCACTGATCACTATAGACCACCGGATTCCCGCAGACAGAGCCCTGCATCATAACGTAGGGAGGGCTGGAGCATACGTTGCTATCCTCCTTCCCCCTCACTGAGCACTGGGGGGCACCAGTTTTTCAAGGGTGGTCTTCCTAGGGTGTTGTCCTCCCCTTGGTGCCGCAGTGTATATATATATATATATATATGTGTTTATTTATATGGTATATGATTTCACTGTTCGGCAGCATTATTTGTTTTTGGCTGTATACCCTCACTGATTACTCTGCGGACGACAGGCTGTTGTCTGCTCTTAAAGAGTAAGGGTGCCAAGACACTGGCTTATTTTAACCTCTTGTGCGCCTATATTACGGGCACTGCACAGATGACAGCGACAGAGTTTGCACGATGAAAACTTCGCCGGCGTTCCCTGTCCAGGCGGCAGGGACAGAGTTACAGCTTTGCTGAGAAACTCTCTGGGTCATTTTCACTATCCATGTCTCAGGCTATGGACAAATGGTCGGCTAAGAGACTAGGAGTTTGCAGTCCAGACCGGCCCCTTACACAGGCCCGGGCACTGCGGGATCGCCCCAGGCCTCTATCGGTCTGCGACGAAGCGTGTTCCAGGGGTGGCCTCTAGTTATTACGTGGTAAACTCCAGCACGAACCGCAGTCCCAGTCCAGCTAATGCACAGATACTGTCCAGAAGCACACCTTCCCGGACAAGCGTTTTACTGAACGCCTTATAACACACGTTGCCCCTTCCTCTCTGACGTTGTTAACGTTTCGGCTCAGTGTCATAAGGTGCCCTCCAGTCTCTGGACGGGCGGCTAGATCAGTAGTAGCAGTGGCTGGCGGGTCCACGCTCAAAAATGCCACGGACAGACAGATAGCACTCCTAATGGGATCCATCTATGAAGCCATAGGCGCGTCCGTTGCCCCGGCCTTTGCAGTGGTGGGCACTCCAGGCTATCTCAGCTGCTCTGTCTCAGATCAATGCGGTCATCCTGGGCTCCGCAATTAGCGTCTTTGACGTCTCAGGCGAGGGTATTTTCATCCTCCGCCGGGCACAGAGAACCTTTTCTGCATGGCGGTCCAGGTCAGGGGAGTGGTCCTCACATGTCCAAGACCGATGTAGGAGACATTTTGTCTTACGGTCACAGGATAGAGCTCAGTTCTCATCCTCCGACTCGTTGCTTCACAGCATCTCCGTCCCCCGAGCGAGCCGATGCACGTTTCCAGGCGGTGAACACTCCGAAGGCAGGAGGAGTTGCGATCCTCGTTCCCCTTCAAGAACGTAGTCGCGGCTTTTTACTCCAGCTTGTTCGTGGTACCAGATAGGACGGATCACCCCGCCCCGTTCTGGACTTCACACTGCTCAACGGACAGAGAACCTGACGGTTCCGGATGGAATCTCTCCGCTTGCCATCGCCTTTGATGGCCCAAGGAGGCTTCCTAGCATCAATCGACATCAGGGATGCTTATCTCCACGTGCCGATTGTATCAGGATATCAGCACTTCCTCCGCTTCGACATAGGGAACGAACACCTTCAGTTCGTGGCACTAACTTTCGGCCTGGTGACAGCCCTACGGGCCTTCACCAAGGTCATGACAACTGTGGTAGCGGTCCTACTCTCTCAGGCAATCTGCTGGTCAAGGCCCCCTCTCGGGTGGCATGCCAGCACAGCCTGAACATGGCTCTAGAGACTCTCCAGAGATTCGGGTGGTTCATCAATTTTTCCTAAAGTCAAAATTGACACCGGCCCAATCACTGACATATCTCGGCATGGAGTTCCATACTCTCTCAGCGATAGTGAAGCTTCCGCTGGACAAACAGCGTTCACTACAGACAGGGGTGCAATCGTTCCTTCGAGCCCAGTCACACCCTTTGAGGCGCCTCATGCACTTCCTAGAGAAGTTGGTGGCAGCAATAGAGGCAGCTCCGTTTGCGCTGATTCATCTGCGCCCACTTTAATGGGACTTTCTCCGCAAATGGGACAGCAAATCGACGTCCCTCGACAAGGACGTTGCTCCTTCTCGGGCAGCCATGGCCTCCCTTCAGTGGTGGCTTCTTCCCACTCTTGTCAAAGGAAAAAGTCCTTCCTGCCCACATCCTGGCCTGTGGTCACGGCGGACGTGAGTCTGTCAGGGAGTCTTCCTCCGCCACAGGGCTCAGGGTACATGGACTCAGCAGAGTCTTCCCTCCAGATCAATGTTCTGGAGATAAGGGCAGTGTTCTAGCCCTAAAGGCGTTCCAGCCTGGCTGGAAGGCAGGCAGATCCGAATTCAGTCGGACAACGCCAAGGCGGTGGCATACATCAACCACCAAGGCGGCACAAGCAGTCGGCAAGCCTTCCAGCAGGTCCGGCGGATTCTGCTGTGGGTGGAATCCACAGCCTCCACCATCTCCGCAGTTCACATCCCGAGCGTAGAAAACTGGGAAGCAGAATTTCTCAGTCGCCAGGGCATGGACGCAGGGGAATGGTCTCTTCGACCGGACGTGTTTCAAGAGATTTGTTGCCGCCGGGGGAAGCCGGACGTTGACATTTTGGCGTCCCGGCACAACAAGAAAATGACGGCATTCATGGCACGTTCTCAAGATCACAGAGCTCTGGCGGCAGACGCATTAGTCCAGGATTGGTCGCAGTTTCCCTGCCTCACGTATTCCTTCTCTGGCACCGCTGCCCAGAGTGTTACGCAGGATCAGATCCGACAGCCACCGCGCCATCCTCGTCGCTCCAGATTGGCCGAGGAGGTCGTGGTACCCGGATCTGTGGCATCTCACGGTAGGCCAACCGTGGACACTACTAGACCGGCCAGACTTGCTGTCTCAAGGGCCGTTTTTTCCATCTGATTTCGGCGGCCCTCAACCTGACTGCGTGGCCATTGTGTCCCGGATCCTAGCGTCTTCAGGGTTATCTCAAGAGGTCATTGCCACTATGAGACAGGCCAGGAAACCAACGTCCGCCAAGATCTACCACAGGACGTGGAAGATCTTCTTATCCTGGTGCTCTGATCAGAGTTTTACTCTCTGGCCATTCGCCTTGCCCACTTTCTGACCTTCCTTCAATCCGGAATGGAAAAGGGGGTTGTCTCTCGGTTCCCTTAAGGGACAAGTTTCGGCGCTTTCTGTGTTTTTTTTTCAAAAGCGTCTAGCCAAACTCCCTCAGGTACGCACGTTCCTGCAGGGGGTTTGCCACATAGTCCCTCTTTACAAGCGTCGGCTAGAACCCTGGGATCAGAAACCACCCTTCGAGCCAATGAGGGATATTCTCTTTCACGCCCTTCGCAGAAGGTGGTCTTCCTAGTGCAGTCACGTCACTCCGCAGAGTGTCTGACATAGAAGCGCTGTCATGCAAGTCCCCCTTCCTGGTGTTTCACCAGGACAAGCTGGTTCTGCGCTCGGTTCTGGAATCTCTCCCGAAGGTGGTATCCTCTGTTCATCTCAATCAGGATACCTTCTTACCTTCCTTTTGTTCTCATCCGGTTCACCAACGTGAAAAGGATTTGCACTTGTTAGGTCTGGTGAGAGCACTCAGACTCTACATTTCTCGTACGGCGCTCCTGCGCCGCTCGGATGCGCTCTTGTCCTTGTCGCTGGCCAGAGTAAAGGGTCGCAAGCTCCCAAGTCAACTTGGCTCGGTGGATCAAGGAACCAATTCTCGAAGCCTACCGTTCTGCTGGGCTTCTGGTTCCTTCAAGGCTGAAGGCCCATTCTCCCAGAGCCGTGGGTGCATCCTGGGAGTTGCTGCACCAGGCTACGGCTCAGCAGGTGTGTCAGGCGACTACCTGGTTGAGTCTGCACGCTTCACGGAGCACTGTCTAGTGCATACCTACGCTTGGCAGATGCCAGCTTAGGTAGGCGAGTCCTTCAGGTGGCGGTTGCCCACCTGTAGGAAGGAGCCGTTTTACGGCTCTTTTACCGAGGTATTCCTTTACCCACCCAGGGACTGCTTTTGGACGTCCCAATTGTCTGGGTCTCCCAATGGAGCGACAAAGAAGAAGGGAATTTTGTTTACTTACCGTAAATTCCTTTTCTTCTAGCTCCAATTGGGAGACCCAGCACCCGCCCCTGTTCCCTTCGGGCTGTTTGTTCCTTTGTGTACACATGTTGTTCAGATTGAACTGTTCTTGGTCATGGTTTCAGTTCTCCGAACATCCTTCGGATTGAATTTACCTTAGACCAATTTATAAGTTTCCTCCTTCCTGCTTTTGCACCAAAACTGAGGAGCCCGTGATGCACGGGAGGGTGTATAGCAGAGGGGAGGGGTTTACACTTTTAAGTGTAATGCTTTGTGTGGCCTCCGGAGGCAGTAGCTATACACCCCAATTGTCTGGGTCTCCCAATTGTCTGGGTCTCCCAATTGGAGCTAGAAGAAAAGGAATTTACGGTAAGTAAACAAAATTCCCTTCTTTCTCCTGAGTACGCAGATACCTCATATGTGGTGGAAATTAAATGTTTGGGCACACGGCAGGACTCGGAAGGCAAGGAGCGCCATTTGAATTTTTGAGTGCAAAATTAGCTGCACTCATTAGCGGACGCCATGTCGGGTTTGAAGACTCCCTGAGGTGCCTAAACAATGGAGCTCCCCCATAAGTGACCCCATTTTGGAAACTAGAGCCCTCAAATCATTTTTCTAGATGTTTGATGTGCACTTTGAACCCCTTGGGGCTTCACAGAAGTTTATAACGTTGAGCCGTGAAAAGAAAAAAAAATATTTTTACCACAAAACTGTTGCTTCAACCAGGTAGCTTTTTTTATCACAAGGGTATCAGGAAAAAATGCACCATAAAATCTCCTGAGTACGCAGATACCCCATATGTGGTGGAAATCAAATGTTTGGGCACACGGCAGGACTCGGAAGGCAAGGAGCGCCATTTCACAGCAAAATTGATTGGAATTATTAGCGGACGCCATGTTGCATTTGGAGACCCCCCTGAAGTGCCTAAACAATGGAGCTCCCCCACAATTGACCCCATTTTGGAAACTAGACCCCTCACGGAATTTATCTAGCTGTTTAGTGAGCACTTTTAACCCCTGGAGGCTTCACAAACGTTTGTAATGTTCAGCCGTGAAAATATTTTATTCTTTTTTTTACCACAAAATTGTTTTTTCAAATAGCTAGCTTTTTTTCACAAGGGTATCAGGAAAAAATGCACCATAAAATGTATTGTGCAATTTCTCCTGAGTACACAGGTACCTCATATGTGGTGGAAATCAATTGTTTGGGTGTACGGCGGGGCTCAGAAGAGAAGGAGCGCCATTTGACAGTAAAACTGATTGGAATTATTAGCAGACGCCATGTTGCATTTGGAGACCCCCCTGAGGTGCCTAAACAATGGAGCTCCCCCACATGTGATCCCATTTTGGAAACTAGACCCCCCCATACAAAAAAATTAGTTTGGCGAAATAAAAAATACAGACGTCAGTAAAAAAAAAAATGAATAAAAAAAAAAATATGAGCGCCTGCCACTAAGACCAGTGCCAAACGTGAGAGCAATACACGAGTCTCGCATCTCATCATCCACTCCAGTTTGGAAGCGAGCAACTGCGCTGGATAATGCGATGCAAGAGGGCGGGGTGGCAGATGAGAAAGGGCGCAGCGGATGGAAGATGGGAAAGGGCGCAGCGGATGGAGGAGCGGCAGAGGATGGGAAAGGGGATGGGAAAGGGCGCAGCGGATGGATGATGGGAAATAGCGCAGTGGATGGAGGAGCGGCGGAGGATGGGGGGGAGGGAGGTGAGATGGGGATACCTACCTTACAGGATGGATCTAGGCAGCAGGATCACAGCAGAGCGAAGGGGCAGCAGATGAAGGAGGCAACAGATTGAGGAGTATGAGAGGGGGCAGTAGATGAAGAGGATGGGAGAGAGCAGGCAGCAGATCGTGGAGGGGGGCAGAGTCTGATGGGAGAGAGAGATGGCACATGGAGGAGGGGGGCCCCGGGGGGGAGGGGGGCCCCCAGAACATGGAGGGAGGAGGGTGGCTTGCAGCACATGTTGGGGGGAGGGTGGCTTGCAGCACATGTGGGAGGAGGGTGGCTTGCAGCACATGGAGGGGGAGGAGGTAAAGTGGTGATGGAGAAGGGGCAGCCGATGAAGGAGGCGGCTGCGGCCGATCGGGAACAGTGGGGGCCGATTCGGGGGCAGCAGCGGCTGAAAAAGGTGGGTGCGACGGCGGTGGGGACAGTGGCGAGCGTGGCGGCGGGGACAGTGGCGGGCGGGGCGATCGGGAGCAGCGGCGGGGCGATCAGAGCCGCGGCGGGGCTGGCAGTGGCGGGCGGGGCGATCGGAGACAGCGGCGGGGCTGGGGATGGTGGGCGGGGCAATCGGAGACAGCGGCGGGGCTGGCACTGGCGCGCGGGGTGATCGGAGACAGCGGCGGGGCTGGCGCTGGCGGGGCGATCGGAGATAGCGTCGTGGCTGGCGGTGGTGGGCGGGGCGATCGGAGACAGCGGCGGGGCTGGCGGTGGCGATAGGAGACAGCGGCAAGGCTGGCAGGGCGATCGGGGACAGGGGCGGGCGGCGGGGGCAGCAACTTACCGATGTGCACCCGCAGAGACCGCTCTCCTCGGCTTTCAGGGACGGACACAGGTCACCGGCACCAGATCCACGGTGATTGGAGAGATCGGTCACAAGACCGGTCTCTCCAATCAGAGCTGGGGGCGGGTGAAGCACCGATCACCCAGCTCCAGCCAATGGCCAGTGCTACAGCAGCACTGATCAGGGCTGGATTTCAATGTTCCAGCCATTTTCAATGGCTGGAACATTACAGTGACTGTAATTGGCTGAGCGGCGTTCGTCAGCCAATCACAGCCTCTTTACGTTCGGGGAGGAGGCACCACCCCTCCTGAGGTCAGACAGAGGTCCCCTCTTTCCCGAATCTACTGTTTAATTAAACAAATTGCACTCCCCGGGGCTCCGGGACCGCGATTTCGCCATGACGTACTGGGTACATCATGGGTCGTTTAGCACCATGTCACCATGACGTACCCAGTACGTCAAGGGTCGTTAAGGGGTTAATACTTTCTCTGACCACATCAAAGTCACTTGGTTAATGAGGTCTACAAGCAATTATGTTACAAAGCTTGAAATAGGCCTTCAAGGTGAGGAGAGATAGAGGACTACAGTATGGTGATTAGTAGAGTTTTGTCCTCTAATGAACACTAATTTGATGACAGTGACTGGAAGACACGACCCCACCATACTTGCTAATCATATATATGGTATCGCATCTATACCTGCTAATACTAAGAAAATGGTTAGATTTATGAAATCACACAAAACAGAGAACATCAATATAGATAAACCAAAAGTGGTACAGTGTTACTTCAGAAAAAATGGAAAACCTAGTACCAAACATACTACAGCTCTTAAGATACATATATGCTTGACTTAAATTTTAAACTTTCAACAACTATGACGACCTTGAAAACCGCCTACGTCGCAACAACCTGAGAATCCTGGGGATGCCGGAGAGAACGGAGGGGAGCGACCCATGTAAGTTCATGGAAGCTTGGCTAACAGAAACCTTCCCTGATGCGATGCTTTCCACAGCGTATGCTATAGAAAGGGCCCATCGAGTCCCGGCTAAACCTCCTCCTCTGGGAGCGCAGCCTAGACCTCTTCTGGCTCGGCTTCTAAGCAGCAGAGATAGAGATGCTATCCTGAGTGCGGCGAGACGCAAAGGTCCGATAACACATAATAATGCATCTATATCGATCTTCCCTGATTTCTCTGCGTCCCTACAGAAAACAAGGGCATCTTTCATTCAAGTGAAAAGGCGCCTCAGGGAGCATCAGATTGTTTATGCTATTATTTTTCCAGCCTGTCTGAGAGTGGTTCATCAAGAATGCTCCCTGTTTTTCACCTCTCCTGTGGAAGCAGAGGAATGGATCAACTCGCTCAAGCTCGGAAGGAAGTGCTGATTTCTGATCCTGTGACACTCTGGGGATCATCATTGAAACTCCTTTGCGACTCTGTTCTCCAACATTTCTACAAGGTTGACTCCCGGATTGGCGACGATGTTGCGGCTCCGATATATTTTTGTGCGTTATGTTTGAGATCGCTGTTGCGATTAGTCTACAGTCTCTCTGTTGTTGGAATCTCATCTTCTCAATCGCTGGGAAGAAGACGCTGAGGCGAATTGGATTCTGAGACGCAAGACCCAGGGTCGGTGTGGCGCTTGACCCCGATCTCCCGGATCTGAATCACTGATGCTTCACTCATCATGAAGGAAGCGCTGCTGTGGGCCCGATTTCTATGATGCTTCAGGAATCGCAACTGTGTCCAGTTTGTCATTTCATTAGGCTGGATCCCTGCGTCCCAGTTGGTGGAGAAGGGACGCGGTTGTGGGTCCGGTTCCTGCGATGCTGGTGACCGTTGCTACGTCGGTATTGCGACCCCGTGGACTCGTGTCCGCGACCTCGGTCACCGTTGAGTCGCTCCAGATGCTGGAGTTACGTCGATCCTTAGTTCCTGTTTGAGAGGGCCGGAACTCACCCTCGGAGGATTCTATAACCTCGTCGCTGTTGCATCACGGATACAGGATGGGGAGGACTCTTCATGATCTACAAGCGAGGGCCGGCCTGGAGTTTTATCTTTGAAAGTTAATATTTGGCATCGCAGTTAGGAATAACTTAACCTTTTATTATTATAGATCTTTATTAAGTCTTTGGTTACCACATATCATAACTCTTTCTTCTTGTGCCCTAATGCTACACGCCTACCTAATTCTTCACCCCCCCTCCTTTCTACCCCCCATCTCTACCTTTTAACTTTTCTTTTTCACACCCCCACTCCAAGCAGGGCCCTTTGGCCCCTATCTGCCATGCCCTTTTCCCCATACTAGACTTCCTTAAATCCTACCAGCCCCACGCCTCTCTCTTCTACCATGCGACCCGGAATCCCACTCTTTCATCCCTATTCCCCCTCTCCTTTCCTTCTCTTTTGTTACTCTATACTTCTCTTCCTCTCCCCCTCATGTACTTGTTCCTGTTCCTTCTCCCTTCTTTCTCTCACATATTTCTTGGTTCCACCTCCTTCCCTCCTCTCCTTACACCCCACACCTCCCCACCCCTTCTTTCCCTCCATTTCCCTTCTTCCTTTTGCTTTATTTCCCTGTTTCCATTTCTCCTGAAATTTGCCATGTTTTGCATTTAGGCTATTTAAGGGATTTAATATGTTGGACTGCAGGAGGGGCTCAGGTCCTTGTCCGAGGACTCCCCCGTACCAAGTACAATACCTAGCCATGTTTGTTAACCCTAGTTGTTTTTAGGGAAAGTCTCTGCTGATCAAACTTTTGGTTCTTTTCTTGTCGTCTGCTTTGAGCAGCCGAGTGTTTAGAGTTTAGGGGTACGTTTACCCGCATTAAGCCGTAGGTTGAGAATTTGACATATTTTATCCAGAGTCACGGGTGATATTCATTAATGGTTTTAAGTTTAATGACTTGGAATATCAGGGGACTGGGCACGGCCAGGAAGAGGGTGGCAGTGTTCTCACGCATCAAAAGATCTAAAGCTCATATTGTATGCTTACAGGAGACCCATTTACTGCCTGAGACAGTTAGATTTCTTCAGAAGCCATGGATTCAGTGGACGGCTCACTCTACTCATTCCTCATTCTCCAGGGGGGTATCGGTACTGGTTCATAAATCAGTACGCTGGGACTCGGGAAAGATTGTAAAAGACCCCGAGGGCAAATATGTGTTTATTCAAGCCCATATTGAGGGGTCAATGGTAGTGATTATGGCCATTTATATCCCTCCAGCGATGGGCACCTCGCTTCTGTATGAGGCGACTAAGTTCGCTTCTCAATATCCCCAAGCACTGGTGCTATGTGTGGGGGACTTCAATTTGATCAACAATCCCGAACTAGACAGATTTAGCGCCCAACAGACTTCTATTCCCCAGACGATACCAACCAGACTGAGTGCTTTTTATGAGAGGTGGGATGGCGCGATATATGGCGGCTCCATAACCCAGTATTGAGAGAATATACCTGCTACACTCCTGGGAGAAACTCTCTATCCAGGATTGATTATATCTGTGTGAATGAGAAGGTCTGTTCTCATATACAAATGGTAAGCCATTTACCGAGATCAGTTTCAGACCATTCTCCTGTGTTTATGAGTATTAAATGGGAGGCATACAAGTCACATAGATTATCTCGTAAAATTAATCTCTAGTGGCTATCACTTTTTGGAACCAATGACAGAATCCCTGACCAAATAATGATATATACTGAGACGAATTCCATAGAGAACAACCACTCAGCTTACTGGGATGCATTTAAGGCGTACTTGAGGGGTTGTTGTCAATCTTCTATCTCATACATCAAGAGACAGGTGACCAGAGAGGAGGAGGATTTAGCCGCTCAAAATAAAATCTTAGAACATAGATTCACCTCTGATCCATCTGAGGAGAACAGAATTAGATGGTTGCAAGCTGGGAGGCAGTATCTTCTATATTTACAAGATAAGGCCAAAAGACATGTCTTCTTCACGAACCAGAGATATTTTGAACAGGGAACTCAGTCTAGCAGCTTGCTTGCATTCTTGGTGCATCAATCCAATAGCTCACCTGCGGTCCTTAGGATCAGAGCTCCTAACGACGAGATTGTTACCTCTGTCAACGACATTCTGGAAGTGTTCTCACACTTCTACAAGTGCCTGTATGAGTCCAGACTGACCTTTTCGGGGGAGGAGATCTCCGACTATCTGGGGGACCTCGGGCTTCCCAGATTGACCTCGGATCAGAGACTGGCTTTGGATGAGGTCATCAGTATGGAGGAGATGGTGGAAGCGATGGGAACCCTTAACAGGGGTAGGGCGTCTAACCCTGACGGACTCCTGATTGAGATATATACCAAATATCAGGGGGAGATTGCTTCAGCTCTCCTGGAAGTGGTCGGAGCCTCGTTTGGGATAGGACGGTTGCCTGATTCCTTTTATGAGGCTACTATTGTTTTACTATTGAAACCTGATAAGGACCCCCTGGACTGTGGCTCATACAGACCAGTCTCACTGTTAAATTCTGATTACAAGATACATACGAAAATTTTGGCATCTAGGCTTAACAAAGTTATGTCTTCCATAATACACAGAGATCAGTCTGGATTCATTCCGGGTAGAAGTACCTTGGATTACCTGAGGAGGGCACAGGTGATCTTACAAGCAGGCACAAAATTGGACGAGGATTGGGCTCTGATCTCATTGGATGCGGCTAAGGCCTTTGATTCCATCGAATGGCCTTATTTGCTGGAGGTGCTGCGGGCGTTTGGTTTTGGTAACAATTTCATACGGTGGGTTGAGATTATATACAAAGCGCCGACAGCCAGTATTCAAGTGGGTGGCGGAGTGTCTGGGTCCTTCTCCCTGGGGAGGGGAACCAGACAGGGGTGCCCCCTATCTCCCATCTTATTTGCTTTAGCCATGGAACCGTTGGCGGCGCGTATTAGGGCAGACCCAGTATACAAGGGAGTGAGGTGTGGCAAGAGGGAAGAACGTCTGTCATTATACGCAGATGACCTGCTACTTTTTGCTTCCAATCCGGATTCCTCCATTCCCAGAGCCGTGGAGCTCATTAATCGATTCGGGGAGTTCTCGGGCCTGGCGATAAATTGGTCAAAATGTTACCTTCTATTGTTATCCCATAACAGAGAGAATTTGGTAAACACATCTGTATGTAGAATACCGGTAATAGATCAATTCAAATACCTGGGGATTATACTAACAAAAAGTCGGGCGGAAATGATAGCCAGAAATGTTGCGAATCTCTTAACACACTTCGGGGAAAATTTTAATAGGTGGAGTCAGCTTCCCCTTTCGGTAGTGGGAAGGATTAATCTTCTTAACCCCTTCACGACCATGGACGGATATATCCGTCATGGAGCATGTCCCGTTAAGCCCCGCCCCCTGCCGTGAGCAGGCAGCGGCAGTCGGCACACATATCAGCTGTTTTCAACATTAACCCCTTAAATCTTGCTGCTAAAGTCTGGCAGCAAGATCTATATGCGCGCGGCCATGTTTTTTACTTACCGCCGCCCCCACCGGAAGTCACGTGCGTGATCACGTGACTATCGGTGGTTGCCATCGTAGCACAGGTTCATGTGATGATGCCTGCAGCTATGAAGTTTCACTTTCGTTTTCCCTCGGCCGCGAGCAGAGAGAAACAGAAAGTGACTGAATCTGCTGTTTACAGCTGTATAGCTGTGATCAGCAGATAGATAATAGCGATCGGATTGCTGATCACAATAGCCCCCTAGGGGGACTAGTAAAATAAAAAAAGTAAAAAAAAGTTTTAAAAAATAAAAAAACAAAAAAACCCCTAAAAGTTCAAATCACCTCCTTTCCCCCCATTGAAAATTAAAGGGTTAAAAAATAAATAAATATACACATATTTAGTATCCCCGCGTTCAGAAATGCCCGATCTATCAAAATATAAAATCAATTAATCTGATTGGTAAACGGCGTAGTGGCAAAAAAATTTGAAACGCCAAAATTACGTTTTTTGGACGCCGCAAGTTTTACGCAAAATGCAATAACAGGCGATCAAAACATAGCATCTGCGCAACAATGGTACCATTAGAAACATCAGCTCGAGACGCAAAAAATAAGCCATCACTGAGCCATAGATCCCAAAAAATAAGAACACTACGGGGTTTTGGAAAATGGCGCAAAACGTTCGCCACTTTTATTGGACAAACTTGTGAATTTTTTTAACCTTTTAGATACAAGTAAACCTATACATGTTTGGTGTCTACAAACTCGCACCGACCTCAGGCATCATACCCATACATCAGTTTTACCATATAGCGAACACCGTGAATAAAATATCCCAAAAACTATTGTGCCACCACACTTTTTTTGCAATTGTTCCGCACGTGGATTTTTTTTGCTGTTTTTCAGTACACCATATGGTAAAACTTATGATTTCATTTAAAAGTACAACTTGTCCCGCAAAAAACAAGCCCTCATATGGCAAGATTGACGGAAAAATAAAAAAGTTACGGCTCTCGGAAGAAGGGGAGCAAAAAACAAAAATGCAAAAACGGAAAGTGCCCTGGGGCTGAAGGGGTTAAAATGATAGTACAACCAAAGTGTCTATATATCACCCAACATATATTTGTACCAATTCCCCGCTCTTTTTTTGGCTTAATGGACTCCTTAATGACTACCTTTGTCTGGGGCTCATCTAGGTCTAAGATCCAACTGGCCAAATTGCAGAGGCCCAAGGATCTAAGGGGTATGACCCTCCCGGACCTATATTTATACTATTTAGCTGGACAATTGAAAAATCTGGATCCCTGGACATTACCTGGAGTGAGGGTATTCCTGGAGGGATTTCTGGCGGAATTCACGGGTATGGATCTTCTATGGCCCCTATTATCGGATTATAAGAAAGCCCCTGTGGGCCAAATCCTCCCAATTCACAAACTAGGGGCCAGGATTTGGAAGGAAGCTAAATCCATTTTTGGATTACAGGATGTTCCAGTTGAGACTCCCTTGTGGGGCAACTTGGACCTCCCGCATTTCTGTGGATCACCGGGCTTTGGGGAGTGGAGGAATCGCAGAATAGTTTCTCTGGGCTCCATAGTCCGGAATAATGAGCTTGATTCTTTTGCGCAATTACAGGTTGCATATGAATTACCAGACTCTCATGGGTTCCAGTACCTCCAGGTCAGACATGCTTTTCGGGCTCAGTTCTCTGGTCGTGGGGTTAGATTCTCTTCATTTCTGATCATTGGGATTATCAGATCACAGGGCCCTGGGGGTCTAATCTCTAAATTATACTCATCTCTTATCCGGGCCAAGGCCATGAATAACCCTCTCTCGGTTTTGGGGAAATGGAGGGCCAGGATCCCGGAGTTGGATGATGTAGCTTGGGATGATATCATTGAATCCCACACCTTGGTGTCTCCTGCACTTAACAACAGACTAATTCAATTATTCCTTATCCACCAAAGCTATATCACACCAGTGAGACTAAACAAGGAAAGTGTTTTTTCAAATTCATTATTTTGTCTATTGTTTTGTTAGTACTGACAGTTTGGGATGTCAGGTATCTGATAGACGCCATGACATCACAAACTGCTGGGCTTGATGTCAGGTGACTTTACAGCTAGTATCAACCCCATTTATTACCTCGTTTGCCACTGCACCAAGGCACGGGATGAGCTGGGGTGAAGCGCCAGGATTGGCGCATCTAGTAGATGCGCCACTTCTTGGGTGCCGTGGCCTGCTATTTATAGGCTGTGAAGGGCCAATAACTATGGACCTTCCCACCCTGAGAATACCAGACCACAGCTGTCCGCTTTACCTTGGCTGGTAATCCAATTTGGGGGGGACCCTACTTTTTTTTTGCAATTATTATTATTTATAAAATAATTATAAAAAAAGAGCCTGGGGTGACCTCCACATTGGATCCCCAACCACGGTAAAGCTGCCAGCTGTGGTTTTCAGGCTACAGGCGTCTGCTTTACCCTAGCTGGCTATCAAAAATGGGGGGACCCAACGTCATTTTTTTTTAACTATTTTTTTAAATAAAAAAAATTAATGGGCTTCCCTGTATTTTGATTGCCAGTCAAGGTAACGCCAGGCAGATGGGGGTGTCAACCCATAGCTATCTGCTTTATCTGCGCTGAGAATCAAAAATACCGCGGAGCGCTATGTCATTTTTTTTAAAGATTTATTTTTACAGCACTGTGATGTCAGGCAATGAAATTACAGTGAAGCCCTTTTTGTTTTTAGTTATTTAAACAAATAATTAAAAAAAATATATATGGGCTCCCACTGCATTTTTTGTATTGCTAGCTAAGGGTAATACAAGCAGCTACTGGCTGCTAACCCCCACTGCTTGGTGTTACCTTCACTGTCAATGGAAAATCCAGGGAAGCATTTTTTATTTTTTTTGCCAAAAAACTACAAATAAATGACGTGAGCTTCGCCATATTTTTGTCTGCTAGCCAGATACAGCAGTCAGGTATGGGCTTCCCCCAACCCCCAGCTGCCTATTTGTACCTGGCTGGGAACTAAAAATATAGGGAAGCCCTTTTTTTAATTATTTCATGAATTTCATGAAATAACTTTAAAAAAAAACAACCTAGGCTTCGCCCCATTTTTGTGTCCAGCCGGGTACAACTAGGCAGCTGGGGATTGGATCCGCAGCACAGGTTAACCCAAGCTTTCTGGGCCCCTCTGCTGTGAATTGCAGTCCGCAGCCTCCCCAGAAAATGGCGCTCTCATAGAAGCGCCATCATCTGGCGCTGTATCCAACTCTTCTAGCTGCCCTGATGCCGGTGGCTCGCTGGGTAATAATGCTTTCAGTTGATAATATACAGCTAGCTCTAACCCCATTATTACCCAGCGAACCACCCGTCACCAGGGCAGCTGAAAGACTTGGATACAGCACCAGAAGACGGCTCTTCTATGAAAGCGCCATTTTCTGGGGCGACTGCGGACTGTAATTCGCAGCAGAGGGGCCCAGAAAGCTCAGGCCAACCAGTGCTGCGGATTCCAATCCCCAGCTGCCTAGTTGTACCTGGCTGGACACAAAAATATGGCGAAGCCTACGTCATTTGTTTTCTAATTATTTCATGAAATACATGAAATAATAAAAAAAGGGCTTCCCTTTATTTTTGGTTCCCAGCCGGGTACAAATAGGCAGCTGGGGGTTGGGGGCAGCCCGTAGCTGCCTGCTGTACCTGGCTAGCATACAAAACTATGGCGAAGCCCACATAATTTTTTAGGGGGCAAAAAACTCCTGCATACAGTCCTGGATGGAGTATGCTGAGCCTTGTAGTTCTGCATCTGCTGTCTGTCTGTATGGAGGAGAGCAGACAGCAGCTGCAGAATGACAAGGCTCAGCATGCTCCATTTACTAGTGTATGCAGGAGAGCAGACAGCAGCTGCAGAACTACAAGGCTCAGCATACTCCATCCAGGACTGAATGCAGGAGATTTTTGCCCACCAAAAAGCTGACACGGGCTTTGCCATATTTTTGTATGCTAGCTGGGTACAGCAGGCACCTACGGGCTGTCCCCAACCCCCAGCTGCCTATTTGTACCCGGCTGGGAACCAAAAATATAGGGAAGCCCGTTTTTTTTTAATTATTTCATGAAATAATTAAAAAACAGATTACGTGGGCTTCGCCCCATTTTTGTGTCCAGCCAGGTACAACTGGGCAGCTGGGGATTGGAATCCGCAGCACAGGTTAGCCTGAAATTTCTGGGTGCCTCTGCTGCGAATTGCAATCCGCAGCCACCCCAGAAAATGGCGCTTTCATAGAAGCGCCATCATCTGCCGCTGTATCTAACTTTTCCAGCAGCCCTGAAGCCCGGTGGCTTGCTGGGTAATCATGAGTTAATACTAGTTTTGTTTTACTAGCTAGTATTAAGTCAGAGATTCTTAATGCCAGGCAAGTTTGACCCAGCCATTTAGAATCTCAAATAAAGGGTTAAGAAAAAGACACCACACAGAGAGAAAATACTTTAATAGAAATAAATACACAGACACACTTAGAGACTCCATGTTTATTAATCTCTCTTATCCCTCCACGATCCATGCTCTTCTGTCTTTCTCCTTCAGCCCATGCAGCTCTGCTCCATGAACAGCACAGCATGGGAGAAAGATGCTGCTGCTTCCCATGAAGTCTTCACTCCGTGAGTGATCAGTGCTGTTAGCTGTTAGCGGTAACGTTACCGCTGACAGACGGTTACCATAGCAACGGTGCTCCGATCATGTGATTCCCAGTGCTGCTGTTAGCAGTGATGTCACCGCTAACAGGCGCGTTGCTATGGCAACGGTGATCTCCGTTATTGACTGGCTGTGTCAGCCGGTCCCTAACGGAACGGCGAAGAAGAACGGGGAATCGACCGTGTGCCAGACATGTCGCCGTTACACGGCGATACACACACGTGCGCCGTGTAACGGAGAGATGCAATGACAGGACCTAGCATGACGTCAAAGCCATGTGACCAGTCTGTAGCCAAGGAGATAATAGACACGTGACTGGTCGCATGGCTATTTTGACGTCAGGATAGGACCTGTCATCAGTGCTGGTTCCCGGAGGACGCAGCGATCCTCGGGAGAAATAGCGACAGGAGACAGAGTGCAGGACGGATCGCAGGCACCGGTAAGTGTTATGGCAACTGTATGTGTACATTTATAATGTGTTTTTATGTGTTTGTGATTGCCTCCCATTGTTTCGTATGGGGTTCGAGTGGTTCGTCGAACCGGTTCGCCAAACCGAACTTGAACGTGACCTCCGTTTGACGAACCAAGCTCGAGCCGAACCGCGACCGGTTCGTTCGTCTCTACTCATAACGAGTACTTTGTAATACTCGCGTATTCGTTCCAAATAGCCAGTGCAATGCAAGTCAATGAGAAATGCAAGTAATTTTCTGCTGGACCCAACAAAAAGGTCTGGGGCCCGAGGAAAAGGCTGAAATAGATGGGAATGTGATAAAACTGAATGGAGAGAACCTGCAGAATATGCCTGCATTTCTGACTCACATATGGTTTATGGGAATGAGGATGCCACAGTATTATGTGACTTTTACAGATGCACAAAAACACCTACCAAAACTAACCTAAATTACATTTTACAGGCCAAAAAGGTTAACAAACAGTTTCTCCTACATAATCACTTGTATATAAGGCTAAATAAGCAAGAGGAAAAAAAATATCCCTTTTAGCGTTTGTTCACACATAACGTTTTGGCTTTTTTTTACTTTTACAATTGGTAGGGCACTGACATACATTTTGTAGGTCCCTTTCATACATAATTTCCAGTTAGCTATTCCCCAGCACTTTACAAAGTCAGCTAGAACGTGCCCGTTGGTATGTTGATCTTTGACCTGAGGGGCCTCAAGTAGACCTATAACATACTGTACGTTTTGGAGGGACTGCTGTTACTTATACATTTGGGCGGTCCCTCCCTTATTGAGAATCAGATAGTGGAATACATATTCCATAGCAGTTTACAATGTGCCCATTGTAATGGTGGCCTTTACCCCCCTCCTCCTCCTCTTCCTCCTCCACCATGTCATTCTGCGGCCTCAATTCAAGTTTTCAGAGGGCCATTAGTTGTTCATTAACAATCATTTTAAATTGCTATTGAATATGTATCCTCTATCTCAGTCACAATGTGGAACAACCTGTGACAAGGGTCTCCAATGACAAATATTAGTTTGGTAGGACTACTGTCCTGTTTTTTTCAATGCACAGTGTGCCTAATATTTACAAAAATAAGCACTATGGCCTGGTTTATGGTTGACGGAGGAAGTCAGCATCACAAGGACCTCCAATGACAAATAGTAGTTAGGCTGGAGTAGAAGTACTGTCCTGGTTTGTCCACCACTGGGCAATGTGCCTAGTGTTTACAAAAATTAGCCTTATGGCCTGAATCATGGTTGATGCAGGGAATCACTAACACAAGGGCCTCCAATGACAAATAGTAGTTAGGTTGGAGTAGGACTACTGTCCTGGTTTGTCCACCACTGCACAATGTGTCTAGTGATTACAAAAATTAGCCATATGGCCTGAGTCATGGTTGACGCAGGAAGGAAACAGATTTATATGGGAAGAAGTGGACATTAACAGCAGTAGTCAAAATCAACATTTTGGGGGAATTTACTTTGGCTTGCTCTCAATTGGAGGGATTAGAAACTGTGGAGAAATCCAGTCCTTGTTAAATTTAATCAGAGTAAGTCTGTCTGCATTTTCTGTGGAGAGATGTGTGCGTCTATCAGTGATGATTGACCCAGCAGAACTGAAAACAGGCTTGGACATCACACTAGCAACTGGGCAGGCTAGCACCTCAAAGGCATATAAGGAGAGGTTGGGCCAAGTGTTCAGCTTGGACACTCAATAATTAAGGGGAACTGAACAATCAGAAATAACTCAGGTATGGCCACGGCCACTTAAGTACCCCTTGACCATGTTGTACAAATTCTCCCTCCTTGGCATTGTGACAGGCACAGATAGCCCTTGTTGATGTGCTGGTTTATTGAAGATGGTCCAGTTTGTGCACATTTTCCCTCCACCTCTGTTGGACCTGGTGTTCCTGTCTCTCCCCATTACTCCTTGGTGTTGAAAAGAGTCGGTAACACTGCCTGCTGTCAGCATTGTCTGAGGGTGATATTTTCAGCAATTGATCTACAACAACCCTTTTGAAGGATTCTTTTGTGCAACACTTTGGTGACTTCAAAAGGAGAGAAGGAAATGTCTCCTTGTACCGGGGGGTCTAGAAAGGTGACCAATTACTACAGGTTGTTGGATAAAATGTGTATCACGCAAGGGTCTTGCCACAGACACTTAACATGAACTGTGACATATCAGGCAAGCTGAAAACAGGCAAAGGTTCTGTGCCCCCACCAGGAGGAACATTAGCCATGCTCTTCTCATGCTGAATCGCCTCCTCCTCCTCCACCTCCTCCTCTCCAGCCCATCCATGATTGACAGGCATGAAGCTGGGACTGGGAGTCCCCTGTGTAGCATTGGGAATCCTCTCTGTATCACAGAAAAACAAGTCATCTCCCTTCTCATCCTCCACATCCTCCTCATCATTACCCAATGTTGCCTCAGAATATTGACTGGGCTGGGTAGTATGATCACCCATTGGGAAATCTTGGTCTATAGCCACATGCTGGGCACTCAAAGATTCCTCTTTGAGATTATGCAGTGATTGTTTCAAGAGACAGCAGTTGGATGGCTAAGCTGATAATAGCCTGATCACTGCTCAAGAGCTTGGTGCAGTTCTCAAGAACCTCACAAATGTCAGCAATCCACACCCACTCATCAGTTATTATGTGTGGTGCCTAAAACTCAGTCTGACGGGCATGTTGAAGCTCGTATTCAGCTACTGCCCTCTGCTGTTCACTAATCCTCACCAACATATGATAGGTAGAATTCCAATGCGTTGGCAGGTCGCACATGAGTTGGTGACTTGGCAATTTCTAACACTTTTGCAGCACTGTAAGAACAACAAAAGCGGTAGTGCACTTTTTCAAGTAGGTTCGGCAGTCAGGGCATATTTTCATACATTTGTAAATAACTAGGTTCAGCACGTGAGCCATGCATGGAATGTGTACCAGCTTGACAACCTTTAAAGCCGCCACCAGGTTACTCCCATTGATGCAAACGACCAAACCTGGTTGGAGGTGCAGTAGGGAGAGCCACTGATTGGTCTGCTCTTTATACCTTGCCACAGCTCTGCTGCACTGTGTGGTTTCTGACCTAAACAAATCAGCTTCAGCAGAGCATGATGCCGCTTTGCCGATACACTGCTGCACAGCTCCCAGCTTAGCAGTGATGGGGAGAGTAATTCAGTAGAGGATAAGGAGCAGGAAGAGGAGAAGGGTGGAGACAGGAAGTGGCATATAATGAGGCGGAAACGCTGGTAGAAGTTGGGCCCACTATTCTTGGCGTGGGTAAGATGTGTGATGTTACATTTTGTGACTTTGTCACAGCATCCACCAGGCTCAACCATTGTGCCATGAAAGATATGTATCGTCCCTGTCCACAACAGCTTGTTTATTTGTCTGTTGTTAGATGGACCTTCCTGGTTACGGCGTTGGTCAGAGCACAGTTGAAAATGTTTAACATGTGTTTGTGTTATGCAAGGACAGCACAACAGGCAAAATAGTGGCAGCTGGGAGCACTGTATCATGGGGCAGCCGCAGCCAAGAGATCACAGAAACACTGTGTTCCCACAAGCCTAAATGATAACAACTCCACAGCTAGCGATTTGGCAATGTGCGAGTTTAGATTTTATGCATGTGGGTGCATGGCTAGGTATTTATGCTTCCTTTCCAAGATCTCAGGCATGGACAACTGGACACTTCGCTGGGACAAGGAAGGGGATGTGGTTGATGTTTGCTGTGTCTGTGCAATCGCAGCTTGTGGGCAGGATGTATGAGCGCCTGCTTCCTGGACAGCAGATTGTGAAGGACACAGCACAGGTGACATGGCATTGATTTGACCCGCAAACACAAATTTGGTACCCTGGTGTTTGGCCCACTTACTGGGGTGCTTGGCAGCCATGTGTTTCTGTATACTAGGGATGCTCAGGTTGCCTTTGCCCTGGCCTCTGCTCAACTTGGTATGGCAGATGCTACAGATTACAATGTTTTTCTCTGAAGGACTTTCAGAAAAAATTTCCAGACAGTGGATGAACGTTCCCTTGCCCTGACTTGGGCCACAGAGGGGGTGCTCTTTGGAACAGTTGACCCAGTTCTTACTCTGGGCAAACCACTACCCCTTGGTGCCTGTGTTGGTGCTACATAATCATCTTCCATGTTCTCAGTTATACTTATAGAATCTCCCAAGTGGCTGTCACACTGCTTCTGGGTCAGTTCATTAACTGTCATGCATATTCACTGCTTCCCCCACCCACCTGCTGTGACAGGATCTATGACTGCTTGCAGTCAGACTACCTGCATGCTGGTATTTGGGATTGGATGTGGAGCGTAAAAATAAATAAATAATTGGAAAAATTCTGTAAGGCACTTAATTTTGATACCCAGCCGAGATAAATTGGATAGCTGGGACCGGGTATTCTCTGGCTGGGGAGGCCCATGGTTATTGGGCCCCCTCCAGTCTAAAAATAGCAGCCCGCAGCCACCTCGATATCGTCACATTCGTTAGTTATGACAATTGGGGCTCTTCACCTGGCTCATCCCGATTTCCCTGGTGCAGTGGTAATTGGAGTGATGTAAGGGGTTAATTACAGCTGTGATTTTTCAAAAAAGATAATCGATGATACACCACAGAAGCTGTGTTCTTGTCATACACAGCATGCAGTTTGTAGCCAAAATCATGCAACAACAACCAAGATCAGATAATATTTGGATCCTCTTTATTTACCCCATACATTGTGCAGTCAGAAACGACTCCAGTATCTAGAAAGCTAAACAGCAGAGTGGTTCCATTTTTTACCAAGTTGGTTTTGGATGGTGCGCTAATGGATTGTCATTGCACTGAGAAATTTAGCAAAGGACTCTAAGCCAACTAATAGTGGTGTCTATTAGGCTATGTTAAATAATTGATCCAATGTTTTCATTTATTACTGTTAAGTTGTATTGCGTTGCTACACGTAGTTCATGAAAGTATTAAATAAATGGTTGAAAAATCATATTGTTAAGTCCAAAAAGTAGGTTTAATAATGAAAGTGCTCTTAATAAAAAATAAAATAATAAAAGCATTATCCATTTAAGCATATCTAGATGAACTCCTCAACATCAATATTGCAACACTGAGAAAGAAAATTCCTAGAATAATAAAAATCACAGGATCGATAGATATGCAAATGATATGCCAATGATGAAAAAATATAACAAAGTACGTAAAGTGCCTTGAAAAAGTATTCATATACCATGAAATTTTCCACATTTTTTCATGTAACACCCACAAACTGAAATGTATTTTATTGGAATTGTATAATGCACCAACACTAAGTAACAAGTATTTATGAAGTTTAATGGAAATTATACTTGCTTTTCTATACAATTAAAAAATATAAATCTGAAAACTTTCAATGCTTTGTAGGACCATCTGTAATTACTGCAGCAAAAATTTTGCAATATGTTTCCTCCAGGTATACACATCTAAACACTGGCATTGTTTCCCATTCTTCTTTGAGATCTGAGCTCTAGCTGAGTGAGATTGTCTGGAGAGCATCTGTGAACAGCAATTATCAAGTCTTGCCACAGATTCTCAATGGGATTTAGGTCTGGACTCTCACTCTTTCAAACACATGGATATGCTTTGATCTAAACCATCCCACATTTTTCCATCAATTCTGACCTGTTTCCCTGTTCCTGATGAAGAAAGGCATCCCTACAGCATAATTCTGCCAGCACTATGTTTGACAGTGGGGATTGTGTATTGAGTGATGTGCAGTACTAGTTTTCCAGAACACAGTTTTTGCTCAAAAGAGTGCTACATTTGTCTCATCTGATCAGAACACGTGCAAGCTCCCCCACATGGCATTCTGCAAACTGCACAAAGGACTTTTTATGGCTTGCTTTCAAAAATGGCTTTCTTCAGCGCTCTATTGGGAGACCCAGACGATTGGGGTATAGCTACTGCCCTCCGGAGGCCACACAAAGCACTACACTAAAAAGTGCAAGGCCCCTCCCCCTCTGGCTATACCCCCCGTGGTATCACGGGTTCTCCAGTTTTAGCTTTGTGTGCGAAGGAGGTCAGACATCCACGCATAGCTCCACAGATTTTAGTCAGCAGTAGCTGCTGACTATTTCGGATGGAAGAAAAGAGGACACATATAGTGTCCCCAGCATGCTCCCTTCTCACCCCTGGATGGTGTTGTAAGGTTGAGGTACCTATTGCTGGTACGGAGGCTGGAGCCCACATGCTGCTTTCCTTCCACATCCCCCTGAGGGGCTCTGAGGAAGTGGGATCCTGCCGGCCTCAAAGCTCTGACGCCGGGCTCCATCCACAGACCCATTTGAACCTGCTGGATGTGGAGCTGGAGTACCGTTCAGGGACATGGCCCTGCACCATTACAGGTACTCTGTGTCCCCGTACACACAGGCACAGCACACTCCAGACTTGCTGGGTGTGCTAGTGCGCCGGGGACAGTAAAGGGTTACAGTCACTGCAGCCTTGCTGAGTGACTTTGTGTTTTGGGAACTACCGCGCCGGACGCTCCGGGAGCGGCGGCGCGGCTGGGACTTGTAGTTCGCCGGGGACTGGGCGCCGACCGCGCTTTTACGGCGGCGGCGCTTATAACTCCAGTCCCCGGCTTCTGCGGCCTAGTGCCGCTTCGTTCCCGCCCCCTCCCTGTCACTCAGGGAAGGGGACAGGCGCTGAACAATCAGCAGCGCCGAGGGCTGGAGCCTTTTTACATGCTCCAGCCCTCTCACTGCACACTGTCGGGCGCCGGATTCCCGCTCTGCCTTGGGGGCACGCCCACGGCCCGCCCCTCCTCACACGAGCTGGGGAAGAAGCCGGCAGCCATTACAGAGCTCGGGGCACCAAGGCAGGACAGTGGCGTTCATACACCCGCTTATAGGCGGGCGGTAAGGGCACACATAGTGCTGACCACAATATATATGCAGTGTATACATGTGTTGTTTTTAACTGCATAGGTCGCTATATGCCCGCTTGGGGAGCGACTCATCAGCAGCAGGAAAGCAGGTGTGCTAAAGCACAGGCTTTCTAGGCTGCTTGTTTTGCACGACTGAGGTGTTCATTTGTGTTTATGCTGATATGCTATACATTGCACTGTACAGTCGCTAGTCTTAGCTATATTCTCCTGGAATGGCTAGACTACAGCAGCAGAAAACCAAGGGTGCTGGGGCACAGGTTTTTTTCTATGCTGCTTGTATTGCATGGGCTGCAGTGTGCATTTGTACTTGTGCTTGTATGCTATACATTGCACTGTATGGTCACTCTTCTGGGCTATATTCCCCTAGATGACCAGTCTACAGCAGCAGAAGAGCAGAGGTGCCAGGGCACAGGCTTCTATGCTGCTTGGATTGCATGTGCTGCAGTGTTCATTTGTACTTGTGCTTGTATGCTATACATTGCACTGTAGGGTCACTCTTCTGGGCTATATTCCCCTAGATGACTAGTATACAGCAGCAGAAGAGCAGGGGTGCCAGGGCACAGGCTTCTATGCTGCTTGTATTGCTTGTGCTGCAGTGGTCATTTGTACTTTATGCCTGTATGCTATACATTGCAATGTACGGTCACCAATCTTGGCTATATACTTCTAGATAGCTAGTCGGCAGCGGCAAAAAAGCAACACAGTTTTCAGTGCTGTTTTTACTACATGGGATGCTGTTCATGACACCGTCCCATTGTGTGCATGCTCCCCTGTAGCACGTCGTCTGCCGGGGTCTCTAGCACTTCGTCTGCCGGGGCTCTACTAGTTGTGGCCAAAGAATCCTCCTGTCAACCCTGTCCATGGACAGGTACGGAGTAGTCATAATTTAGAGACTTGCACCCATGGGCAATCTACTTGAACAAAAGGCAGCTCTTCAGGGCTTTGATACTGACATCGCTCTCAATCCGGATACACCGGGTGGTAACGCCATACGGAATGATCCTATACCGTCCACCAATGGAAGGTTGGATCTTCCTCCCTCAGCTCCCCCAGTGGAGATAGGAGACGAACAGGAGAAGTTCCTTTTCAGTGTCTCACGCAGATATTGAGTATTTTTCTGGCCACGCTGACTTCAGAGAAGCAGTCCAGGAACATCACGCTTACCAGATAAGCGTCTTCTCCAAACGTTTTTAGGATACACGTTATCCCTTTTTTCCCCTGACGTGGTCAGCGCTGGACCCAGGGTCCAAAGGTGGATTCTCCAATCTCCAGGCTTGCATATAGAGCCATAGTTGCACTGGAGATGGGGCTTCACTTAAAGATGCCATTCACAGACAGATGGACTCTGGTTGAAATCTGTCTAGGAGGCTATCGGCGTGTCGGTTGCTCCGGCATTCACAGCCGTATAGGCAACCTAACCTTTTCAGCGGTTCTTGCGCAGCTGGCCTTGAGCACATGTACATCTGTACCGCAGAGGCGTCCGTAACTCCACAATGTCTGCACTGCGACTTACCCTATTAATGCTGTCCTAAAAGTACAGTCGAGGTTTCGGTCCTTCCCAAGCTCGGGCAGGTCCCAATTGTCCTCGTGCAAAAGGGCTACAAAACCTCAGACGGGCTCAGATTCCGGCCGGGCTCAATCACGCCCAAAGAAGGCAGCCGGAGGAACCGCTACCAAGGCGGTCTCCTCATGACTCTCAGCTCTCTCTCTCTCTCCGCATCCGCGGTTGATGGCAGACTCCCCCGCCTTTGGCGACATTTAGCTGCCACAGGTCACAGACCGGTGGGTGACGGACATTGTGCTCACGTGCACAGGACAGTGTTCTGTTCTCGTCCTCCGACTCCATTCTTCAGAACGGCCCCACCTCTCCACCGAGCAGATGCCCTGCTGCAGGCGGTGGACGCTCTAAGAGCAGAAGGAGTGGTGATCCCTGTCCCCCCTCAGGAACGAGGGCGAGGGTTTGTACTCCAATCTCTTTGTGGCTCCAAAAATGGACGGTTCCTTCCGTCCTGTTCTGGTTCTGAAACTGCTCAACGAGCATGCGAACGCCAGGCGGTTCCGGATGGGATCCCTCCGATCCGTCATTGCCTCAATGTCTCGAGGAGACTTCCTTGCCTCAACAGACATCAAAGATGCCTATCTCCACGTGCCAATTGCTACGGAGCACCAACGTTTTCTACGTTTTGTGATAGGAGACGACCATCTTCTGTTCGTAGCTCTGCCATTCAGTCTGGCGACAGCCCCACGGGTGGGCACCAAGGTCATGGCAGCAGTGGTAGCAGTCTTGCACTCTCACGGAGTGATTCCGTACTTGGACGATCTACTCGTCAAAGCAACCTCCCTCGAGGCATGCCAACGCAGCCTGAATGTTACGCTGGAGAGTGGAGACTCTCCAGACTTTCGGGTGGATCATCAATTTGGCAAGGTCAAATCTGTCTCCGACTCAATCACTAACGTATCTCGGCATGGAGTTTCATACTCTATCAGCCATAGTGAAGCTTCCGCTGAACCAGCAGCGTTCACTGCGGACAGAGGTGCAGTCTCTCCTTCAAGGCCAGTCGCACCCCTTAAGGCGCCTCATGCACTTCCTAAGGAAGATGGTGGCAGCCATCGAGGCAGTTCTCTTTGCGCAGTTTCATCTGCGCCAACGGCAATCGGACATTCTCCGCAAATGGGATGGGCAGTCAACCTCCCTGGACGGGAAGTCTCCCTTTCCCTGACGGCCGAGGACTCTCTGCAATAGTGGCTTATTCCCACCTCATTGCCATAGCCCCCATCCTGGGCAGTGGTCACGACAGATACGAGTCTGTCAGGGTGGGGAGCAGTTTGTCTCCGCCACATGGCTCAGGGGACGTGGACTCAGCAGGAGTCCACCCTTCAGTTCGATGTGCTGGAAATCGGGGCAGGGTATCTTACCCTATTAGCTTTCCAAAAGTGGCTAGAAGGGAGCAGATCCGAATCCAGTCGGACATCTCCACAGCGGTGGCATACATCAACCACCAAGGAGGGACACGCAGTCAGCAGCCTTCCAGGAAGTCCGGCGAATCCTCATGTGGGTGGAGGACACAGCATCCACCATATCCGCAGTTCACATCCCGGGCGTAGAAAACTGGGAAGCAGGCTTCCTCAGTCGCCAGGGCATGGACGCGGGGGAATGGTCCCTTCACCCGGACGTGTTTCAGGAAATCTGTTGCCGCTGGGGGGGGGCCGGACGTCGACCTAATGGCGTCTCGGCACACCAACAAGGTCCCGGCATTTATGGCACGATCGCGCGATCACAGAGCTCTGGCGGCAGACGCCTTAGTGCAAGATTGGTCGCAGTTCCGGCTCACATATGTGTTTCCACCTCTGGCACTCTTGCCCAGAGTACTGCGCAAAAATCAGATCCGATTGCAGCCGCGTCATACTCGTCGCACCAGACTGGCCGAGGAGATCGTGGTACCCGGATCTGTGGCATCTCACGGTCGGCCGACCGGGGTCACTACCAGACCGACCAGACTTACTGTCTCAAGGGTCGTTTTCTCCATCGGAATTCTGCGGCCCTGAACCTGACTGTGTGGCTTGTGTGTCCTGGATCCTAGCGTCTTCAGGATTATCCCAAGGGGTCGTTGCCACCATGAGACAGGCTAGGAAGCCCACGTCTGCTAAGATCTACCACAGAACGTGGAAGATTTTCTTAATCTGGTGCTCTACTCAGGGAGTGTCTCCCTGGCCATTTGCATTGCCTATCTTTCTTTCCTTCCTACAATAGGAGTTAGAAAAGGGCTTGTCGCTAGACTCCCTCAAAGGGCAAGTCTCAGCACTATCCGTGTTTTTTCAGAAGCGTCTAGCACGTCTTTCTAAGGTGCGCACGTTCCCGTAGGGGGTTTGTCATATCGTACCCCCGTACAAGCGGCCGTTGGATCCATGGGATCTGAACAGGGTTCTAGTTGCTCTCCAGAAGCCGCCTTTCGAGCCTCTGAAGGAAGTTTCCTTTTCTCGCCTGTCACAGAAGGTGGCGTTTCTCGTTGCGATCCCATCGCTTCGGCGAGTGTCTGAGCTGGCAGCTCTGTCATCCAAGGCTCCCTTCCTGGTGTTTCACCAGGACAAGGTAGTGCTGCGCATCATTCCGGAGTTTCTCCCTAAGGTAGTATCCTCGTTTCATCTTAATCAGGATATCTCCTTACCGTCCTTTTGCACTCATACGGTTCACCGGTATGAGAACGATTTACGTTTGCTAGATCTGGTGAGAGCACTCAGAATCTACATTTCACGCACGACGCCCGTACGCCGTTCCGATGCTCTTGTCGCTGGTACGCGCAAGAGGTTGCAGGCTTCTAAAGCCATCCTGGCTCGATGGATCAAAGAACCAATTCTGGAAGCCTACCGTTTTGCAGGGCTTCCGGTTCTTTCAGGGCTGAAAGCCCATTCAACCAGAGCCGTGAGTGCGTCCTGGGCGCTACGACACCAGGCTTCGGCTCAACAGGTGTGCCAGGCAGCTACCTGGTCGAGTCTGCACACTTTCACCAAACATTATCAGGTGCATACCTATGCTTCGGCGGATGCCAGCTTAGGTAGAAGAGTCCTGCAGGCGGCAGTGACATCCCCGTAGGGGAGGGCTGTTTTGCAGCTCTAACATGAGGTATCTCTTTACCCACCCAGGGACAGCTTTTGGACGTCCCAATCGTCTGGGTCTCCCAATAGAGCGCTGAAGAAGAAGGGAATTTTGTTACTTACCGTAAATTCCTTTTCTTCTAGCTCTTATTGGGAGACCCAGCACCCGCCCTGTTGTCCTTCGGGATTTCTTGGTTGTTTGCGGGTACACATGTTCTTCATGTTGAACGGTTTTTCAGTTCTCCGACGTTATTCGGAGTTAATTTGTTTAAACCAGTTATTGGCTTCCTCCTTCTTGCTTTGGCACTAAAACTGGAGAACCCGTGATACCACGGGGGGTATAGCCAGAGGGGGAGGGGCCTTGCACTTTTTAGTGTAGTGCTTTGTGTGGCCTCCGGAGGGCAGTAGCTATACCCCAATCGTCTGGGTCTCCCAATAAGAGCTAGAAGAAAAGGAATTTACGGTAAGTAACAAAATTCCCTTCTTCTTCTTGACATTCTTCCTTTCTTCTTCCTAAGCTGTTGATCTCTGCAGCTCCTCCAGAGTTACCATGGGCCCCTTGTCTGTTGTTTTAATTAGTGATCTTCTTGCTTGGGATGTCAGTTTAGATGGACAGCCGTGTCTTGGTAGGTTTGCAGTTGTGGTATACTTCTTACATTTTTGGATGACAGTGCTCTGTGAGTTGTTCACAGCTTGGGCATTTTTTATATATATCCTAAACTTGCTTTAATCTTCTCCACAACTTTATCCCTACCCTGTGTGGTGTTTTTCTTGTTTTTCATGAGGCTGTTTGATCCCTAATATTCTAGAAAAATAAAAAATTCTGAAGCCTTCACAGAATTGCTGTAGTTATGCTGAGAATAAATTACAGACAGGTTGATTTAATATACTAATTAAGTGACTTCTGGAGGCAGTTGGTCACTAAGGACTTTATTTAGGAGTATAGACTACAGAAGGCTGAATAAATAAGCACATCCTAATATTCAGATTTATATTTTTAGAATATTTAGCAAACCATGTATCATTTCCTTTACATTTTACAAATACTTGCAATTTAGTGTTGTTATATCACATAACATTCCAATAAAATCAATTTAAAGGGGCACACTTCACACTACCTGGATGGTTAAGTATTGCAAGATTTTTGCCACTACCCTCCTTCCTTCAGTAAGAGCATTAAAGATGGGTCGTGGCTGGGTGTTCCAACATGACAAAATTCCAAAACAGCCAGGGCAACTAAGGAGTAGCTCCGTAAGAAGAATTTAAAGGTCCTGGAGTGGCCTAGCCAGTCTCCAGACCTGAACCCAATAGAACATTTTTGGAGGGGGCTGAAACTCAATATTGCCCAACAACAGCAACGAAATCTTAAACATCTGGAGATGATCTATATTGAAGAGTGGGCCAAAATCCCTGGTGCAATGTGTGCAAACTTGATCAAGAAATATATGAAAGGTCTGACCTCTGAAATTGCAAACAGAGGTTTCTGTACCAAATATTAAGTTCTGTTTTCCTATTGTATCAAATATTTATTTTATGCAATAAAATGCAAATAATTATTTAAAAATCATACAATGTGATTTTCTGTATTTTTGTTTTGTATTCTGACTGTTACAGTTGAAGTATACCTATGATAAAAGTTACAGACCTCCCCATTCTTTGTAGGTGGGAATACTTGCAAAATCAACAGTGTATCAAATACTTATTTTTCCCACTGCACTTCAGGCATGAAGGCAAGTATAAGCATTATCATATGTTCACATGATTCTATTATTTCCATATTACATATTTTCTAACTGTGCACTGACACTTCTTGCATCACAGTCATTATGACACAAGGATATTATTCATTATTACATTGTTTTTGGTACTTTGTATTTAATATATGCATTTTCTTCTCCTAGTGAGGGATTTTTGAGTTCCATATTTCATTACGATATTATATTAATGTGCGTGACATATAAATTTGTTACCATATTATTATAATCAATATGCATGTATGAAACAGAATTTATTTTTAATGTTATTTATGAGTTCTGTTCTATTGTCCTTATCCTGGAGGTTTTGATATTCCGATGGGGATATCTTTGTGGTGTATATTTAATTAGCCCCCTGCTAACCAGGCCTTTCCCTTTGGTATTCCACTTTGAAGAACCTGGCCGGGACTACTGTAAAAGTGCCAAAAGTAGCAAAATTGTTCTGATTCTTTGGGATGCACAAAAAATGTACAATATTTCAAGGTGTTTCAAACTAGAATTGTGTCGTAAACTCTTTGATAAATTGGGATATTTATGTTTAAAAGGTCATTTCAATTGTGAAGAGATTTTACTAATTCTCTAGATAGCTAAGAATTCATAGATCAGTGGGCAAGACTGAGCCTCAAATCTTTTATATCAAAAGATTGGTGATTGAGCATTCACACAACTGTTTCACTCACTGTTATTAAGACTGCCGAACATTACTTTGATTGTTGGTATGGTCTGGTCTATTTGGAATATCCTAACAGGCTAACTACTGAGCATTCAGCACTATATCATCTTTAGGAGCCATTCTTTGTTACCATCTGCTGCTATATAGTGTTATTCCTACCTTTACCCTGGCTTTGTATGTCAGCACCATTTATTTATTTATGTACATGGAATTCATTTAAATACAATAATATACTTTTTTAGATTGTAATGCTGCAGTATTGTCCAGGACATATTACAGTGTCATATATATATATATATATATATATATATATATATACTAGCTGTACTACCCGGCTTTGCCTGGGTTAATAACTGCTGTTAACAAAATAGAATGTATTACCAAAAATGTATTCTGCACACAAAAACCACAAAACAAATAGATATAAATGTAATTATAATGTCTGTCTCCCCCTCTGTATATATCTCTCTGTCTCACTCTATCTCTTTGTCTGTCTGTCTCTTTCCCTGTCTGTCTCTGACTGTCTCTGTCTCTTTCTCCGTCTGTCTCTGTCTCTTTCTCCGTCTGTCTGTCTCTTTGTCTGTGTCTGTCTCTTTGTGTCTGACTCTTACCCTGTCTATGTCTATTTCTTACCCTGTCTGTGTCTGTCTCTTTCCCTGTCTGTGTCTGTCTCTTTCCCTGGCTGCATTGTGACACGCCAACATTCCATTTAAGGGTGTGGCTGCGCATTCTTCTGAAGTTCTGGCTGCACTGTGGCTCCCAGCTCCATTCGCTTTAATGGAGGCAGAATTTCCCCTCAAAACATAGCCTATGACGCTCTCGGGGTCAAGATGTGTGAGTGTGCAAAATTTTGTGGCTGTAGCTGCGACGGTGCAGATGCCAATCCCGGACATACATACACACACACCAACACACACACACACACACACACACACATATATTCAGATTTATATATTAGACAGATATATATATATATATATATATATATATATATATATATATATAAAAATATATGTATATATATATATATATATACCATTTTTGTAGCTACCATTTATGTTGATCAATGGCTTCCTTCATTGTTATATGAAGTCTTGGATTGTGTACTATTACTTGGTATTATTTATTAATTTTCGTCTATCATATACATATCATAAATTACAATGTGTTCATGTGGTTTTTACCTTTACTCTGGTTATTCTTTCTTTCTTTCTCTTTCTTTCTTTTTTCTCTCTTTCTTTCTTCCTTTCTTTCCACTAGTCCTTGGTTTTGGGCACTTATTATGTATCATTTATGGTTGATTTTTGTGCCTTTCTTCTGCTTCTCAAACTATGATATCTTACAAATCATAGCTTACTCGTATACAGTTAATGGGCAAGTTTCTCTCTCCTTATGGAGTTTCAGCTCTTATGGTCAGTGGGTTTCTCTCCCTCTCCTGTAGAGGGTAAAGTCTCATCTGTAAAGTGTAGGCCTGTATGGTCAGTGTTGTTCCTCTCTCCCTTCTCTCTCTCTCTCTCTCTTCTCTCTCTCTCCTCGCTCTCTCTCTCTTCTCTCCCTCTCTTCTCTCTCTCCCTCCTCTCTCTCTCAACTCTTTCCCTCATGTATGTTCTGAGAAAGTATAAACTTTCTAGTGCAAATTTATTTGGCACAAATCCAATTACTTTTTTTTTTACAAAATTCTGCAAAGTCAATGACTTTGAATTTTAGATTTTCTCATTTGTCTTATACCTACAAGCTATCTTGCTTTTTAAAACAAAAATAACTTTTCAATAAAAAGATATTCTGTGTTCTGAAATTTACCCCCAAACAAAAATAATCAATGTGTTTTTACAATCGTAATAATGCTAATGATACAATTAATCTATTTTGTAAACTGCACAATGAACAATAATTGCAAAGATAAATTCAGATTTTGCTTCTATTTACAAACCCTCCCAAAAATAGGTTAATAAAATGTTTTAGTAAACAAATATGTTTCTATTATAAATTTGACTCCTCCCCCCTAAAAAACAAACACAACAACAAATCCAAACTTAATAACATGAAATAACATGAAAAAATAAAAAAGCAAAGACTCTTGGAATACAAAAATGTCTATATCGAAACATAAAAAGGCTATGGTTCTTGGAGGGCAAAATGTCTATATGGAAAAAGTAACAAAACATAATTAAAAATATACAAATGTTATATTACAATATTTGTACTGAGCCACATAATAAAGTCGACACTTTATGATTCCTGGAATGCAATAGTAAAAAATAAAATAAAATTGGTCATTAGGCCTAAAATAGGCTTTTCAGGGGTTAAGCATGATTTTCTTTAGTATCTAGATCAGCCTTCTTTTTCTTTATGCTTGTTGGTGACAAAACTTATTTTTCCCTAGCTGTTTAGTCCAACTATTAATTCCTAAGCTTTCCCGTACAGTATGTACTGAACAACTCTTTTATAACGCTATATGTAAAGATGACCTCATACTGTATGTGTCATTAAGTTTCTGTATAATCTTTTATCTCTTTGACTTGAGTAATGATTTGTTTGGTTTTTATACAAAGCCATGTCCGACACATTAAATAATATAAAGATACAGCGTAACATTTCAATTTCGTTTTTAGAACAGAACATGTTTTCTTTATTCAAGTTGTAGCAATGAAAGCAGAAAAACACTTTGCAACTTGTTTGTGCTGTCATGAATCAATTCAGTGTTTGAACTTTTTATTTTTTTAGTTATAAATGCATTTGAGGAGCTAAGCATTTATCTCCAGCTTTAGTGAGGAAAAAAAAAATCTTCAGTCATTAAAATCATGCTCCGCTTATCTATGAATTTAATCTTCACTGATCACCTTGCACACTTGGGACAAGGCCAAAATGATGTCAATACAACAGCTTATGATTATCTGCTTAAACCTACTATCCACAAAACATTTAGTAAAGGACAATGTAGTACAGTGCATGCAAATCCTTGATGACTGTGTAATTAGGACCCTACTCTTAAGCAATTGGGGCTAGTGATGAGTGAGAATGCTTGCTCCTGCTCGATACTTGGCATCAGAGTGCTCGGCTGCTTGAGCACCATACTCGATTCCCTATCCCACATGTTTTGCGGCTGTTAAACTGCCAATCAGCATGTGGGGATTGCTTACCATACAAGGTAATGCCATAGCCATGTTGGCTACTGGCATAACTGTGATTGGCTGGCCGCAAAGCATCATTGGGTCTTATATAGGACCTTGTGACACAATGCTCAGAACACTTCTGGAAGCAGTTCAGGGAGAGTTGATCTAGGAGAGAGAGCTTAAATTTGAAAACAGAAGTCCTTTTAAGAGCAACATATTTTCTTTTCCCTAGTGTTACTGGAAAGTTTGCAGGCATATATTATATTCTTAACTTAAAATGTGCAAGACTTGGGTAAGGGACAGAGAAGTGGATGTGCTGCTGATGGTGCATGCATAGGCAAAGTCCATGCACCAGGGGAAACTGTGCCTGCTGAAGGAGCATAACAAAAATGCAAATCCCCAAGATTTAGCTTCCTTTCCTACTTTGCAAGGGGTGCAGGACACCACTGTTGAAGCCAGAACAATGCAAAGGGTCGGTTGGAAGGCGAATAATGCTTCCAGTAGGTTTCCCAGCATCAGCCTGTAATCTACACAGTCCAGTCTCAGTAGTCAAGGGCTTGGACCACATAATCTTCACACTGATCCTCCTTTCTCTCACCATAGCAAGTTCTAGGATTAAAGTGATCCCACATTTAAACAGTCTGAGGAGCTCTTTACATTTCTATTTATTGATTCTGGCCTCTCGCCCTGCAGGTTTCAAAAGGGACATGAAGAGATCGTGGGAACTGATGCTCAAATATTTGAGAAGCCATGTTCAGAAGAACACAACAGCAGTTAGTACGTCAAGAGGTAGATAATAATCAGACACAGTGGCCAACAAGAGATGTTGCCAAGTCAACAAGACCAGAGTGCTCAAGTGGAAGATGGGTTGGTGGATAATGAATTCACTGACCCAACGTAGGAAGGTGCCATGCAGAGCAAGGACAGCAGCACAGAGGGGGAGAGATCCAGAGCACTGGAAAAGGCAGGAGGAAGCACTGCGATGGCCAGAGGGAGAAGGTGGGCAACTGTTCCCAATAGCACTCAAATGCAGTAAGTTTCCAGGCCAAGGATTTGGTGTTCCCCAGTTTGGCACTTTTTTAAAGAAAGATTGTACAATAAATGAATGGTCATGTGCAATCTATACCATAACAATATCAGCAAGGACCTGACCCTTACCTACCTGACCATCACCAGCATGCTCAGACACGTCATTAAAATAAAAGACTAGGTGGGCTGAACGCCTAGGTCCAAAATCAGTGTCTACAGGTGACACCACTGCTTCTTTCTCTGTGCAACCTGCTTTCTAATCCCCTATCAATGATATAAGCATGGATGCCTCCTGCTCCTGTCATTGCATATTTTCAAGCTCCAAAAGCAACCATATCTGATTATTTGTCCCAGTGCAGTGTTTAGCTGTCCCTACCCCAGGTCTTGGATCGAAAACATAAATACTCAGCCGCCCACTCACAGGCCCAAACACTAAACAGATACATTTCCAGACTGCCCTTAAAATGTTGCCATTTAGGCTTGTGCACTATCGAGGTTTTTCCCAACCACATAGACCAAGTCAGACCCTGGGATGACACATGTGCTACTGACGGCAAGGATTGTTGGCCCCAGTTCCAGCAGTGTTTCCTCCACTTCCTAGAGAGTTCCTGAACCCCAACCTCCTTCTCATTCTCCATCTTGATATTGTCGTCTAGGAGCATGTTGTCTATGTCAGTGGTAAGCTAGAAGCACTTCAGCACTGCTTCAGTGAAGTGGCAATAGAGCTCTGCTTAAACAAATTTGCCCAAACAGCACATCATCATAGTTTTTATTAAAGCCATAACAGACCATACTGATCTCACCACTGAACCTACAACTGGGCATAGTTGTGTGTGATAATGAAGGTAACCTGGTGGAAACTCTGACGTTTGGCAATCTTGCACACGTCCCATGCCTGGCCCATGTGCTCAACTTAGTAGTTCAGAGGTTTCTGAAAACCAACCCAGATTTGCCTGAGCTACTTGTGATGGTACACCACGTGTGCCCATTTCCACCTCTCAACTTCTCAGCACAGATTGGGTAATAATGAGGAGGCAGAGCAGATGGGGGAGGAGGAAGAGAAGATAATTGCCTGAGCTACAACGGATACTACCACACCAGCTTCATCCCATCTGTTCAAAATTAATGGGCTAAAGAGGAGAAGAGGGAGGAAGAGGAGGAAGAGATGGAGAGACATCCTCCTGGTCTGGATATGGAAGTCTTTCCTGAAGACTTGCCAAATAAGTGCAATTGCCCAATTGTTTTTATTTTTTATTTATTTACCACGTTCAATATATGTTAAAACTGACCTGTCAACATGATTCCACAAGTCAGTAGAGATGAGTGAGCAGTAAAATGCTCGGGTGCTCGATGCTCAGGTCGGGCATATTGAAATGCTCGGGTACTCGACCTGAGCACCGAGTCCAATGTTAGCCTATGGAAAACTCAAGCTTTTTTCCGGCGGCACCCCCGGCTGTCTGGAGAAAACTCAAAAATGTCACAAATCTATGGCAACAGTGCTCAAATGACATGGAAGCAGCATAGGGAAGACTGTTGTAAGTATTTCTTCCTCCCATGTCACTGCTGTGAGCAATGTTGTCTTTGTATTAGGAGGAGGAAGAATCCTGTGTTCCTCCTCCCGTTTGACAGGCACTTTTGCTTTGTAGTGTATGTGCAGCAGCTTCTCTTTGCCCGTACATTCGCTGTAAAGTGATCAGTTGAAGAAAAAAAACAACATATTTACCTGTCTGCAGACTCTTGGGACATGTCAGATCGCTACAGGACCTGCCGGTGATCAGCTGATGCGGTCTCCTGATGGCATTAGCTGATTGTTTAAGTCCAGCGGTGAGGCCGACTTTTTACCGCCCGGCCGTTTTAAACATCAGCTGATGCTGTCAGGTGACCGCATCAGCTGATTACCAGCAGCTCCTGGAGTGATCGGATGGGAGTCTGCACACAGGTGAGTATAGTTTTTTTTTTCTACTGATGCATCAGCTGATTGTATAAACGGCTTTTAAACAATCAGCTGATGTGTCATGTGATTCAGGTCCTTGAACCTCACACATCATCTGATCACTTTGCCTTCCTTCTAGCAAACCAATGAGATAATATTGGATCCGGATTGGACATCGTGGGACCCTCAACCCAGGACTACGGCGGGGGGTTCTTTAGTTCAATAAAGATAGAGTCACTAATTGTGTTGTGTTTTATTTCTAATAAAAATATTTTTCTCTGTGTTGTGTTTTTTTTATCTTTACTAGAAATTCATGGTGGCCATGTCTAATATTGGTGTGACCACATGAATTTCAGGCTTAGGGCCAGCTGATAATACACAGCTAGCCCCAACCCCATTATTACCAGCGAGCCACCCGGCACCAGGGCCACTGGAGAGTTGGATACAGCGCCAGAAGATGGCGATTCTATGAAAGCGCCATTTTATGGGGTGGCTGTGGACTGCAATTCGTAGCGGGGGAGCCCAGAAAGCTTTGGCCACCCTGTACTGCGGATTCAAGTCCCCAGCTGCCTAGTTGTACCTGGCTAGCATACAAAAATATGGCGAAGCACACGTCATTTTTTTTACATTTTTGGAAGAAAAAAATTAAAAATAGGCTTCTCTGGATTTTCCATTGCCAGTGAAGGTAACTGGCACTTCTATTTGCCGAGATAGAGAGATTTCTTTAATATTTATATTCACCTGTCTGCAGACTCCCGGGGCACATCGATCGCTCCAGGTAGGTAACTAGCTGATGTGGTCACCTGACTGCGGTCACCTGACCACATCAGCTGGTTACTGGCGGCTCCTAGAGCGATCGGACGGGAGTTTGAAGACAGGTCACACTAATCTGTCCCTAGTTCAGCAGCACCTCCCCCTACACTAGCTAGTAGTGGATCACACTGCCGAGCACAGCGCCATCAGGTGTCATATAGAACTGATGACACTGCGGCCAGCTTATCACTGTAATGCCACAACCAACGTGGCTGTGACATTACAGTTTGTGACAGCTAATCCCTGCATGTGGCCTGAAACTGTAAACAGTGCCGACATGCAGGGACGGGAAGCCAAGCATGTGCCCGAGCATCTCGCCGGTACTCTGAGCTCGCCAAGTATCCTCAGCACTGAGATGCTTGGAGGAGCACTGAGTAGTGGCAAGCATGCTTGCTCATCACTACAAGTCAGTATGAGTGCATAAATACAAAATACGTATAGTTTTACTTTTATCAAGTAGTCAAAAAAATGCTGAAATTTGACAAAAAAAAAGAATTGCGCTTTTGTCGCCATTTTCTGAGACTCGTAGCAGTCTCATTTTTGGGAATCTGGAGCTGTGTGAGGGGTAATTATTTTCAGTTTGAGTGGCATTTTTAATTATACCATTTTTGGATAGATGTGATGTTTTGATTGACTGTTATTGCGTTTTTAATTGCAATTTTGTAGCAACCAAAAAAAACGTAATTCTGGTATTTTGAATTTTTTTTTCTCGCCACGTCCTTTACTGGTCAGATTTTAAATTTTGATTAATCAGTCTTTTCAGAAAGTGGCAATAACAATTGTGTATTTTTTTTGTTATTTTTTTATTTTCAATGGGTCAAAAAGAAGGTGATTTATTTGATTATTTTTTATTAACTTTTTTTTTTTATTTTTACTAGTTACTTTAGTAGAATTAAATCCTGCACATTCCAATTGCTTCCGCTGTTCAGAATGATGCTTCAGCATCTCTTCGAACAGTAGAAATGCTGTTCTCCTGAGAATACCAACGCTCTAACGGGATTCACGTAAGCACGTCATGACAGCGACAGGGGTCATCAGCTGACCCCTGCTGTGATGACAACCCATTGGCGCCCTGTGATTGCATCACAGGGCCTCCGATGGGAGAAAGTAATGTCACAATCCCCGCCGGAGGGCATTAAATTGCACTGTCATACTTTGGCAGTGCGATCCAACTAATTATTAGGAGCGCTGATCAGATCAGCAAACATGTGCAAGAGTCAATGTGGGCTCACTTCGTGAGCCCACATTAAAGGGACAGATATGACCTTGGATATATCTGTCCGTCCAAGGTCATAAAGTGGTTAATTATTTAAATAAGTAATTTAAAAAATTGCATCTAGTCTCCTTTCATTTTTTTTTATAATCAGCCATGATAAAGCTGAAAGTTTGGGACACATCCTGTGTGTTGCATGGACCATGCCTCACTGCTGTGAAAAGACACTATGGGGAAATGTTGGGGGGAATTGATGCCACTGTCATGCTGTCTGCCTGAAATGTTTTTAAATGCAAAGACTCCAAGATGGGACTCCAAGTTGTGTCTTGTCTATACTGGCAGGGGTGTGGCATCTAGAGGTCTATTCCTGCCACTCATACACCTCTTGAGTTTTAAAATGGAAATGCCAGGCCACATCCTGTGTTGCATGGTCCATACCTCACTGCTGTGAAAAGATAGTATGGGGAAATGTTGGGGCGGGGTGGGATTGATGTCACTGTCCTGCTGCCTGTCTGAAATGTTTTTAAATGTCAAGACTCCAAGATGGGTCTCTGAGTTGCGTCTTGTCTGTACTGGCAGGGGTATGGGATCACCAGCCCCACATATGTCTCTCATCAACCTCAATATTTCTTATATCAATACAGTGGGGCTACATTTTAAAACATAGTTTTGCTGTTTTGGAAGTTTGTTTTACCCCCCAAAGATGTTTTCTCTGCCTTAGGTTTGGCCACCCATTAAGTCCAATGTTGTTTGAAAATGTTTGATGAACCATTCAGCGAAACTGTTCAGAAACATCGGGAACTTTGCCAAAGATCAGTGAACCGAACTTTTAATGGTTCGCTCATCTCTACTAATAATGTAGTATTACCTGAATCATGTTTTTTACATCAACGGATGTGAAAGATGTTAGAAGATTTTCTTAATAACGTAATATCCTAAAGATTGATTGATGTGATTTGAGTGTTATATGTAAAGAATAAATTCATAGATTTAATGTTAATGTATTTCACAAAATTCTGCACTAACAGAAATTTTTATGACACATATAACAACGGATGATAAAACTTAAGATGAATATATGCGAGCCCTGGAAAATGTAACTATCAAAGAACTGAAAACTTTGTGTGATAGTACAGCTATACAATAATATCTCACTAAGAAGATGATTCCATTTGGGATACACATAAAGAAACTACAAAACACTAATTATTTTGAATAATTTAATACCAAGTGGTTTGAAATACCTAATGATTGTTCCTCTTGATTAATGATTTCTCTTTGTGGAACATGAACCAGAGACATTAGTCAATATTAAACTTGGGATCACAGAATTAAAAAATACCATGACTCCACACAATTCCCTCAAAAAATATTAGGAATGGAATGAAAAATTAAAACTGAAAATTGCATATTTGGAACAAAACATTATCAAAAGGAAAAAAAAAAATCAAAATTTGACTGTGATCAAAAAGATTACTTGCATAATGAACAAATGGAAGAGAAAAAAATATTTAAAATCATCTGTGAAGAATAAATGCTCTTGGCAATATAACAGTCAGTTTCACAGATAGTGATAACAGCAGAATATTTTGAAGGAAATTTTTCGAATATATCAGACACATCCATAAACCCACTGATGCTAGAAGTGTAGAAAAAACCCCGAAAAAACAAGACCTTTTACAATCAATCCAATGTGGCTTTTTTGTAAAATTCAAATTCCAAAAGCAGTGCAAAATGAGGTGAGGAGGAAGGAATCATCAACACCAGAAATGGATATCCTGTGTGACACAACAACATCAGGGGATGAAAGTCATCAATTTATCTAGTTATATCATAGCAAATGAAGAGAAAACATTACTTTCAAAAGGTTTTAACTTTTGCTCAAATGAATTAATTTAATTTATACCAGACCATCTTAGACGTCAATAAGTTTGCCCATACCCTTACTTATTTGCCACTAATTTGACCAGGATGAAATTGAACTACAGTGAAATATTGAGTAATTTACTCCAACAAATACAATAGTGCAAAAAATTGGAACCTTTCAAGAAAAGAACAGTTTACTTACAGTGCTGTGGGGAATGTCATCTGAGTGGGTGCTGGTGTGGAGCTTACTCTGGTGGCCGGGAATGGTAATGAAACTTAGTCTGAATCTGTGACTCAAACAGGTGATGAAATTAATTAGGAATCCAGGAAGCCCTATTGCAGATCAGCCTAGTGTATTTAGGAGGGCATTTTCTGCCTGGCAGACGCCGTTGACTGTTGTTTCCTGCTGCTTCTGAAGATGGATGGGAATTTTCCCTTCAGTTTCTCCCATTTATTTTTTGCCTGAATCTACTCCAGATAAGTTTACTAGTTTCTGTGCTTAATTGCTGGAATTGCACTTAAGGGTGTTTCTGCTTATTCCATTTTGGTCTGTGTTTTGGTTTCTTGTTTGTGAGGATCTGTCACTATGCTTTTGTGAGCAGGGCAGTTCCTCTAGCAAGAAAGGGAGCTTGCCCCCTATTCATGTATGGATTATTTGCACTTTAGAATATTTGTTCTGTGATTTTGTTTCTTCCCATTATATCTGAAGTTCTGTTTAAAGTGTCTGGCACAAGAGTACCTGATATAGTGGGGGAGAGACCGTGTGGTCTCAGATCTTTTTTTCTATTAGGAGTTTGATATTTTTTGCAGGGTTTTTTGCTGGCCCCAATCAGTTATCTTTCCTGTCCTGTTGTATCTAGTAAGTTGGGCCTCACCTTTGCTAATCTATATTTTCTATCTGTGTATTGTGTTTTCTTACATCACCAATGTTTACATGTAAGGGGCTTGCTATTGCTTGGGGACTGCTCCAAGTCAAGGTAGGATTCCTCATTTTTATCTTAAGGTGTAGCAAGTTTCTCCAGCAATGATAAGCTGTCTAGGTGTGTTAGGAACATCCCACTGCTACTTCTAGTGTTGTCCGATAGATAGGGGATTGCGGTCAGCTTAGTTTCCAACTACTCTTGTGGTTTTGTTTTTTCCTAATTAATGGGATTTTTTGTGATTGTTCACGGTTACCGGTTCATAACACTGTATATTATAACAAATGGAACAAAAGACTAATAACGGAGAAAGGAGACTGCATACTATATTGCAAAAAAAACACCTTATTTTTACCACATACAGTCCCACCCATCAGTACTGGATATTTTCTAGGACATAATTGAAGAGGAATTCTTGAGATTAAAAAAGAACATCAAGACTAACCATTAAAAAAAAAAATTACAGTATCATAGAAGGCTCAATGTTAAAGACCTCATAGTGTGATAGGCAGACAAATTGGGATTGGTGGTCGTCCTTGATGCCGCTGTGTACACAGCAAATTGAATATCATACCCACACAGTTGCATATCAAAAATTTATAGAACAGTTGGTAAAGTAAGAAGTCTTAATTGGTGCTATATAGAAATTCCTATCATTCCGATTTTCCATTCGCTCCCAAAAGCATATAAAAATGTATTCCCCCAATGAAACCTATATTGACCAGTAAAGGGAGGCTGGGAGAAAAACTCAGTTCCTTGGTGGACTCCCATCTGCAACCTCTTGTTAAAGAATTACCGACATATTAAAAATTCTAAACATGTTATTTTCTCCTTAGGCAATTTTTTGTTGACATAGACGGAGTTGACAGAGAATTGAATTTTACTCACATGTGATGTAGTAGCATTGTAAGCATCAATCCCCCATGATTTGGCACTCTGGACACTTTCTCAACATTTTGAAAAATATAGTAATTATTCTTCATCTACACAACAATTTATTGGTTCTGCAGTAGAGATTATGCTGAAATACAATTATTTTTGTTACAATGTATGGTTTTACTGCTAAAAGGGAGGTGCTTCAATGGGGGTGGGCTTTTTTCCTTCCATAGCAAACCTGTACATTTTTGTTTGGGAGGAGGAATGCATTTCCCTTACCAATCCATTCTCCTCTGAAAATAGGTGGTCTGGTTATTACATAGATGACCTGCTCCTAATATGGTAGGGAGACTTTGTGCACAGAATTTTGTGAAATACATTAAGATCAATTCTATGAATTTATCATTTACATCTAATACGTAGATGATATGAATCAGTTTTTGGGATATTACGTTAGTAAGAACATCTTCTAACATCTTGCATATCCGTGCATAGAAAAAAAAAATCAGGAAATATCACTTTATTAGCATCATTGTGCCATCAGAAATAGACTATAAAAATATTCTAGTGGGAGAAATGATTCACATAAAGAGAAATACCACCTAAGTAAAGACTTTTTAGACAGAAATCTCCATAGTAAAAGAAAAATTAAGTCAGCACAAATATCTAACTGGATTCTCGTCAGAGCACAAGGTCGATTAAATGGATAGGAACCACTTTTTAAAAGACAAACAAAAAAACTAACTTTAATATATCTTATGAATTATGATGTATTTACATTGCAGTATGTTGGTTGCACGACAGGGCCATTAAAGAAAAGAATGCGTAGACATCTATCTGAGGCCACAAACAAATTGACCCCAAAGTGCTTGGCTAACATGAAAAAGGATTCAGAAAAACATGAGAGAAATTTATCCTTATGCAAGATTCAAGAAACAAATGCACCATTATTACACCAATAAGAGCAGGAGACCACCAGAAGGATCTTCTGAATCGAGAAACCTGGTGCATCTTTGCACTAAAAACGAAATCCCCGTTGGGACTTAAAATAAGGTGTAACATATAATTGATTAGTGCTATAAATTGATATAAATATCAGAGTAAGGAGTACTTTGCATACTACGACATCGCAGGTGCGATGTCGGTGGGGTCAAATTGAAATTGACGCACATCCGGCGTCGCAGGCGATATCGTAGTGTGTAAAGCCTTTTTGATACGATTAACGAGCGCAAAATCGTCGTAATCGTATCATCGGTGTAGCCTTGGTCATTTCCATAATTTGGAAATGACCGATGTTTCGATGTTGTTCCTCGTTCCAGCGGCATCACACATCGCTGTGTGTGAAGCCGCAGTAGCGAGGAACATCTCCTACCTGCGTCCTGTGTCTCACGCCAGCTATGCGGAAGGAAGGAGGTGAGCGGGATGCTTACGTCCTGCTCATCTCCGCCCCTCCGCTTCTATTGGCCGCCTGCCACGTGATGTCGCTATAACGCCGCACGACCCGCCCCCTTAATAAGGAGGCAGGTCACTGGCCGGAGCGACGTCGCAGGGCAGTTGAGTGCATGTAAAGCTGCCGTAGCGATAATGTTCGCTACGGCAACTATCACCATGATATCGCAGCTGTGACGGGGACGGGGACTATCGCGCTCGGCATCGCAAGTATCGCTAGCGATGTCGCTCGTGAAAACACCCGCCCCCGTCGTTTGTGCGTCATGGGCAAATCGCTGCCCGTGGCGCACAATATCGCTAGCACCCGTCACACGAACTTACCTGCCTAACGACGTCACTGTGGTCGGCGAATTGCCTCTTTTCTAAGGGGGCGGTTCGTGCGGCGTCACAGCGACATCACACGGCAGGCGTCCAATAGAAGCGGAGGGATGGAGAGCAGCTGAATGAAAGTCACGCCCACCTCGTTGCCGGAGGACACAGGTAAGGTGTTGTTCGTCGTTCCTGGAGTGTCACACGTAGCGATGTGTGCTGCCTCGGAAACGACAAACAACCTGCGGCCTGCATCATCAAAGATATTTTGGATTTGAACAATGTGTCAACAATCAACCATTAGGTGAGTATTTTTGATCATTAGCGGATGCTCGTATGTGTCACACGTAACGACATCACTAATGAGGCCGGATGTGCGTCACGAATTCCGTGACCCCAACGACATCTCGTTAGTGATGTCGTTGCGTGTGAAGCCACCTTAAGGACCAAGTCTGAAACGCATATGTCCATACTCACAACATGTGCTACTAAAATTTTTATCTACTAACTTTTTTGTCTTGGCCTGTATTTTTAATCTACAGATCTTAATAAAGGATGATTTATGAAGAATCCATATGCTGGATATCCTCATCTTCACATCCCGTTACTGATTGGTCTATCTGAATACACTTCATTGGATCTTCATACACAAGTGGTAAGCTGGCAAAACTTCATTTTTCTCTTTGTTTACTGTTAACAGTGGGGTTAAATAGGGGTCAGTATTAGGCCCTCTTCATTTTAACAAACATTTCACATACTTATTAATGACCTTGTATGGGCCAGAGAGAGTCGAATTTCAATATTTGTAGATGATACTAAACTCTGCAAGGTAATCAATACAGAGGTGAATAAGTTAATATTACAAAAGGATTAATGTAACCTGGGGGCTTGGGCTGAAAATTGCAAGTGAAGCTTCATGTGAATAAATGTAAGGTCATGCACTTGGGCAGAGGAAATAAAATGTATAGTTATGTAGTTAATTGAAAAACATTGGGTAGAACTGTCAGTGAAAAATACTTTAGTGGATAGATAGATGGCAAATTCAAGTTTACTGACCAGTGTTGGGCAGTTGCTGCCAAGGCTAATAAAATAATAGGATGCATTAAAAAAGGCATTGATGCTCATTATAAGAACATAGTTGTACCCATATACAAGTCACTTTTGCGACCACACTTTGAATATTGTGAACACTTTTGGTCTCCAGTGAATAAAAAGGATATAACTGAACTAAAGCGGGTGCAGGGAAGAGCAACCAAGGTTATTAAGGGAAGAGGTGAACTGCAATACCAAGATAGGTTATTAAACTTGGGGTTATTCAGTTTGCAAAAACAGAGGCTTATGGAGATCTTATACAGTGTATATATGAGTGGAAAGCACAGAGCTCTTTCTACTGATTTTATTTACACCTAGGCCTGCAATGTGGACAAGGTGGCATCATTTACAGTACATCTAGAGAAAAGAAGGTGTAATCATAATCATAGACGCAGGTTCTTTACTGTAACACCAGGAGATTATGTAATTGTCTGCCAAATAAAGTTTTAATGGTTGATTCATTATTAAAATGTCTGGATGCCTTTATTGAAAAATATAATATTACTGGATATGTGCACTAGATTCTGTATATGGGCGTTGATCCAGGAAGTAGTCTGATTGCTGTATGTGGATTCAGAAATGAATTTTTCCCCTAATATGGAGCTTACTGTCTTCCCCATGGCGTTTTTGCCTTCTTTAACATGCTAGGCTATGAGTTAAATTTGATGGACTTAAGGCTACTGTGATGCCCTGGCACAGCCAGGTTGTCACAGAAAGAGTTAATCTTCCTTGGTAATCTGATCCCACACCGATGCAGCAAGACAAACCACATCCCCCAGGGTAGGAGAAAAGCAGAGCAGAGGGGAGGGGCTGGAGCAGAGTGTTTGGAGAGGAGACAGAACTGGAGCCTGGAGCTGTAGCTCCCAGGCTGAAAGCAAAGCGTGCTCCGAGAGGGCCGGGACAGGCTGTAGTGAGGAAGGGGCAAGAGGTAGCCGGAGCAGGGCGGTGGCCCCTCGGTACCTGGGTGACCCGGATCACTACAGGGGAGTGGACTCCCCGTTCCCGGCTGAGGAGAAAGAGGAAGAGAGTGGAGAGAAAGGCACCTGGCTGCAGGGAAAGAACAACAAGGGCTGCTGCACCGTGTGTGGGACACTAACACCCCCATACCGAAGGCTGCGGACACCGGCAATTCCTAGTTTACCAGTGACTCCGTGTGACTTACTTGTGAGTACACCCGTGCCCTCGGGCACCGCACTGCAGCACTGTGCCCTGCTCCCTGCTTACCCCATCACCGGGCCCCGGGACAGCCAACACCATACCCATGGAGGGGAGAACTGACATCTAGCTGCTCTATACCATCACTCCCGGGATCCCCGTCCAGAGCAGCGGTGGTGTCCCAATCACCACAACCGTGGGTGGCGTCACGGACAATATAAATCTCCCTTACCAAATCCCTTTATACTGTGGAGCCTGAGATCACAGACCGGGTCACACCACCGTGATACCCACAGAAGTGACTCTGTGGCCCGGATCTGAGTACCCCCTGGTCCGCGGGCGACACACTACCTTCATCCTTAAAAGTATGAAACTATAAAACCCTCCTTTCCCGCTGTCTAAGAACATTTTTTTCCTTCTCTGTTAAGGATGTTCGGCCCTTTCAGGACACACACACTTACAACATATGCATAAATCTATGTGCCATCAATTCCCATCAACTTATGAACAATCTATAGCCATCCTTAACTCCAATCTCCTCCTTCTCCTGTTCATACTTAGCATTTTCACATTACAATAAGACATTGTATAATGCCCTTGATGAAGCAGTACATCCTACACACAAAAAGACCCAAGAAAGATGACGGCAACCCTTGCACACTTTGAAAGCATGTGTTTTCCAGTGGTGCTCTAGGTATTTGAGCATAAGTGGAGAAAATCACATTGAGCAGAAAAGTGCATCCGCTATAAGTTTGTGCTTAACACATATTTCTGCTTTCCATCTGGCTAAGCAAGGCAACTTAACCACCTTCACTACATCCTTATCTGACAATTCAAAATAGCTCTTCAAAACATTCCCTCTTATGAGCCCTAAAGTACAGCACCATGTCACCAATCTAAGCTCAGACAATTTGGCCACTGCAAAGAAAATAAATCATATCCTTCAACACATTTTTGCTCAATAGTCTCCAGGCTATGATCCTCTTCCCTCCTGCATTTCAAGTTCACTTTTACTTTTGAACATATAACAGAAGAGTAAGGTGCCAGGCTCCTTGCTTCTTCTCACTCAATAACCTGCATCAATGACCATATTCCCTCACATCTCCTTTTGTCTCTCTTCACAGTTGTAACTACCAACCTAAATAAAATAACAAGCCTCTTGGTTTATTCTGGTATCTTTCCCTTCTCATTTAAACATGCCTTCATAACCCCACTTGTAAAATAACATCGCTGGACCAAGCTCAGCTAATCCACTATCTCACAGATATCTCTTCTTGATCCTTTACAATCCGGTTTCCCTTTTTACTCTTTACTGAAACTGCCCTTACTAAAATCTCTAATGATATATTTACAGCTAAATCTAATGGTCACTGTTCCCTGCTTATTCTTCTAGATCTCTCTGCTGCATTTGAAACAGTAGATCATTAGGTCCTTCGAACTATGCTCCACTCTAAAGTCCTCAAAAAACCTGCTCTCTCTTGTTTATTACTTCTCTGACCATTTATTCACTGTATCTTTTTCTCCTCTTCCCCATACTATCGTGGTTCCTCAAGGCTCAGTCCTACTGTTGTTTCTATATACTGCCCCTTTTAGACAAATCATCACCAGATTTGGATTCCAGTACAATCTATATGCCAATGACATCCAATTATACAATTTTTTAACTTAATGCAAAATACTATCCCTTGATCTAAAACTGAATCTCTCCAAAACTGAGTTTCTCATGTTTCCCCACTATACTATCCTACCAATACCCAATAAAGCAATTTCATTGGGTGGTTCAATTATAACTCCCAACCAACGCGCTTGCTGTCTTGGAGTCATATTTGACACAGAACTTTACTTTATTCTGTATATACAATCACTCACTTGCTCATGTCACCTGCAACTAAAAGCATCTCCAGCATTTTTTAAAAGGTAAACATTGTTCTGTTGCTCTTTTTGATTCTTGTCTGGACTACTGCCACTCTTTACTGGTTGGTAGACCAAACTTACCAAAGTTTATCCTCTCCAATCCAACCTCAATTTGGCAGCCAGAATCATATTTTTCTCCAGAGACTACAACACTGACTGCACCCTCTGCCAGTCATAGCACTGGTTACCCATCTGCTACAGAGTAAAATATAAACACAAAGCCCTTCATACTTCTGTACCGCCATACGTTTCTTCACTCACCATTGTCTATCACCCTACCTGTGCTCTCCATTCTGCAACTGATCTAAGACTAACATCCTCCCTAATTTAAAACTCTCACTTCTCTCTCCAAAACCTCTCTGGTGATGCATCCGTTTTCTGGAGTGCACTACCTTTGACAAACTTATGAATACCTTAATAAACATACTTTTAAAACAATTGTCTTTAGACAGGATTATTAAATAACTACACTATTCTAACTCTCCCTTGTTCCTCCTAATTTTTTTCCTGAGAATCTGGTCCCTCTTACTCCTTTCTCCACATTCTCCATGCTCCCAATAGAACTTGGTAACTGGACTTAGACAGATTTATATGAATGCCTCTATTTACTATAATGATGGCTGGATCATACTTAACAAGCATGTTGTAGCTATTATGTCTCCTCCCATTCCTCATAGATTGTAAGCTTGCAAGCAGGGCCCTCAGTCCTCCTGTAACTGTTGAAAGAGGTGTTGAACTGGGTGTTATTTTGTCATGTCTTTATTGACTGCACATATTCCCCTCAACTATAAAGTGCTGTGGAATATGTTGGCACAACATAAATAAAATAATAATAATAATAATAATAATTATTATCATTATCATTATTATTATTATTATTATTATTATTTTTATCATCTGTTTTTCAATAGTGTTTTATCATGGTTTCAGTTTTACTCAGTGATTTTCAGGTTTAAAAATAAAATAAAAATATGAACCTTCTTCAATTCAATGCGGTGTTAAACTTGGACAGCACATGGACAACACAGTAATGCCATGTCTGCTCTGTCCATGCTTTGTATGAGTAATTTTGATCCATGATGCTAATCAAAAATGGAAAGGTAATACAGTTTTTCTAGTGGAAACATGGTCTGCAAAACAACATGGACTTGTAAACAAATCCATAGGCTTTAATGGGTATGTATACGCTCTGTAAAAACTATGGATACCTAAGAAACATATATCTGAATGAGGCCTTACCTTGTAAATATTTTATTTTTCTCACTGCTAACTGTATATATGATTGTTTGAAACTCAAATATGCTGTTTCCAAATCATAAATATATCATTTTCAATTCAAATTGCAGCAGTTGTTGAGTTTGTTCAAGAAAGGTTATGCCACCTGTGTAGAAAATTATCATCAATCCAAAGCTAAGGAATTTGCATATAAATATCGAAAGATGTTTACATTGAGAAAAATTCAGAATCATTTTTAGTCTTATTTGCAAATTCATCATCAAAAACACTGACATTTATCAAGCATGGCATTTGCAAAACTTTTTTTCTTCACTTGAATAAATGTCTGTTCAAAATTAATGTCACATTCCCGATTTTATGTGAAGAATGAGTCATTGTAAATTGAATTCTTGAGTTTTTCCCAATTCTTCAGTAGTCAGTCATTAACCTACCAATATAAAGTAATACTGCCTTCTAATAATAAATACCCACCATCTATACCCTTTGCTGATAGCTAATTTTGAATTTAAAGGGGGTATACAGGACTTTTTCTTTTTCTTCACAATGTGACTAAGCACTAAAGGCTGCTTTACACGCAACAACATCGCTAATGAGATGTCGTTGGGGTCACGGAATTCGTGACGCACATCCGGCCTCGTTAGCAACGTCGTTGTGTGTGACACATACGAGCGACCCCTAACGATGCAAAATACTCACCAAATCGTTGATTGTTGACACGTCATCCATTTCCCAAATATCGTTGCTGATTTTGGACGCAGGTTGTTCGTCGTTCCTGAGGCAGTACACTTCGCAAAGTGTGACGCCCCAGGAATGATGAACAACACTGTACCTGCATCCTCTGGCAACGAGGTGGGCGTGACTTTCATGCGGCTGCTCTCCACCCCTCCACTTCTATTGGACGCCTGCCGTGTGATGTCACTGTGACGCCGCACGAACTGTCCCCTTAGAAAAGAGGCTGTTCACTGGCCACAACGACGTCGCTAGGAAGGTAAGTATGTGTGACGGGTACTAGCGATTTTGTCCGCCACGGGAAGCGATTTGCCTGTGACGCACAAACAACGGGGGCGGGTGCTTTCACGAGCGACATCGCTAGCATTGTTGCTGCGTGTAAAGTGCCCTTAAGAGGCAGATAGTTGTTAGCGGCTTTTACTGACATCACTTTGACAGAGTGGTGGCTTCTTTTCCACTACCTGCCTGTTAGTTTTTAGGCACATAGTAAAAAAATAAATTTTTAAAATTTCACGTCACTTTATTTGATAATAACTCTGGAATGCTTTTTTAAAGATATATTGTACTTTATGATAGTAATATATTTAAAGGGAACTTATCACCTGTATAAACGCTAATAACCTGCAGATATGTGGTTAATCAGCAGATTTATCCCTTCATGATTTTATACATACTGGAACTTCATGTCGATTGTGTGAGGCAAAAAAGCTGTGCCCCTGCGATCATCACCAGGAGCTCACCTTATGTGACAGTCGAGTCCCAACTCTAAAAGCCAGAAGCAGCCCTCAAACTTCACCTGCCTGTGTAACACCCTAAATACTGTGACCAATAGTGATTGCAGCACTGAATGGCTGGGAGAGAGAGTGCACTCCGTCTCCCAAGTGATTGGGACCCCAGAAACATGATTACGGGTGGGCACATCTTTGCCATAGCAACCCAAATCATCATGATGACGTCATGATGATCTCCAGGTTAGCCTGCTGTGACTATCCTCTTAGACCATGGTCTAAGAAGTGTCTGTCAGTGTAAAACTGATAGGTATAATCCATTGCAATGCTTGTGCATTGCAATGGATTATACTAGTAATGAAATTGCCCACTAACCCGGAGATGAATTCCTTGAGAGGGGTAATTTCCAGAATAAGTTCACTTGTGGGTTGGTTATTGCTTTTTTGAAATGACAGGGGCTCTTCATATGTGACAAGGCATCTGCAATCTATTCTAGCCAAAGTGGCACTCCAAAATTCAAATAGCACTCTTTCCCTTATGAATCCTGACATGTACCAAAACAGTAGCTCTCCACCACATATTGGGTATCAGTACACTCATGAAAAATTTCACAAGAAATGATGGTACATATCCTTCTGTTATTCTTGTAAAAATACTAAATTTGGGGCTAAAACAACATTTTTAAGGGGAAAAATGTTATTTTTTAATTTTCACGGCTCAACGTTATAAAATTTTGTGAAGCACCTGAGAGTTCAAGGTGCTCACTACACATCTAGATAAATTCCATGAAGGGGTTAGTTTAAAAAATGGAGCCACTTGTAGGAGGTTTCCCCTGTTTAGGCATATCAAGGGCTCTGCAAATGCAACATGGCATCCGCTATCAATTGCAGCCAATGTTCTAAAAGTCAAATGGTGCTCCTTCTCTTCCAAGCCCTGCTGTGTACCCAAACAGTAGTTTTTCACCACAAGTAGGGTATCAGCATACAAAGGATAATTTCACATCAAATGATATGGTCCATTTTCTCCTGTTACTCTTGTGAAAATCAAAAAATTTAGAGCTAAAAACTATTTTTGTGGGAAATATTAGATTTTGTTATAAAATTATGAGAAGCACCTCGGGGTTTAGGGTGCTCACCACACATCTGAATAATTTCCTTCAGGGGTCTAGTTTCCAAAATGTGGGGGTTTCCACTGTTTAGTCACATCAGGAGCTCTGCAAGCATGGCATGGTGACCTCTATTGATTCCAGATGATTTTGCTTTCTGAAAGTCAAATGGCACTCTTTCTTTTACAGGCCTTGTCATGCACCAAAACAGTAGTTTTCCACGATATATGTGGTATCGGTGCACTCAGTAGAAATTGCACAACAAAAAAATTGAAAAAATTGTATTGTGCATTTTATCCTGTTATTCTTGGGAAAATGCAGCTGGTTTTAATGATACATGTCAGTCAGGGCAGGGTCATGGTAACAGCTGCAGCTCTCCATACACAGAGTGGTGACTGAACTGCATTGGGGCCGCCACCATGACTAAAACTTGAATGCTACCAGTTAGATTAATGCTCATTTCCTCCTAGCAGTGTGGTTTTATGTGCAGGGGCCGGACAGGATTCAAATGCTATTAACCTGTAATTTAACCCCATATATGCAGGTTAATAGCATTTTTACAGGTGACAGGTTCCCTTTAGGTACATATATTTTGTTGTTAGATGAGTGCATATTTTTCAGTAATTTTTCATTTCTGAAAAATAATATTTTACAAATTTAATTTTTTTTATTGACTTACAAATGAATTTGATGAAACAATAAATGAAAAAAATGTTATTTTAAAAAACTGCACCATTTAAATTATTCAAGATTGCTTTCATAAAATTTGGGAACAGTTCAGGTGCTGCGTGTTACGGAGAGGAACTAACCCCTTCCTCAGGTGTCTGTACAATGAGAGAGAATTAATTAGTGAGGCTATTAAATTGGATATACTATTATACCCCGGATGGTGGGCACATTCTACATCGGCATGACCCATGATGAAGTGCAAAAATTTGATTAATTTTTTGTATTTAACATTTTATAGTATTTTTATTTCTGTGATTAATAGTCATTCCATATTAAATGATTTATTTATTTAAATTTAATGTTTTCTATGCTGCTGTTAAGACCTTCCGGAGCTAGGTTGGCCAGTTTAAAAATCCAATAATTTTGCCTCCGAATGAGATTTCTGAATTGTTGAAGAGTGGAGTCTGGAATCTGCTCCAGAATATGAATTTTAAGACCTGTGGGGTCCCTACTAGGGATGAGCGAACCGGTCGCGGTTCGGCTCGAGGTCGGTTCGCCGAACGGAGGTCCCGTTCGAGTTCGGTTCGTCGAACGTTCGACGAACCGAACTCGAACTGCATAGGAAACAATGGCAGGCAATCACAAACACATAAAAACACATAGAAAACACCCTCAAAGGTGTCCAAAAGGTGACAAACAACTCACAACACCAACACATGGGAAAGTGACAAGGACAAATTCTCATGTGAAAACAAAACAGCGTTACGAGGAAAAAGAGGACGAGACACAGATATAGGCATGGCATGCCCTTCTAAAATCATGTAAAACACCACAAGGTGACTCCAAGCGGAGTCTCCCTTTTTTCAAAAAATTGGGCCACACAGACACCTTATCAGTGGCAGCACTTGTGCCCTAGTTGCAAACAGGATGTTTTGATTTGCATCAAGCACATTCAAAAATACGCCATACTTAACCGTCCCCAGGATGACTCCGGGGTAGGTAGCAAAGACTTTCCTGATCCCAGCTCTGTTCATCTTGGATCATTTTTAAAAAACACAGAAAGCAAGGGTTACTCCAAGCGGAGTCTCCCTTTTTTTTCCAAAAATTGGGCCCCACACACACCCACCCATTCAGTGGCAGCACTTGTGCCCTAGTTGTACACTTCACAGCTAGATTTGCATCAAGCACATTCAAAAATACGCCATAATTAACCGTCCCCAGCATGACACCGGGGTAGGTAGATAAAGTCTTTGCTGAACCATGGCTTGTTCATCTTGGCTCTTTTTAAAAAACACAGCAAGCAAGGGTTACTCCAAGCGGAGTCTCCCTTTTTTCAAAAAATTGGGCCACACAGACACCTTATCAGTGGCAGCACTTGTGCCCTAGTTGCAAACAGGATGTTTTGATTTGCATCAAGCACATTCAAAAATACGCTATTCTTAACCGTCCCCAGGATGACACCGGGGTAGGTAGCAAAGTCTTTCCTGATCCCATCTCTGTTCATCTTGGCTCCTTTTAAAAAACACAGCAAGCAAGGGTTACTCCAAGCGGAGTCTCCCTTTTTTCAAAAAATTGGGCCACACAGACACCTTATCAGTGGCAGCACTTGTCCCCTAGTTGGAAACAGGATGTTTTGATTTGCATCAAGCACATTCAAAAATACGCTATTCTTAACCGTCCCCAGGATGACACCGGGGTAGATAGCAAAGTCTTTCCTGATCCCAGCTCTGTTCATCTTGGCTCCTTTTAAAAAACACAGCAAGCAAGGGTTACTCCAAGCGGAGTCTCCCATTTTTTCCAAAAATTGGGCCCCACACACACCCACCCATTCAGTGGCAGCAGTTGTGCCCCAGTTGTACACTAAACAGCTAGATTTGCATCAAGCACATTCAAAAATACGCCATAATTAACCGTCCCCAGCATGACACCAGGGTAGGTAGATAAAGTCTTTGCTGAACCATGACTTGTTCATCTTGGCTCCTTTTAAAAAACACAGCAAGCAAGGGTTACTCCACGCGGAGTCTCCCTTTTTTTCCAAAAATTGGGCCCACACACACCCACCCATTCAGTGGCAGCAGTTGTGCCCCAGTTGTACACTAAACAGCTAGATTTGAATCAAGCACATTCAAAAATACGCCATAATTAACCGTCCCCAGCATGACACCGGGTTAGGTAGATAAAGTCTTTGCTGAACCATGACTTGTTCATCTTGGCTCCTTTTAAAAAACACAGCAAGCAAGGGTTACTCCAAGCGGAGTCTCCCTTTTTTCAAAAAATTGGGCCACACAGACACCTTATCAGTGGCAGCACTTGTGCCCTAGTTGCAAACAGGATGTTTTGATTTGCATCAAGCACATTCCAAATCCACAAGCATTTACTCTCCCCAGGATGACACAGGGGTAGTAAATTCCTGGTGGATCCATGACTTGTTCATTTTGATGAACGTTAGTCTGTCCACATTGTCACTGGACAGACGCGTGCGCTTATCTGTCAGCACACACCCAGCAGCACTGAAGACACGTTCAGAGACAACGCTGGCAGCTGGACACGACAAAATCTCCAAGGCGTAACTGGAGAGCTCTGGCCATTTTTCTAGATTTGAAGCCCAAAAGGAGCAAGGCTCCATTTGCAAAGTCATGGCATCGATGTTCATTTGGAGATACTCCTGTATCATCCTCTCCAGCCGTTGACTATGTGTCAGCCTTGTTGTCTCTGGTGGTCTTGCAAAGGAGGGCCAAAAAAAATTATGAAAATATTCCATAAAATTGCTGTTACCAGCACCAGATACAGTCCTACTGGTACAGGTAGACTGTTGAAGATGACGAGACCGTCCCATGTTTGTCAAGTTACAACTGGGAGAATCACTCCCTGCACCTGCACGGTTGTTTGGTGGAAAAGCCGAGCTAAGATCGAGTAACAGCTTCTGCTGATACTCCTGCATACGTGCGTCCCTTTCTATGGCTGGAATTATGTCACAAAATTTGGACTTGTACCGGGGATCTAATAGTGTGGCAATCAAGTAGTCATCATCACTTCTAATTTTGACAATACGAGGGTCATGTTGGAGGTAGTGCAACAAGAAGGCACTCATGTGTCTTGCGCAGCCATGCGGACCAAGTCCACGCTGTGTTTGTGGCATAGAGGTGCTACCCGTTCTTTCTTCCTCTGACATCTCCCCCCAACCTCTTTCAACTGAAATTTGACCAAGGTCTCCCTCATCTGCTGAGTCTTCCATGTCCATGGACAGTTCGTCCTCCATTTCTTCATGTTCTCCTGCACCTTCCTCAACATTTCGCCTGCTACTATGCGCCCTTGTTGATCCCTGTCCCCCATGGTCCCCTGCCTGCTGCGTTGGTGATGATGAACATCTGGACCTTGGTGATGTTGTTGTCCCTTGCGCATATGAATCCTTCTGTATTTCCTCCCCTTCCTGTTGCCCCACCCCCTGACTCCGAATAGTGTTTAGCGTGTGCTCCAGCATGTAAATGACTGGAATTGTCATGCTGATAATGGCATTGTCAGCGATAAAAATATTCGTCGCCATGTCGAAACTGTGCAGAAGGATGCATAGGTCCTTGATCTGAGACCACTCCATCAGGATGATCTGCCCCACCTCTGCATCTCGTTGGCCCAGGCTATACGTCATGACGTATTGCACCAGGGCTTGGCGGTGCTGCCACAGTCGCTGTAACATGTGGAGAGTCGAATTCCAGCGTGTCGCCACATCGCATTTCAGGCGATGAACCGGCAGGCCGAAAGACTTCTGGAGAGATGCAAGTCGCTCAGCTGCGGCGGTTGAACGGCGGAAGTGAGCAGACAGTTTTCGTGCCCTGGTCAGAAGGCCATCTAGGCCGGGATAGTGTGTTAAGAATTGCTGAACGACAAGGTTCAACACGTGAGCCATACAAGGCACGTGTGTCACCTTGCCCAGGCGAAGGGCCGCACCCAGGTTTGCAGCATTGTCGCACACGGCCTTACCAGGCTGCAGGTTGAGTGGAGACAACCATTTATTAAACTCTGACCGCAGAGCTGACCACAACTCCTCAGCTGTGTGACTCCTATTCCCAAGACATGTCAAGCTAAAGACCGCCTGATGCCGTTGCGCTCTGCTGCCAGCATAGTAATGAGGGGTGCGTGATTCCTTCTGCGCAGTGAGAACGCTGGTGGCCTGACCAGGCAGGCTTGGGGCGGAGGTGGAGGACCCAGATGAGGTGGAGGAGGCAGAAGCAGTGGCGGAACTTGGACAGACAGAGGATTGACACACAAGTCGTGGGGACAGCAAGACTTGTGCAGCAGACCCTTCACCATCTATCACCATAGTTACCCAGTGCCCAGTCAGCGACATGTAACATCCCTGAGTGTTGAGTAGGGTGTCCCTGGAAAAATGCAGGTTTGTGAGGAAAGTGCAGGCGGAGACATGAAGTTGCCTTCATCCAACGTTGGTGCTATCGATGTCTGAGAGAGCTGTACACACTCACTTGTTTCCCCTTCCAAACCAACTGACGACCTACCAAGCAAACTGCCTCTTGCGGTTACAGTGGTGGAAGTTGTGCGTGGAAAACCAGGTGTGACAGCTGTCTCCACAGTCCTAGAAGATGAAGAGCGCGCGGATGCACTGGAAGGGGCAGGCCGTGGATGGTTCGCTCCGCTAGGCCGCATTGCAGCACAGTGAGCTTCCCACCGGGACCTATGATATTTATTCATGTGACGATTCATGGAAGAAGTTGTCAAACTGCTGAGGTTTTGACCTCTACTAACAGAATCACGACAAATTTTACACATCACATAATTTGGGCGATCTTTTTCTATGTCAAAAAAGGACCAGGCTAGGCAAGGCTTAGAGGGCATGCGACCTGCTGAGCCCCCCCGACCAGTGCTCAGAGGTAGAGTGGTGGCTGAGGATGCAGTTGTAGACGTGCTAGCAGTGCTCCGACTCTGTCCAGGAAGGCGCAAGGTAACTTCGTCGTCGGTTGCATCCTCCTCCACCGCCTCTGTTGACCTCCTCGAGTGCCTGACTGGGGGTTGACAGTAGGTGGGATCTTGAACTTCATCATCAATTGTTGTGTTTGCATTCCCCTCCCCCTCAGACCGAGCCTCTTCTTGCCCTGACCGAATGTTTAAGTTGTCATCCCTATCGGGAATCTGCGTCTCATCTTCATCAGTATGTTCCTCATTGTCTATAACCACAGGTGTTACAGTTTGTGACAAAGGGTCAACATTATGCTCAAAAACTTGGTCCTCATGGCCTGAATCAGAGTCACAAAGGTTCTGGGCATCACTGCAGACCATTTCCTGGTCTGTACTCACTGTAGCTTGGGAGCATACCTCTGATTCCCAGGCAATAGTCTGACTGAACAGCTCTGCAGACTCAGCCATCTCAGTTCCACCATACTGTGCATGGCTGATGGAGACTTCAGAGCTGGGAGAAAGGAAGTTTGATTGGGATGACAACTCAGAGGACTGGTGTTTTTTGGATGCGGTACTTGAAGTGGCTGAGAGGGAACTTGTTGGACCACTTGAGATTCATTCAAGCATTTTCCTTTTTTGGCCGTCATCTACCTTTGTTCCTGTTGTTCGTGTCCGTAAAAAAGGGAGCACATCGGATTGTCTACGGTAAGTAGTAGACATCTTACTTTTGCTGGTAGATGGTCTATCTTCAGCAGATGATAATGGAGCTTTGCCACCTTCCCCACGGACAAAACCTTTTTTTCCTTTTCCAGCACACCTCTTCCCCTTTCCACCAGCATCTGTCATTTTGCCACTCATGTTGATTGCAACAAGATTGTGCACTGAAAATGTGGTAGTAAAAATTGAGAGGTGGTGTAGATTGCAGCGGTGGTCTAGCTTTATTAACAGCAGAATAATAAAGAATAAATATCCCTGACAATGCAACTACGGCCCTTAAACTGGCAGCATAAATTGCTAGTATAATGGCTTAGTAACTATCAGTTTGAGTGTGCAATACAGGCAGAGGTGCTGCAAATATCTGTGCACTAGTGGGACTATACAGAAGTCCAATAGCCACGTTTAGGATGCCACTAAGTTCACTTTGTGTTTGCTAGTATAATGGCTTAGTTATAATGAGTTGGAGTGTGCAATGCAGGCAGAGGTGCTGCAAATATCTGTGCACTACTGGGACTATACAGAAGTCCAATAGCCACGTTTAGGATGCCACTAGGTACACTCAGTGTTTGCTAGTATAATGGCTTAGTTATAATGAGTTGGAGTGTGCAATGCAGGCAGAGGTGCTGCAAATATCTGTGCACTACTGGGACTACACAGACGTCCAATAGCCACGTTTAGGATGACACTAGGTACACTCAGTGTTTGCTAGTATAATGGCTTAGTTATAATGAGTTTGAGTGTGCAATGCAGGCAGAGGTGCTGCAAATATCTGTGCACTACTGGGACTATACAGAAGTCCAATAGCCACGTTTAGGATGACACTAGGTACACTCAGTGTTTGCTAGTATAATGGCTTAGTTATAATGAGTTGGAGTGTGCAATGCAGGCAGAGGTGCTGCAAATATCTGTGCACTACTGGGACTATACAGAAGTCCAATAGCCACGTTTAGGATGCCACTAGGTACACTCAGTGTTTGCTAGTATAATGGCTTAGTTATAATGAGTTGGAGTGTGCAATGCAGGCAGAGGTGCTGCAAATATCTGTGCACTACTTGGACTATACAGAAGTCCAATAGCCACGTTTAGGATGACACTAGGTACACTCAGTGTTTGCTAGTATAATGACTTAGTTATAATGAGTTGGAGTGTGCAATGCAGGCAGAGTTGCTGCAAATATTTTTTCACTACTGGGACTATACAGAAGTCCAATAGCCACGTTTAGGATGCCACTAAGTTCACTCAGTGTTTGCTAGTATAATGGCTTAGTTATAATGAGTTGGAGTGTGCAATGCAGGCAGAGGTGCTGCAAATATCTGTGCACTACTGGGACTATACAGAAGTCCAATAGCCACGTTTAGGATGCCACTAGGTACACTCAGTGTTTGCTAGTATAATGGCTTAGTTATAATGAGTTGGAGTGTGCAATGCAGGCACAGGTGCTGCAAATATCTGTGCACTACTGGGACTATACAGAAGTCCAATAGCCACGTTTAGGATGCCACTAGGTACACTCAGTGTTTGCTAGTATAATGGCTTAGTTATAATGAGTTGGAGTGTGCAATGCAGGCAGAGGTGCTGCAAATATCTGTGCACTACTGGGACTATACAGAAGTCCAATAGCCACGTTTAGGATGACACTAGGTACACTCAGTGTTTGCTAGTATAATGGCTTAGTTATAATGAGTTGGAGTGTGCAATGCAGGCAGAGTTGCTGCAAATATTTTTTCACTACTGGGACTATACAGAAGTCCAATAGCCACGTTTAGGATGCCACTAAGTTCACTCAGTGTTTGCTAGTATAATGGCTTAGTTATAATGAGTTGGAGTGTGCAATGCAGGCACAGGTGCTGCAAATATCTTTTCACTACTGGGAGTATACAGAAGTCCAATAGCCACGTTTAGGATGACACTAAGTTCACTCAGTGTTTGCTAGTATAATGGCTTAGTTATAATGAGTTGGAGTGTGCAATGCAGGCAGAGGTGCTGCAAATATCTTTTCACTACTGGGACTATACAGAAGTCCAATAGCCACGTTTAGGATGCCACTAGGTACACTCAGTGTTTGCTAGTATAATGGCTTAGTTATAATGAGTTGGAGTATGCAAAGTCAGGAGGGTACAGTGCCAGGGTTTTGGGGCTCTGGGTAGAAGAATGGAAGCCTGCCTTTCTATTCCCTCCTAATGGGGAAATGCAGCGAGGAAATCCCTGACCTTAGCTACACAGACGCTGTCTCTGTTTTCAGGACCTGTCACCTATGGCTCTGACCCTGCCCGTACGAGCCCTTAAAATGACTGATAGAAAGTGCTATCCCTAAGCTGTCCAGCGCTGTGTATGGAGCGCATACAGCAGTATCTGCGATAGGACTCAGGACGGAGCTGCGCCAGTGATGTCTGACACCAAGGACGCAGAAGAGATAATGGCATCAGGACGGGCAGATACTCGTTTTTATAATGCAGGGACATGTGACATGGACATCCTATAACACATGCCGTTGCTTCTCTGGCTAAAAGTCTACTTAGCTGTGTGTGTGTCTGGGATTGGCTGACATGCTGGCCCTCCCCACTACATGCGCGCGCTTAGGGAAGGATGACAAGGAAAAAAAAAAATAAAATGGCGACCGCCATTATCCATACAGCAGTGATCTGAATGCGCTGTTCCCGCACACTATACACTGAAATGTCATAATAGTGTGAGTCATAGAGTGACTTACACTATTACAGCGGAAAGCCAGCTAGGAATTAGCTGTTTTTTTGCTGCTAGAACCGTTCTCGAACGTACAGTTAGGTCCAGAAATATTTGGACAGTGACACAATTTTCGCGAGTTGGGCTCTGCATGCCACCACATTGGATTTGAAATGAAATCTCTACAACAGAATTCAAGTGCAGATTGTAACGTTTAATTTGAAGGTTTGAACAAAAATATCTGATAGAAATTGTAGGAATTGTACACATTTCTTTACAAACACTCCACATTTTAGGAGGTCAAAAGTAATTGGACAAATAAACCAAATCCAAACAAAATATTTTTATTTTCAATATTTTGTTGCGAATCCTTTGGAGGCAATCACTGCCTTAAGTCTGGAACCCATGGACATCACCAAACGCTGGGTTTCCTCCTTCTTAATGCTTTGCCAGGCCTTTACAGCCACAGCCTTCAGGTCTTGCTTGTTTGTGGGTCTTTCCGTCTTAAGTCTGGATTTGAGCAAGTGAAATGCATGCTCAATTGGGTTAAGATCTGGTGATTGACTTGGCCATTGCAGAATGTTCCACTTTTTTGCACTCATGAACTCCTGGGTAGCTTTGGCTGTATGCTTGGGGTCATTGTCGATCTGTACTATGAAGCGCCGTCCGATCAACTTTGCGGCATTTGGCTGAATCTGGGCTGAAAGTATATCCCGGTACACTTCAGAATTCATCCGGCTACTCTTGTCTGCTGTTATGTCATCAATAAACACAAGTGACCCAGTGCCATTGAAAGCCATGCATGCCCATGCCATCACGTTGCCTCCACCATGTTTTACAGAGGATGTGGTGTGCCTTGGCTCATGTGCCATTCCCTTTCTTCTCCAAACTTTTTTCTTCCCATCATTCTGGTACAGGTTGATCTTTGTCTCATCTGTCCATAGAATACTTTTCCAGAACTGAGCTAGCTTCATGAGGTGTTTTTCAGCAAATTTAACTCTGGCCTGTCTATTTTTGGAATTGATGAATGGTTTGCATCTAGATGTGAACCCTTTGTATTTACTTTCATGGAGTCTTCTCTTTACTGTTGACTTAGAGACAGATACACCTACTTCACTGAGAGTGTTCTGGACTTCAGTTGATGTTGTGAATGGGTTCTTCTTCCCCAAAGAAAGTATGCGGCGATCATCCACCACTGTTGTCATCCGTGGACGCCCAGGCCTTTTTGAGTTCCCAAGCTCACCAGTCAATTCCTTTTTTCTCAGAATGTACCCGACTGTTGATTTTGCTACTCCAAGCATGTCTGCTATCTCTCTGATGGATTTTTTCTTTTTTTTCAGCCTCAGGATGTTCTACTTTACCTCAATTGAGAGTTCCTTAGACCGCATGTTGCTGGTCACAGCAACAACTTCCAAATGCAAAACCACACACCTGTAATCAACCCCAGACCTTTTAACTACTTCATTGATTACAGGTTAACGAGGGAGACGCCTTCAGAGTTAATTGCAGCCCTTAGAGTCCCTTGTCCAATTACTTTCGGTCCCTTGAAAAAGAGGAGGCTATGCATTACAGAGCTATGATTCCTAAACCCTTTCTCCGATTTGGATGTGAAAACTCTCATATTATAGCTGGGAGTGTGCACTTTCAGCCCATAATATATATATAATTTTATTTCTGAACATGTTTTTGTAAACAGCTAAAATAACAAAACTTGTGTCACTGTCCAAATATTTCTGGACCTAACTGTATCTAGAACTATCGAGCTTTTGCAAAAAGCTCGAGTTCTAGTTCGATCTAGAACAGCCCCCAAAATCACTCGAACCGCGAACTGAAGAACCACGAACCTAGAACCGCGCTCAACTCTAGTCTCTACCACGTTCCATGAAGAAGTGTTTGGAGACACTCTGGTTGCAAACTCCTTTCTTGATATTGGACCTATGTTTGTTCAGTCGTTTCTTCATAGTTTATATAAACAAGAGGACAGGGAGTTAAGGTTGAAGTAAAAATACACTTTTTATTAGAACAAGTGTAAAAAAAAGTCCAAAATAGATCATGACATTACAAAAACAAGACATAAAAAACATGGTACATGAAAGTATGTGGTGGGTACAGGCACCCAGGTAACCAACCAGAAAGAGACACACTCAAATATGGAGAATCTGAATCCCTTTTACACAGTAATACCCATATAATGATGAAGATACATACATAAATAAGGGAAGGGAGTTCAGAAATATATACCAAAGTGCTTAGAAAATTTGCTAATTATTCCCAAGGAAGGAGCAAAGGTGTCCAGAAAATTCTCCAATTATAGACCTCAGACTTAGACGTACGTTTTGCGTTCAATCATCTGTTTAATCATGAGGAGGTGATCAATGTACCTACCAGGACCTTTAAATAATCATAGTTGTGGTCACATGACCACTGTATCAGTCAATGATGTCTGTCTAGCGGCACATGCGCACTAGTGCCATCCATCCACACCACCCCCCACCAGCGTCATAGCCCACGCACGGGACCATGGCGGTAACCATAGAAACCCATGTGCTGCGCAAGCCAGGTAGACGCTGCAAGGAGGGCAGGGAGGGTAATAGCACAAGGAACATGCGTACAACAGCAGCATTGTGTTCAATGCAAAAGAGGGTAATTGAGCCTGCAGCACCCATTACATCCTCAGTAGCATTTTTAACCCCTTTGGCACAATGCTTTTAGAAATAGATAAATGTGAACAAATATAAATACATTAAATAAGAAAGTCTTTTTTTAATATCCCATTAAGTCAATCCGATGTGGAAATTCTGCCGAGGGTCAAAATGCTTTCTTGCTTTCTTTGCAAAGGGAGGGGGATAGTGATCCAATAAAGGCTCCAAATAGTCCTTGAAGAATAACAACAATGTTTTTTTCATAATCAGATCCATAGGTACTGGCATAAATAAAGCATTTTTAAAATAAGAAAAATAGAAAGTATAAAATTATAACACAATTTAAAACATATGTAAAATTGGAGAAAATAAATCACCTTTTAGGACAGTGTGGTGATATTTCACAGGAAGGAGGCAAAGCTGAGGCTCTTATTTAGGTGGTTGGGACTCAGAGTTCCAAACATCACAATCCACCTTGCCTCCCTCTGGGCAAGCATCTTTTTGATGTTGCCCCTCCTAATTCCATAATGTATAACCTCTATGCCCCTAAATTGCAGGGACTTAACATCGCACTCATGATATATGCCTAAAGTGCCTTGGCAATGTTTTTAGGAAATCAATATCTGTTGCCATCTTTGCCATGCCAATGTTCCTCAGATGCTCACGTACTCTCATGCAGAGCTCCCGTGATGTTAAACCACTGTTCCCTAGGAAGAAATGCACCACCTCCACACCTGCATCATGAACGATGCAGGTGTAGAGGGACTCCACGTCCACCATCATGATGATCATGCCTTGATTCACAAAGATCCAGTCAAAAAATTGTCTCTCATCCAACTCTATATTTTTTATGTCAATAGTCTAGGAAGCTAATGGCTATGACAAAAAAGTGAGGCTGCATTGTAAAACTTTTATTTGCTGTTTTGGAGGATATTCAACCCCCCTAAAAGTTTTTCTCTGCCTTACATTTGGCTTTCCATTGATTCCAATGGTTCATGAAATAGTTTGAAAAGTTCAGGGTGCAGTTTAGGGAACAGTTTGATGATCATTTTGGCGAACGTAGCATTTGTTTTGTAAGGTTTGGCAAACCGAACTTTGAAAGGTTTGCTTATCTCTAGTTTTGATCACCATAGACCAAGTTCAAAGCAGAGAAGAAAATTGTCCACCGACCGCAACAACTGAGAGTCGGTCAGCAGAGAGAAGTCCCAGGACTGGGGATCACCCCACAACAGAGACAACAATTCCCACTCACTGTTCCTCACTTCCTGAAGAACGAGGACGGAGTTTGAAGTACAACTTGCAAGCTTCCCTGAAAGTTATGAATTTATCCCTTCCTCCAGAAAACCTGTCAGGAAGGGCTATCTTGGATTCTGGTTGGGCCTGGGTGGGCGCTGAAACCAGAAACCCAGTAATATATTGCAGTTGATGCACCACCTGAGACTGCAAATCAGTGACTTCCTGAGAGAGGGTCTGCATCAGGTGTGCTGCGGTCTGAGCCATAGAGACACAGAAAAAATTTACATGCTGATGATAATGTCACCCTCCAGGTGGATGTCTTCCAAATACACATGCAAAACACATGCATTCAGACCAAGGGACATCTGACACATGACAGAAACCACCAAAAACCATGCCACAAACAAAGGGGGATAATGGGGGCTTGATAAAAATGGTGGGACCTGGCGCTAGTGGGAGAAGTAGATGGGACACCTCCTGCATTCACCTGCAGCTGTCACTACTCTTCTAGCCAGTCCCTATATAGGTACTCTCTAACTGTCGCCGAGCCAGATATTTGTGGCTCTAAGGGACAATGCAGACGCCCTGGCTAGTGAGCTGTTGGGTGAGGAATGCTAGCCCCACTGCTGCACTAATACAACACAATGGTAGGTGAGACAAACTTTAAAGACAGCAACAAAAAGGATAATTTCGGGACAATTCCTCAGCAAAACTTTCCACCAAGGCAGCCAGAATACTAATGGATTGTGTCATCAGCAAGGAATGCTGGCAAACCCCACTACTTAAATCTAAAGGGGTATGGGTACAAATAGGCTGCAGCTGACATGCACTGAAAGGAGTTGCTGGCAACAAAACTGACATGAACTCATTAAGCACCAAAAGAAAGGAAGTTTCATTTAAATGTAGAGTCCCAGATGGAAATGATAGGCTTGAGTCCTAAACCTGTCACTAGTCTCTAAAACTATGGGGAGATAAGGTATGCACACCAGTGACTATGTAAGGGGAATACATGAAATAGCAGAAACTGCTGTGTGAATACTGACTTGAAATTTTTTTTTAGGTTTTTGCACCCAGTTTAGACTTAGAATGGTGTTCCAAACGTTATTCCTTATTTGTTACTAGTCTCTAAAAAGCAGGGATGATGACCATGACAATTGGTAGAGATAAGAGGAAGCCCAAAAACTGTTATGTAGAGGGGTATTTTGTTACCCATTTCCATGTCCTTTTAATGCAGCAAAATGGCTGCCAACTGGTTGCTTAATTCTTACAAATCAATTTTCAGAAAACGTAGATTCTAACAAATCAAAACTTTTGAAAAATTCAAGGCTGATTTGACATAACGAACCCCACTTTAAATTTTTACTACTGAAATGTATTCATGATAAAAAATGCATCAAAGTAGCTTTGGACAGAGAATGAAACACTTCGCCCACATGCTAAACTAAAATTCTTCTCTACATACTTTAGTTTCAAAATCCCTTGATTTATTATTGATGCTGTTTTTGTCACCCTACCACATTGCTGTTCACATGTCAATATTATATGGTTATGTGTCTATGGGATGTGTCACACATCATTTGTAATGACATCACTATTGCATGTAGCAGTTAGTTACTTGTCTGGCGTTTATGCCATTATTTAAGCATGTAAACAGATGTGGTGCAAGTGAATAGTGAGCTCATAACATTAGTATTTTGAGTAAAGTGACTTTCATCCTCTGAAAATTGCTATGATTTTATTATAAAAATATATGTAATTTTTTTGTTCTGTTAAAGGTTAGTTTAATAAATATATCTGTCATTGCAACTGCAACTTCCTATGATAAATGCACTCATAGGAAGAATATTCTCCACCCTCCTTCAGTTCTATGTTTTCTTTTTATGAAGGTCTAAAGAACAATTGTTGTAGTTCTCAAGTTCCATAAACAATTAAATGACTTCTGGTGACAATATAAAAACATGGCATATTTTTAATGCAGAGTTATTGTTTTTACAGAACATAAACCATTTAAAATTCAAGTGATAAAAAAATAAGTACATCCTATACTGGGTTGCCAACCGTCCATAAATTCCTGGACCACTTGTAAAAATACGACACTTTTTTCCCATGTGCATAAATGAAGTTTATAGTGTACATGATTTTTTTTTAAGCTGAAGAAACTTCTACAGATATTTTGATTGTAATTATCATCATTTTACAGTTTATTGTGAATGCAGCTGATGTCTTCAAATCAGAATTATTGATTGTATGTATTCGCAATTAGCACTGTTGCTTTGCAGTTCCACGGTCAAATCCCATCAAGGACAACATCTGCAAGGAGTTTATAGATTCTTCTTGTGTTTGTGTGAGTTTCCTTTGGGATATCCGGTTTCCTCCCATACTCCAAAGACATACAGTTAGTGAATTTATACTGTGTGCTCCAATTGCTGATGTATGTGAAGTGCTGTGAAATTAATAGTGCTATATAAGTGAATAAATATTATTATATATTATTATTAATGGTAAGTTATAAACATAATGTTTTATTATGGTTTTGCAATGAATCCATAAACATATTGTCTGTCCGTGATTTTATGATAAGCTACCCTGAAAAAATGAAAAGTCAAGTTGGCAACCCTGATCCTATAATTCTGTCAAATGCTGTGCCACTGTTAGCAGCAATACATTTACAATTTTTATATGGAAAAAATGCAAAATTGAATTATTCATATCAAGGCACGTTCTGACGTCAAGAATTTTTCTTTTATATATAAAAAACAGACCAATTTTCATAAGTGTTTTGGATTAGATTTTTTTCACTGTTTGGTCCATATGTCAGATTTTACTATCAGAATTCCATCAGTGTTTATATGTATAAGAAGTTTTACCAATCTTTTCTTACAAACAGAAAAATTGGACAGAACACTACATGCACACTTGCATGGGGAATACATGGGAATTTTGACAGTGTGCAGATCGCACACTGTCATGATTCAGCAGTCTGCAGTTTCATAGACTGCAGGGGGTTTTTTTAGACCAGAAAGCCTCTTTAAGGAAGGTTTTGTTTTGTGCATATACTTTCGCTTCAACAGGTTTGATTTATCATTGTCCAACAAAGCTTTAATCTACTTTTCCTTAATTAATTCATTTTGAAAAGTCCTAGATGTCTTTTAATGCTAATATTTCTACTGTTTGAATGTCATAACCAAGGTCAATTTACCTGACATGTACAATAAATCATTCTATACCAATATGTTGCACCACTAGTCAATTGTTACCTCTGGTCCTGGATCATATAATTACCATTTTGAATGAAAAAGTAAAAACTTTATAAGGTCAATCTATTTTCAGGCATATTATTGATTATGGGTAGTTAGTGACACACAAATAAAACTAGTAATAAACAGTATCTAGGGGAACTAATTGAATAAGGCACAATTAGTCTCATTTACACTTATAGATGTATAAATGACTGAAATATACGGTATGTGATGAATATATTTCAGGAACAATTAATGTACAGCCTTTTTATATCGGAATGTTAAAAGGGAATACATGAAAGAAGACTATGTCAGTTGAAAGATTGTAGGATTAGCTTCCTTTTCCCATAACTAAATTTTGAGGTACCTTCAAAAATGGTTGAGATGGATAAGACTTCCAAACTACTAAAAAAAATCAGCAATTATACACCTTTTATTAAGAGCAATCAAGACCTAGATAGCAAAGCAATGGAAATATTAAGAATTTCTCTCAATTCCAGAATGTTTATAAGTAGAGATGAGATTTTGCAGGTGCAGCCGAACTTTAAATTAAGATCTGTTTGGGACCCGGACTTGACCTGAACCCTAATGGAAGTCACTAATTGGGCACTGCAGGTCTCATCACACATGCAGCTAGTCTTAACACTAGAACTACTGAGATAGTCATTTTGACTACGTCGCACTATGTATTTCTCCTCTGTGACTACATTTTTTGGAATTCCGGCTTGAGACTCGGTGACATTTCCTCAAATAGGATGTTAAAAAAGATTTTGTGGCAATAAATAATTTAGATGCAAAAATTGCGCATTTATTTCAACCTTCACCTATAAATACTAAAGGTAGTCATTTTGACTACCTGCTATAATTTGCTGTCCTTTTGTCACTAAAAGTTGCTGTAAGTTGCTGTAAAGTTTTGTGCATAATTTTTTCACTGTATCTTATTGACCCTGATGTTCATATAGATGTAGTTCAATTCAGATGTCAAATTTTCACATTTTTATTGTGTTACCTGGTTGTATTAATGTGTAATGCTGATCTGAATAGAGCTTTTTTTGTAAAACTGTAGGCTCTTATCTTATCTTATGCTAACGAAGGGAGGTGTTTTTCTCTGGTCCTAGCAGTAGACAGTAAAGCTGGTGTCACACACAGCGACAACGACAACGACGTCGCTGCTACGTCACCATTTTCTGTGATGTTGCAGCGACGTCCCGTCGCTGTCGCTGTGTGTGACATCCAGCAACGACCTGGCCCCTGCTGTGAGGTCGCCGGTCGTTGCTGAATGTCCAGCTTCATTTTTTGGTCGTCACTCTCCCGCTGTGACACACATATCGCTGTGTGTGACAGCGAGAGAGCGACGAAATGAAGCGAGCGACGAAATGAAGCGAGCAGGAGCCGGCACTGGCAGCTGCGGTAAGCTGTAACCAGCGTAAACATCGGGTAACCAAGGGAAGACCTTTCCCTGGTTACCCGATATTTACCTTCGTTACCAGCCTCCGCCCTTGCTGCCAGTGCCGCCTCCTGCTCTGTGCACATGTGGCTGCAGTACGCATCGGGTAATTAACCCGATGTATACTGTAGCAAGGAGAGCAAGTAGCCAGCGCTAAGCAGTGCGCGCGGCTCCCTGCTCTCTGCACTGTGACATGTAGCTGCAGCACACATCGGGTTGATTAACCTGATGTGTACTGTACCTAGGAGAGCAAGGAGCCAGCGCTAAGCGCGGCTCCCTGCTCTCTGCACATGTAGCACAGCGACGTTATGATCGCTGCTGCGTCGCTGTGTTTGACAGCTAAGCAGCGATCATAACAGCGACTTACAAGGTCGCTGTTACGTCACCGAAAATGGTGACGTAACAGCGAAGTCGTTGTCGCTGTCGCTTAGTGTGAACCCAGCTTTAGTCTGGATACTAAATTACTTTCATTTCACTTGGAGAGACAAAGACAACAGATGCAGACATAAGAGCTCTGAAAACTGTTACAGGTATATACAACATTTTATTGTCATATTATTCGATTATTTTAGGAAAGACTTTAGCTGTCTGTCAACTGATTCAACCCACCTACATTTGAAGGTGGCAGAACATGTATTATTTCTTATAGTTTTCATTTCATTTCTATTTTTCAGCAGTGAACCAGTGAACTCTCAAGTGGAATTTCTCCAATTTACTAATATGGCTAGAAGACGTGTGGTAAAGCCTGAAGATATTCTGGCTATTTTGCAATCCATACCAGAGGATGAATCAGAATCCGAATGTCAGGATACTCAAATTGATACGGACAGTGATGAAGATTTGAATCTTCAAAACATTTCGAGTGAATCTGAAGACTCAGAAGAAACAAATCTGGAAGGTAAGTAGTTATGTGTATTTATTTGTTCTTCCACACACTAAGTTACTAAACAAAAATTCTAAATATTCATCAACTTTTTTGCCAGACGTTGCAAGCTCATTAACTGGGGATCAGGCTCATGCGTTGATGTTGCCTCGCAACCATCCTCCTGGTCGTGGACAGAAAAAATCTGCAAAACGTCCCAGATATGTATCCACAACAGAAGACGATGGCGGCAAAAGCGATGCAACCAACACCACAGAAGGCGAATCTCCAGGAATACTAGTTTCAGCTGATGGTATTCAATGGAAACCTCTTGAGATTGGAGAAAACTTACCTGGTAGGCGGGAAAAACAAAACATTCTTAGAGAAGCACCCGGCCCTACAGGATACGCCAGAAGAAATATAATTAGTGAAAGTCCTTTGAGTACATGGAGATTATTTTTTGATTCATTTATCTTGACTCACATAAAGAACTGTACTATTGCAGAAGCACGCTGGAACAATAATGAAGAGTTTACTCTTTCTGATGAGGAGCTAGATGCATTTCTAGCAATATTTTATGTCCGTGGACTATCGGGCACGAGCCATCACTCTATTGCAACTATATGGTCAAATGACTGGGGAATACTGTTATGCAAAGCGATAATGTGTAGGGACCGTTTTGTAGAAATTATGCATTACCTCAGATTTGATGAGAAGTCCAATCGATCGCAGAGACTGCAATCCGACAAATTTGCTCTCTTTTCTATTGTGTGGGACAGGTTTATTGCCAATTGCATTGCTTGTTACAAACCTGGTCCATACATTACGGCTGATGAACAACTTTTCCCAAGCAAAACCAGGTGTCCTTTCACACAGTATATACCTTCCAAGCCAGATAAATATGGCCATAAAGTTTGGCTAGCTGTAGATAAGGATAGTAAATATGTTGTAAATGGCTTCCCTTATCTGGGTAAAGATGATTCACGCCGTGCTGATGACCGTTTAGCTGACCACGTAGTCATGAAACTATTGCAGCCGTTTTTAAAAAAAGGTTGAAATGTAACCACTGATAATTATTTTACATCAGTAAAACTTGCCAAACAGCTAAAAAGCCAGGGAACGACTATCGTGGGAACGCTAAATAAGATAAGACGAGAAGTGCATAAAGAAATAAAATCAATGAAAGAAAAGTTGTACAGCACTAAAGTCTATAAAAATGAAGATAATTTTTCACTTACCGTGTATCAAGGTAAGCCAACCAAAAATGTGATATTTCTGAGTTCTGTCCATCCTGATGTTCTTGTTGCTTCTGAATCTCCAAAAAACCCTCCAGAAACTGTAAAGTTTTATAATGAAACAAAATATGGAGTAGATGTAGTAGATCAGATGGCACACAAATACAGCACAAGAACAGGTACTAGGGGATGGCCTGTTCATGCATTTGAAAATACCTTAGACTTAGCGGGTATAAATGCTTGGATATTATACAAGGAGATGACCACCGGACAAATGTCACGCAAGGCATTTTTGCAAAAGCTTGTCACAGAGTTGAGTGGTCCGTATGTTGTATCTAGGGGAAAGGATGGCATGTCCCAAGTTGCTACATCTTCAGATGTGATGTCTCAAAAAAATTTTTGCCAGATAAAAGCAGAATGCAAAAATAATCGATCTGTTGGAAATTGTATGACTAGCCATAAGTCTTTGTGTGGGCAATGTACCGCTGTAATTGAAAGACGATGCCTGAAATGCGAATCAACAAATGTTTAGAAAGTTACTGGTTGTACTTCATAATAACGGTTGGTCGGTTTTATTGAGAGTCTGCGCCATATTTTCATTTTTCTTCTCCTTCATTTACATTTTCTCTGCTTGTTGTTCTTGAGTTGTTGTTTATGTGTGCACTTTAATAATAAATTGTTTTAAAACGTCTATTATTATTGTTTTACTTAGTTTACTTTTGTTATTTCCTGTAGAAAAATATGAAATAAAATCAGAAAAAAACATTCCAAAGCATTACTGTTGGATCTCACAATAATAATACATTAAAAAAATATAATTATTAATAAATAGAGTTGAGCGCGGTTCGCGGTTCGAGGTTCTCCAGTTCTACGCTCGAGTGATTTTGGGGCCTGTTCTAGATCGAACTAGAACTAGAGCTTTTTGCAAAAGCTCGATAGTTCTAGAAACGTTCGAGAACGGTTCTAGCAGCAAAAAAACAGCTAATTCCTAGCTGGCTTTCCGCTGTAATAGTGTAAGTCACTCTGTGACTCACACTATTATGACATTTCAGTGTATAGTGTGCGGGAACAGCGCCTTCAGATCACTGCTGTTTGTATAATGGCGATCGCCATTTTTTTTTTTTTTTTCCTTGTCTTCCTTCCCTAAGCGCATGCGTCTTGTGGGGCGGGCCAGCATGTCAGCCAATCCCAGACACACACACAGCTAAGTGGACATTTAGCCAGAGAAGCAACGGCATGTGTGATAGGATGTCCATGTCACATGTCCCTGCATTATAAAACCGGACATTTTCCTCCAGGACACCATTATCTCTTCTGCGTCCTTGGTGTCAGACATCACTGGCGCAGCTCCGTCCTGAGTCCTATTGCTGATACAGCTGTATGCGCTCCATACACAGCGCTGGACAGCATAGGGATAGCACTTTCCATCAGTCCTTTTAAGGGCTCGTACCGGCAGGGTCAGAGCCATAGGTGACAGGTCCTGAAAACAGCGACAGCGTCTGTGTAGCAAAGGTCAGGGATTTCGTCGCTGCATTTCCCCATTAGGAGGGAATAGAAAGGAAGGCTTCCATTTCTCTACCCAGAGCCCCACAATCCTGGCACTGTACCCTCCTGTCCTCTGCACACTCCAACTCATTATAACTAAGCCATTATACTAGCAAACACTCGGTGTACCTAGTGGCATCCTAAACGTGGCTATTGGACTTTGCTATAGTCCCACTAGTGCAAAGACATTTGCAGAACCTCTGCCTGCATTGCACACTTCAACTCATTATAACTAAGCCATTATACTAGCAAACATTCAGTGTACCTAGTGGCATCCTAAACGTGGCTATTGTACTTTTGTGTAGTCCCACTAGTGCAAAGATATTTGCAGCACCTCTGCCTGCATTGCACACTCCAACTCATTATAACTAAGCCATTATACTAGCAAACACTCAGTGTACCTAGTGGCATCCTAAACGTGGCTATTGGACTTTGCTATAGTCCCACTAGTGCAAAGACATTTGCAGCACCTCTACCTGCATTGCACACTTCAACTCATTATAACTAAGCCATTATACTAGCAAACACTCAGTGTACCTAGTGGCATCCTAAACGTGGCTATTGGACTTTGCTATAGTCTTACTAGTGCAAAGACATTTGCAGCACCTCTGCCTGCAGACTGCATTGCACACTCCAACTAATTATAACTAAGCCATTATACTAGCAAACACTCGGTGTACCTAGTGGCATCCTAAACGTGGCTATTGGACTTTGCTATAGTCCCACTAGTGCAAAGACATTTGCAGCAACTCTACCTGCATTGCACACTCCAACTCATTATAACTAAGCCATTATACTAGCAAACACTCAGTGTACCTAGTGGCATCCTAAACGTGGCTGTTGGACTTTGCTATAGTCCCACTAGTACAAAGACATTTGCAGCACCTCTACCTGCTTTGCACACTTCAACTCATTATAACTAAGCCATTATACTAGCAAACACTCAGTGTACCTAGTGGCATCCTAAACGTGGCTATTGGACTTTTGTCTAGTCACACTAGTGCAAAGACATTTGCAGCACCTCTGCCTGCATTGCACACTCCAACTCATTATAACTAAGCCATTATACTAGCAAACACTCAGTGTACCTAGTGGCATCCTAAACGTGGCTATTGGACTTTGCTATAGTCCCACTAGTGCAAAGACATTTGCAGCACCTCTATCTGCATTGCACACTTCAACTCATTATAACTAAGCCATTATACTAGCAAACACTCAGTGTACCTAGTGGCATCCTAAACGTGGCTATTGGACTTTGCTATAGTCCCACTAGTGCAAAGACATTTGCAGCACCTCTACCTGCATTGCACACTTCAACTCATTATAACTAAGCCATTATACTAGCAAACACTCAGTGTACCTAGTGGCATCCTAAACGTGGCTATTGGACTTTTGTCTAGTCACACTAGTGCAAAGACATTTGCAGCACCTCTGCCTGCATTGCACACTCCAACTCATTATAACTAAGCCATTATACTAGCAAACACTCAATGTACCTAGTGGCATCCTAAACGTGGCTATTGGTCTTTGCTATAGTCCTACTAGTGCAAAGACATTTGCAGCACCTCTACCTGCATTGCACACTTCAACTCATTATAACTAAGCCATTATACTAGCAAACACTCAGTGTACCTAGTGGCATCCTAAACGTTGCTATTGGACTTTGCTATAGTCCCACTAGTGCAAAGACATTTGCAGCACCTCTACCTGCATTTCACACTCCAACTCATTATAACTAAGCCATTATACTAGCAAACACTCAGTGTACCTAGTGGCATCCTAAACGTGGCTATTGGACTTTTGTCTAGTCACACTAGTGCAAAGACATTTGCAGCACCTCTGCCTGCATTGCACACTCCAACTCATTATAACTAAGCCATTATACTAGCAAACACTCAGTGTACCTAGTGGCATCCTAAACGTGGCTATTGGACTTTTGTCTAGTCACAATAGTGCAAAGACATTTGCAGCACCTCTACCTGCATTGCACACTCCAACTCATTATAACTAAGCCATTATGCCAGCAAACACTCAGTGTACCTAGTGGCATCCTAAAGGTGGCTATTGGACTTTGCTATAGTCCCACTAGTGCAAAGACATTTGCAGCACCTCTGCCTGCATTGCACACTCCAACTCATTATAACTAAGCCATTATACTAGCAAACACTCAGTGTACCTAGTGGCATCCTAAACGTGGCTATTGGACTTTGCTATAGTCCCACTAGTGCAAAGACATTTGCAGCACCTCTACCTGCATTGCACACTCCAACTCATTATAACTAAGCCATTATACTAGCAAACACTCAGTGTACCTAGTGGCATCCTAAACGTGGCTATTGGACTTTTGTCTAGTCACACTAGTGCAAAGACATTTGCAGCACCTCTGCCTGCATTGCACACTCCAACTCATTATAACTAAGCCATTATACTAGCAAACACTCAGTGTACCTAGTGGCATCCTAAACGTGGCTATTGGTCTTTGCTATAGTCCTACTAGTGCAAAGACATTTGCAGCACCTCTACCTGCATTGCACACTACAACTCATTATAACTAAGCCATTATACTAGCAAACACTCAGTGTACCTAGTGGCATCCTAAACGTGGCTATTGGACTTTGCTATAGTCCCACTAGTGCAAAGACATTTGCAGCACCTCTACCTGCATTTCACACTCCAACTCATAACTAAGCCATTATACTAGCAAACACTCAGTGTACCTAGTGGCATCCTAAACGTGGCTATTGGACGTTTGTCTAGTCACAGTAGTGCAAAGACATTTGCAGCACCTCTGCCTGCATTGCACACTCCAACTCATTATAACTAAGCCATTATACTAGCAAACACTCAGTGTACCTAGTGGCATCCTAAAGGTGGCTATTGGACTTTGCTATAGTCCCACTAGTGCAAAGACATTTGCAGCACCTCTGCCTGCATTGCACACTCCAACTCATTATAACTAAGCCATTATACTAGCAAACACTCAGTGTACCTAGTGGCATCCTAAACGTGGCTATTGGACTTTGCTATAGTCCCACTAGTGCAAAGACATTTGCAGCACCTCTACCTGCATTGCACACTCCAACTCATTATAACTAAGCCATTATACTAGCAAACACTCAGTGTACCTAGTGGCATCCTAAACGTGGCTATTGGACTTTTGTCTAGTCACACTAGTGCAAAGACATTTGCAGCACCTCTGCCTGCATTGCACACTCCAATTCATTATAACTAAGCCATTATACTAACAAACACTCAGTGTACCTAGTGGCATCCTAAACGTGGCTATTGGACTTTTGTCTAGTCACACTAGTGCAAAGACATTTGCAGCACCTCTGCCTGCATTGCACACTCCAACTCATTATAACTAAGCCATTATACTAGCAAACACTCAGTGTACCTAGTGGCATCATAAACGTGGCTATTGGACTTTGCTATAGTCCCACTAGTGCAAAGACATTTGCAGCACCTCTACCTGCATTGCACACTTCAACTCATTATAACTAAGCCATTATACTAGCAATCACTCAGTGTACCTATTGGCATCCTAAACGTGGCTATTGGACTTTGCTATAGTCCCACTAGTGCAAAGATATTTGCAGCACCTCTACCTGCATTGCACACTTCAACTCATTATAACTAAGCCATTATACTAGCAAACACTCAGCGTACCTAGTGGCATCCTAAACGTGGCTATTGAACTTTGCTATAGTCCCACTAGTGCAAAGACATTTGCAGCACCTCTACCTGCATTGCACACTCCAACTCATTATAACTAAGCCATTATACTAGCAAACACTCAGTGTACCTAGTGGCATCCTAAACGTGGCTATTGGACTTTGCTATAGTCCCACTAGTGCAAAGACATTTGCAGCACCTCTGCCTGCATTGCACACTCCAACTCATTATAACTAAGCCATTATACTAGCAAACACTCAGTGTACCTAGTGGCATCCTAAACGTGGCTATTGGACTTTGCTATAGTCCCAGTAGTCCAAAGACATTTGCAGCACCTCTACCTGCATTGCACACTCCAACTCATTATAACTAAGCAATTATACTAGCAAACACTCAGTGTACCTAGTGGGATCCTAAACGTGGCTATTGGACTTTGCTATAGTCCCACTAGTGCAAAGACATTTGCAGCACCTCTACCTGCATTGCACACTTCAACTCATTATAACTAAGCCATTATACTAGCAAACCCTCAGTGTACCTAGTGGCATCCTAAACGTGGCTATTAGACTTTTGTCTAGTCACACTAGTGCAAAGACATTTGCAGCACCTCTGCCTGCATTGCACACTCCAACTCATTATAACTAAGCCATTATACTAGCAAACACTCAGTGTACCTAGTGGCATCCTAAACGTGGCTATTGGACTTTGCTATAGTCCCACTAGTGCAAAGACATTTGCAGCACCTCTACCTGCATTGCACACTTCAACTCATTATAACTAAGCCATTATACTAGCAATCACTCAGTGTACCTAGTGGCATCTTAAACGTGGCTATTGGACTTTGCTATAGTCCCACTAGTGCAAAGACATTTGCAGCACCTCTACCTGCATTGCACACTCCAACTCATTATAACTAAGCCATTATACTAGCAAACATTCAGTGTACCTAGTGGCATCCTAAACGTGGCTATTGGACTTTGCTATAGTCCCACTAGTGCAAAGACATTTGCAGCACCTCTACCTGCATTGCACACTTCAACTCATTATAACTAAGCCATTATACTAGCAAACACTCAGTGTACCTCGTGGCATCCTAAATGTGGCTATTGGACCTTGCTATAGTCCCACTAGTGCAAAGACATTTGCAGCACCTCTACCTGCATTGCACACTCCAACTCATTATAACTAAGCCATTATACTAGCAAACACTCAGTGTACCTAGTGGCATCCTAAACGTGGCTATTGGACTTTGCTATAGTCCCACTAGTGCAAAGACATTTGCAGCACCTCTGCCTGCATTGCACACTCCAACTCATTATAACTAAGCCATTATACTAGCAAACACTCAGTGTACCTAGTGGCATCCTAAACGTGGCTATTGGACTTTGCTATAGTCCCACTAGTGCAAAGACATTTGCAGCACCTCTACCTGCATTGCACACTTCAACTCATTATAACTAAGCCATTATACTAGCAAACACTCAGTGTACCTAGTGGCATCCTAAACGTGGCTATTGGACTTTGCTATAGTCCCACTAGTGCAAAGACATTTGCAGCACCTCTACCTGCATTGCACACTCCAACTCATTATAACTAAGCCATTATACTAGCAAACATTCAGTGTACCTAGTGGCATCCTAAACGTGGCTATTGGACTTTGCTATAGTCCCACTAGTGCAAAGACATTTGCAGCACCTCTACCTGCATTGCACACTTCAACTCATTATAACTAAGCCATTATACTAGCAAACACTCAGTGTACCTAGTGGCATCCTAAATGTGGCTATTGGACTTTGCTATAGTCCCACTAGTGCAAAGACATTTGCAGCACCTCTACCTGCATTGCACACTCCAACTCATTATAACTAAGCCATTATACTAGCAAACACTCAGTGTACCTAGTGGCATCCTAAACGTGGCTATTGGACTTTGCTATAGTCCCACTAGTGCAAAGACATTTGCAGCACCTCTGCCTGCATTGCACACTCCAACTCATTATAACTAAGCCATTATACTAGCAAACACTCAGTGTACCTAGTGGCATCCTAAACGTGGCTATTGGACTTTGCTATAGTCCCACTAGTGCAAAGACATTTGCAGCACCTCTACCTGCATTGCACACTTCAACTCATTAAAACTAAGCCATTATACTAGCAAACACTCAGTGTACCTAGTGGCATCCTAAATGTGGCTATTGGACTTTGCTATAGTCCCACTAGTGCAAAGACATTTGCAGCACCTCTACCTGCATTGCACACTCCAACTCATTATAACTAAGCTATTATACTAGCAAACACTCAGTGTACCTAGTGGCATCCTAAACGTGGCTATTGGACTTTGCTATAGTCCCACTAGTGCAAAGACATTTGCAGCACCTCTGCCTGCATTGCACACTCCAACTCATTATAACTAAGCCATTATACTAGCAAACACTCAGTGTACCTAGTGGCATCCTAAACGTGGCTATTGGACTTTGCTATAGTCCCACTAGTGCAAAGACATTTGCAGCACCTCTACCTGCATTGCACACTTCAACTCATTATAACTAAGCCATTATACTAGCAAACACTCAGTGTACCTAGTGGCATCCTAAACGTGGCTATTGGACTTTGCTATAGTCCCACTAGTGCAAAGACATTTGCAGCACCTCTACCTGCATTGCACACTCCAACTCATTATAACTAAGCCATTATACTAGCAAACACTCAGTGTACCTAGTGGCATCCTAAACGTGGCTATTGGACTTTTGTCTAGTCACACTAGTGCAAAGACATTTGCAGCACCTCTGCCTGCATTGCACACTCCAACTCCTTATAACTAAGCCATTATACTAGCAAACACTCAGTGTACCTAGTGGCATCCTAAACGTGGCTATTGGACTTTGCTATAGTCCCACTAGTGCAAAGACATTTGCAGCACCTCTACCTGCATTGCACACTCCAACTCATTATAACTAAGCCATTATACTAGCAAACACTCAGTGTACCTAGTGGCATCCTAAACGTGGCTATTGGACTTTGGTATAGTCCCACTAGTGCAAAGACATTTGCAGCACCTCTACCTGCATTGCACACTCCAACTCATTATAACTAAGCCATTATACTAGCAAACACTCAGTGTACCTAGTGGCATCCTAAACGTGGCTATTGGACTTTTGTCTAGTCACACTAGTGCAAAGACATTTGCAGCACCTCTGCCTGCATTGCACACTCCAACTCATTATAACTAAGCCATTATACTAGCAAACACTCAGTGTACCTAGTGGCATCCTAAACGTGGCTATTCGTCTTTGCTATAGTCCTACTAGTGCAAAGACATTTGCAGCACCTCTACCTGCATTGCACACTACAACTCATTATAACTAAGCCATTATACTAGCAAACACTCAGTGTACCTAGTGGCATCCTGAACGTGGCTATTGGACTTTGCTATAGTCCCACTAGTGCAAAGACATTTGCAGCACTCCTACCTGCATTGCACACTCCAACTCATTATAACTAAGCCATTATACTAGCAAACACTCAGTGTACCTAGTGGCATCCTAAACGTGGCTATTGGACTTTGCTATAGTCCCACTAGTGCAAAGACATTTGCAGCACCTCTACCTGCATTGCACACTCCAACTCATTATAACTAAGCCATTATACTAGCAAACACTCAGTGTACCTAGTGGCATCCTAAACGTGGCTATTGGACTTTTGTCTAGTCACACTAGTGGAAAGACATTTGCAGCACCTCTACCTGCATTGCACACTCCAACTCATTATAACTAAGCCATTATACTAGCAAACACTCAGTGTACCTAGTGGCATCCTAAATGTGGCTATTGGACTTCTGTATAGTCACACTAGTGCAAAGACATTTGCAGCACCTCTACCTGCATTGCACACTCCAACTCATTATAACTAAGCCATTATACTAGCAAACACTCAGTGTACCTAGTGGCATCCTAAACGTGGCTATTGGACTTTGCTATAGTCCCACTAGTGCAAAGACATTTGCAGCACCTCTACCTGCATTGCACACTCTAACTCATTATAACTAAGCCATTATACTAGCAAACACTAAGTGTACCTAGTGGCATCCTAAACGTGGCTATTGGACTTTTGTCTAGTCACACTAGTGCAAAGACATTTGCAGCACCTCTACCTGCATTGCACACTCCAACTCATTATAACTAAGCCATTATACTAGCAAACACTCAGTGTACCTAGTGGCATCCTAAACGTGGCTATTGGACTTTGCTATAGTCCCACTAGTGCAAAGACATTTGCAGCACCTCTACCTGCATTGCACACTCCAACTCATTATAACTAAGCCATTATACTAGCAAACACTCAGTGTACCTAGTGGCATCCTAAACGTGGCTATTGGACTTTTGTCTAGTCACACTAGTGCAAAGACATTTGCAGCACCTCTACCTGCATTGCACACTCCAACTCATTATAACTAAGCCATTATACTAACAAACACTCAGTGTACCTAGTGGCATCCTAAATGTGGCTATTGGACTTTTGTCTAGTCACACTAGTGCAAAGACATTTGCAGCACCTCTACCTGCATTGCACACTCCAACTCATTATAACTAAGCCATTATACTAGCAAACACTCAGTGTACCTAGTGGCATCCTAAACGTGGCTATTGGACTTTTGTCTAGTCACACTAGTGCAAAGACATTTGCAGCACCTCTACCTGCATTGCACACTCCAACTCATTATAACTAAGCCATTATACTAGCATTTGATGCTGCCAGTTTAAGGGCCGCAGTTGCATTGTCAGGGATATTTATTCTTTCTTATTCTGCTGTTAATAAAGCTAGACCACCGCTGCAATCTACACCACCTCTCAATTTTTACTACCACATTTTCAGTGCACAATCTTGTCGCAATCAACATGAGTGGCAAAATGACAGATGCTGGTGGAAAGGGGAAGAGGTGTGGTGGAAAAGGAAAAAAAGGGTTTGTCCGTGGGGAAGGTGGCAAAGCTCCATTATCATCTGCTGAAGATAGACCATCTACCAGCAAAAGTAAGATGTCTACTACTTACCGTGGACAATCCGATGTGCTCCCTTTTTTACGGACACGAACAACAGGAACAAAGGTAGATGATGGCCAAAAAAGGAAAATGCTTGAATGGATCTCAAGTGGTCCAACAAGTGCCCTCTCAGCCACTTCAAGTACTGCATCCAAAAAACATCAGTCCTCTGAGTTGTCATCCCAATCAAACTTGCTTTCTCCCAGCTCTGAAGTCTCCATCAGCCCTGCACAGTATGGTGGAACTGAGATGGCTGAGTCTGCAGAGCTGTTCAGTCAGACTATAGCCTGGGAATCAGAGGTCTGCTCCCAAGCTACAGTGAGTACAGACCAGGAAATGGTCTGCAGTGATGCCCAGAACCTTTGTAACTCTGATTCAGGCCGTGAGGAGCAAGTTTCTGAGCATAATGTTGACCCTTTGTCACAAACTGTAACACCTGTGGTTATAGACAATGAGGAACATACTGATGAAGATGAGACGCAGATACCCGATTGGGATGACAACTTAAATATTCCGTCAGGGCAAGAACAGGCTCGGTCTGAGGGTGAGGGGAGTGCAAACACAACAATTGATGATGAAGTTCTAGATCCCACCTACTGTCAACCCACAGTCAGGCACTCGAGGAGGTCAACAGAGGTGGTGGAGGAGGATGCAACTGATGACGAAGTTACCTTGCACCTTCCTGGACACAGTCGGAGTACTGGTAGCACGTCTACAACTGCATCCTCAGCCACCACTCTGCCTCTGAGCATTATTCGGGGTGGATCAACAGGTCGCATGGCCTCTAAGCCTTGCCTAGTCTGGTCCTTTTTTGACATAGAAAAAGATCGCCCAAATTATGTGATCTGTAAAATTTGTCATGGTTCTCTTAGTAGAAGTCAAAACCTCAGCAGTTTGACAACTTCTTCCATGAATCGTCACATGAATAAATATCATATGGCCCGGTGGGAAGCTCACCGTGCTGCAATGCGGCCTAGCGGAGCGAACCATCCACCGCCTGCCCCTTCCAGTGCATCCGCGCGCTCTTCATCTTCTAGGACTGTGGGGACAGCTGTCACACCTGTTTTTCCACCCACAACTTCCACCACTGTAACCGCAACAGGCAGTTTGCTTGGTAAGTCGTCAGTTGGTTTGGAAGGGGAAACAAGTGAGTGTGTACAGCTCTCTCAGACATTGATAGCACCAACGCTGGATGAAGGCAACATCATGTCTCCGCCTGCACTTTCCTCACAAACCTGCATTTTTCCAGGGATACCCTACTCAACACCGTCTACACACAGCAGCCAGATCTCTGTCCCTCAGATGTGGTCAAATAAAAGGCCACTTCCTGCGACCCATGACAAAGCTAAGAGGTTGACTCTATCCCTCTGTAAGCTGTTGGCTACCGAAATGCTGCCTTTCCGCCTAGTGGACACACAGGATTTTAGAGACCTTATGTCTGTCGCTGTGCCCCAGTACCAGATGCCTAGTCGCCACTACTTCTCTAAGAAAGGTGTGCCCGCGCTACACCAGCATGTCGCACACAACATCACCGCTTCCTTGACAAACTCTGTGTGTGAACGGGTGCATTTCACCACCGATACTTGGACCAGTAAGCATGGACAGGGACGTTACATGTTGCTGACTGGGCACTGGGTAACTATTTTGATAGATGGTGAAGGGTCTGCTGCACAAGTCTTGCCGTCCCCACGACTTGTGTGTCAATCCTCTGTCTGTCCAAGTTCCGCCACTGCTTCTGCCTCCTCCACCTCATCTGGGTCCTCCACCTCCGCCCCAAGCCTGCCTGGTCAGGCCACCAGCGTTCTCACTGCGCAGAAGGAATCACGCACCCCTCATTACTATGCTGGCAGCAGAGCGCAACGGCACCAGGCGGTCTTTGGCTTGACATGTCTTGGGAATAAGAGTCACACAGCTTAGGAGTTGTGGTCAGCTCTGCGGTCCGAGTTTAATAAATGGTTGTCTCCACTCAACCTGCAGCCTTGATAAGGCCGTGTGCGACAATGCTGCAAACCTGGGTGCGGCCCTTCACCTGGGCAAGGTGACACACGTACCTTGTATGGCTCACGTGTTGAACCTTGTCGTCCGGCAATTTTTAACACACTATCCCGGCCTAGATGGCCTTCTGAACAGGGCACGAAAACTGTCTGCTCACTTCCGCCGTTCATGCGCCGCAGCTGAGCGACTTGCATCGCTCCAGACGTCTTTCGGCCTGCCGGTTCATCGCCTGAAATGCGATGTGGCGACACGCTGGAATTCAACTCTCCACCTGATACAGCGACTGTGGCAGCACCGCCGAGCCCTGGTGCAATACGTCATGACGTTTAGCCTGGGCCAACGAGAAGCAGAGGTGGGGCAGATCACCCTGATGGAGTGGTCTCAGATCAAGGACCTATGCACCCTTCTGCACAGTTTTGACATGGCGACGAATATGTTTAGCGCTGACAATGCCATTATCAGCATGACGATTCCAGTCATTTACATGCACACGCTAAACACTATTCGGAGTCAGGGGGTGGGACAACAGGAAGGGGATGAACTACAGGAGGATTCATATGCGCAAGACACAACAACATCACCAAGGTCCAGACGTTCATCATCACCAAGGCGCCAGGCATGGGACCATGGGGGACAGGGATCAACAAGGGCGCATGGTAGCAGGCGAGATGTTGAGGAAGGTGCAAGAGAACATGAAGAAATGGAGGACGAACTGTCCATGGACATGGAAGACTCAGCAGATGAGGGAGACCTTGGTCAAATTTTAGTTGAAAGAGGTTGGGGGGAGATGTCAGAGGAAGAAAGAACGGTTAGCACCTCTATGCCACAAACACAGCGTGGACTTGGTCCGCATGGCTGCGCAAGACACATGAGTGCCTTCTTGTTGCACTACCTCCAACATGACCCTCGTATTGTCAAAATTAGAAGTGATGATGACTACTGGCTAGCCACACTATTAGATCCCCAGTACAAGTCCAAATTTTGTGACATAATTCCAGCCATAGAAAGGGACGCACGTATGCAGTAGTATCAGCAGAAGCTGTTACTCGATCTTAGATCGGCTTTTCCACCAAACAACCGTGCAGGTTCAGGGAGTGATTCTCCCAGTTGTAACTTGACAAACATGGGACGGTCTCGTCATCTTCAACAGTCTATCCATACCAGTAGGACCGTATCTGGTGCTGGTAACAGCAATTTTATTGAATCTTTTCATAATTTTTTTAGACCCTCCTTTGCAAGGCCACCAGAGACAACAAGTCTGACACATAGTCAACGGCTGGAGAGGATGATACAGGAGTATCTCCAAATGAACATCGATGCCATGACTTTGCAAATGGAGCCTTGCTCATTTTGGGCTTCAAATCTAGAAAAATGGCCAGAGCTATCCAGTTACGCCTTGGAGATTTTGTCGTGTCCAGCTGCCAGCGTTGTCTCTGAACGTGTCTTCAGTGCTGCTGGGTGTGTGCTGACAGATAAGCGCACGCGTCTGTCCAGTGACAATGTGGACAGACTGACGTTCATCAAAATGAACAAGTCATGGATCCAGAAGGAATTTACTACCCCTGTGTCATCCTGGGGAGAGTAAATGCTTGTGGATTTGGAATGTGCTTGATGCAAATCAAAACATCCTGTTTGCAACTAGGGCACAACTGCTGCCACTGAAGGGGTGGGTGTGTGTGGGGCCCAATTTTTGGAGTAACTCTTGCTTACATTGTTTTTAAAAGAAGCCAAGATGAACAGAGCTGGGATCAGGAAAGACTTTGCTACCTACCCTGGTGTCATCCTGGGGACAGTTAATTATGGCGTATTGAATGTGCTTGATGCAAATCTAGCTGTGAAGTGTACAACTGGGGCACAACTGCTGCCACTGAAGAGGTGGGTGTGTGTGTGGGGCCCAATTTTTGGAAAAAAGGGAGACTCCGCTTGGAGTAACCCTTGCTTACATTGTTTTTAAAAGAAGCCAAGATGAACAGAGCTGGGATCAGCAAAGACTTTGCTACCTACCCTGGTGTCATCCTGGGGACGGTTAATTATGGCGTATTTTTGAATCTGCTTGATGCAAATCTAGCTTTGAAGTGTACAACTGGGGCACAAGTGCTGCCACTGAAGGGGTGGGTGTGTGTGGGGCCCAATTTTTGGAAAAAAGGGAGACTCCGCTTGGAGTAACCCTTGCTTACATTGTTTTTAAAAGAAGCCAAGATGAACAGAGCTGGGATCAGCAAAGACTTTGCTACCTACCCTGGTGTCATCCTGGGGACGGTTAATTATGGCGTATTTTTGAATCTGCTTGATGCAAATCTAGCTGTGAAGTGTACAACTGGGGCACAAGTGCTGCCACTGAAGGGGTGGGTGTGTGTGGGGCCCAATTTTTGGAAAAAAGGGAGACTCCGCTTGGAGTAACCCTTGCTTACATTGTTTTTAAAAGAAGCCAAGATGAACAGAGCTGGGAACAGCAAAGACTTTGCTACCTACCCTGGTGTCATACTGTGGACGGTTAATTATGGCGTATTTTTGAATGTGCTTGATGCAAATCTAGCTGTGAAGTGTACAACTGGGGCACAAGTGCTGCCACTGAATGGGTGGGTGTGTGTGGGGCACAATTTTTGGAAAAAAAAAGGGAGACTACGCTTGGAGTCACCTTGCCGTGTTTTACATGATTTTAGAAGGGCGTGCCATGCCTATATCTGTGTCTCCTCCTCTTTTTCCTTGTCCTGCTCTTTTGTTTTCGCATGAGTATATGTCCTTGTCACTTTCCCATGTGTTTGTGTTGTGAGTTGTTTGTCACCTTTTGGACACCTTTGAGGGTGTTTTCTAGGTGTTTTTATGTGTTTGTGATTGCCTGCCATTGTTTCCTATGCAGTTCGAGTTCGGTTCGTCGAACGTTCGACGAGCCGAACTCGAACGGTACCTCTGTTCGGCGAACCGACCTCGAGCCGAACCGGGACCGGTTCGCTCATCTCTATTAATAAATAACCACAAATGAAACTCTAAAAATAAACGAAAATATGTCAGTAGTCAAAATGACTACATTCAGTAGTTCTAGTAGGTGTCACGAGTCCAGTAGTCCTAGTGTTAAACAAATCACTTCCAGGGGCACGTGGGTGTGGTTTTTCCATTTTTTTTTGTGGGGTAGTTCACACTACATCTGATGATGCTGTTGTTTCTCTCAGTTCGAGCCATAGAAGCACTGCAAGTGGTTTGCATTGGGCTGAGCACCAAGTATACCAGAGCACAGCAATGCTCGCGCACTTGGTGTTCATACATAAAACACCCAAACTGTAAACTTTTTATAAAAGTTTGAGGTTTGATGCGATCACCGAGCTCATCTTTAGGTGTAAGAGATAACCACCTTAAGAAAATATGAGGTATTAAGATGGTAAACAACTCACCAATTTAACCTCTACGTTGAAATTTTAGAAAAATGAAGCCTCTATCAACCAAGCTGCCCTAGTTCTTCAAAAGACCAGAGTTTGATATCTGTTAATATGTAATCCTATTATAGTTACTGTAACCATATTATCTCCCTTTGCCTTATTCTGTTTCTTTGTTCTTGTATCGAAAAATCAAAATAAAGAATGAATAAGAATGTGTCTTCAAAAGCCGAATTACTAAGTGTTGTTCTTAAAACACATCCACATATACATGGCCTGAAAAATAAATCTCATTTCTTATTTTTTTTCTTCAAATGCAATTTTAGTGCATTTCTATCTTAAAAAAGTTATTTAGAAATGCTCGAAAAAAAGTACAAAAGACAAAATATACAATGCCTTTTCACATCAAAGAGTTGCCTATATAATGCACAAACAAGCTGATCATCCCGAAATAGGAATTCTCTTTAAAGCAGTTCTAAATTTGAAAGCTCCTATTTATAGTACTCCAAATGGAGGAAAAATCCAAACTGAGCTCAGTAACCAATCCAGACCCTTCTACAAATTAATTTTAAAATAATAGTTCAAAGAAATGTAATAAAATTATTTTAAAAAGTTATCTAAGTATTTAGGTTTTTAAAGTTAGAGTAATGGATTTATTTTTAAATTTACATTTCATTCATCTTTACCAATAAATGTCCAGGGAACCGTCAGCTAGCATGATACACACTAAAAAGAACATTCTGTCAATCTGTTGCAAACTAATAATGGCCACGTACAGAATTGTCTTTGAACATGTATATTAATCATGCCATATTATATGCTGTGTGGAAAAACATCTCTTGAAGATTAAACGACCTCACCTACATAGGCTTTTATTTAGTTTGGCTTAACATTAATTGACACAGTAAACTTCTACAATCTTTAATATCTCATCAAATATTTATATATATATAGCCTTCTATGCTTGAAAGCTTCTTTTTTTTCTATTTTGTATGCAAAGCTAGGATTCCTTAAAAAGCACAAATTTACATTTTTTTTTTAAATAGAAATGATATTGATGGACCAGTAATTTTTTTTAAAAAAGATGTCATTATTATACATCCTAAGGCCTCTTTCACACATCAGTGAAAAACACACACGTTTTTCACTGACGTGTTAAAGGTACGTATGTACTTCTATGTGCCGTGATTTTGGCACACGTGTGATCTTCATGTGCTATCCGTGATAATACATAGAGATCAGGCACTTATACTCACCTGTCCATGCTGCTGATGTCCGTGGTGCTTAAGCCTCTAGCGATGCTGTGTCCGGCCGCCTCTATCTCCCCTCTGCATTTACTTCTGGGTCACTGTGCAGTGAATTTTTTGGAGAAAATGTATTTCCTCTTTTTGTGATATAGCGTTTAAATTTAGTGCAAGCACTCGCAAACCCTTGACGTTGGTGTGCAAGCATTCATATTTTGACCAAAATATCAACTAATACCTCATATATATATTATGTATTTTTTGCACTTATATCTTTGTACAGGATGCAGCCAGGTTCATTAATGCAGGCATTGTAAACTAGGATCTTCCGTTCCTATGTTGTGTACTTATATAGTGCTGGGTAGCCCGCTTAGTCTAATTGTATGGACATCATCAATAGGCTGGAAGCCAGACACTGTGCACCTACAAGTGTGAACGGAGCCATACAAACCATTTGTGTGCAAATTTAATATTAAGCAGTCACCCCCTCCATGGACTAGCAGTGTGTGAGGGATTGCTACATTAGTGTTTTGCACCTGTTGCCTCCAGCAAAAAGCTCCTACAAGTAACATTATATTGGAAAGTTCACTGTATAAGTAATTTATCTAGGAGTATTATATTTTAACCCACTAACGTTTTACAGAATCTTGTAACATTGCAACGTGGAAATATAATGTTTTAGTGGTAAAAAAATTATATTTTCTTATTAGCTGCAATGGAGCATTATTTGGTTTTTGAAGCACAGATTTTGCTGGAATAGTTGGGGTGACATTTGTGGAGACTCGAAGGTGCCAGAACAGTAGAACAGTAAAAAAAATGTGAGTTTTAAAAATTATACCTCTTAATTTTTTTTTAGCTTACTTAGTCCCACTGTGGGCTATGAATTTTTCAGTTCGATCGCTTGGCTCATAGACTGTATTACTCATATACTGCAGGTCATGAGACCTGTAAGGTCTTCACTGACAGCCTGTTGGACCCTGATTATAGCACAATATAACAGGCAAATGACCTCAGGGTGCCATTGCAATTATCAGCATCCTCTTTTAACCACTTAGATGCTTATGTCGTGATTGTAAACTAGATAGCAATATACCACTGTACGTGGAATAAAGATTCCTGATACTATAAAAGTTGGTATAACACAATAGCAAATAGTTGTATAATAGAGAAAAAAGACTTAAAATATAACTTTTAATATATTTATGAAAAATTACCTAGGTTCATTCTCTAAAAAAACACACTAAATGAACATGAAGCTTTACAAAATGGACCACCAAGCTCCAATGAGTCCAAGTGTATGCTGTGGCACAATAAAAGGGGACTGACCCCAAACTATATACAAGACCCACTATACAGTTGTTCTGTTAAAGGACCAACAGTTGTCCCATTCTAGAACCAAAATACCTCAAATAATCACAATGAAGAGACATAAAGTTTCATACGCCTATGGGAACCGCCCATCAGGTGAGTGTATAACTAGATACAGGGCCAGTACATATACATAACACACTGAGGAGAGCTGCCTTCATGAAAATGATACTTATCAATCACTCATTACATTATATAGTAAATGAACGCTCTCACCCATGTGTATAGCTGTGATCCCAGCAGGATTTGCCCCGTTCATAGATTCACATTCATAGAATCGGATGGTGTAAAGTCCTTTATTGTGACCTGCATTCCAACAGTGCAGAGAGAATCCTCCCACCTCAGTAATATGCAGCCAGGCAGACTTGCACTTCAAATACTTTGGAGAATGTAGTCACATAGCTGTACTGTTGTGAATAGCTATCCAGACTGAGTTTGAGGAAAGGCAGTCTCTACTCAACCTCGAACAAAGAAGACTTGGCACTCAGAAGTTGATGTGAAAAAAAGGGTGTTTCTTTTTATTCCCAGACACTAACCAGCACAAACATTTCAGTCTGCGTGCTCAGAATAATGGTGGACACTGCAAGAAGCATTAAAGTGCCTGCCTCTCCCAAGAAATAGTGACACTCAACCATCACTGCACACTGAGGAAGGTCCATTATGGACTGAACCATTTGTGCTGGTTGGTGTCTGAGAATAAAAAACAGTTTTTTCACATCAACTCCTTAGTGCCAAGTTTTCTTTGATATCGGTTATGGGATTTGATCCTGCTTGTGCACCACCAACAGAAGTACCGTGTTTGCTTTAGTCCACTCAACCTGGAGTCACAAAAGGCTGTGTGTGATAATGGTGCTAACCTGGACACTGTCCCAGCCTAGATGCACTACTGCAAATTTCACGGTTGCTGTGTGCTCAATTCCACTTTTGGAACATCACAGCTCATCGGCTAGCATTGCTATAGAGGTCTTTTGGCCTACCAGTTCACCGGTTGATATGCGATGTGCCGATATGGTGGAATTCCACAATTGATTTGTTGATGCGACTGTGTTAGCAGCTACGAGCCCTGCTGCAGAATGTCATGATGCATAACCTGGCCATAAGCAGTCCGGTGATGGAGCAAATCACGCTTGTATCATTCTTCAGTTTCAAAATGCCTACTAAGATGGCAAGCACTGATGATGCTATCATCAGCATCACTATTCATGTCATTTACACACTGGGGCACACTTTGAGTAGTCTGTGAGAGGAGGTGGTAGTCCCAGGAAAGAGGTGGAAGCAGAGAAGGATGCTGAAGGGATGCCAATGTCTCTAAGGTCCGGACTGTTGTCGCACAGGCTGGTGGCATGGAAAAGTGGAAACAGCGATCGAGAGGGTCATCATACCAGGCAAACCATTAGTGAAGGTGCAGGAGCAGAGTAACAAATGGAGGACAATAAGGAGGAAAAAGATGCTGGATGCACAAGAGTCAGGAGATCAAGAAGATACTGATCCTGTCTCTCTTGTTCATGGTTGGTGTGAAGGGATGGAGGAAGCAAGCTTGAGTGTTACCCCGTCACCAAAATATCATGAACTTGGACTTCACGTGTAGGAGTGGCATGCTGACCACCTAACTTTCATGAAGATAATGGATCTCCAATGACTTTTCCACCCCCAGTCAAAGACTGAGTAGACTAGGCAATGGTCTAGTGTTCAGTAGGCTGCATTGATCTTGTATTATTGAAGTCTGTGACACCTTTGTTTTGGCTTCTGTGGCTGCTGTTGCTACTGCTGCTGATGTTATTAACTGGTGCCTTGGTGGTGCAACAATCAAACAGTGTGTCCACTGCTGTTACTTTTACAATGTGACTTTTTTATGCTAATGTTATACTGAAAATCATTTGCAATTTTTTTTTTACCCCCAATTGACTTAAAAAAAAAACCAAATAGGTGCGTTGTGAATCTTATTAAACCAGTCTGAAAAAATGGTCATGTAGGTGACATTGCATGGGCACATCAGACATACCAGGAATGATCAGCAGGTAAATTGGTATCACCTACCAGTCTTCCAATCCAACAGGCTTGTGCATGTTCAGCAATTGCTAACAACCGCTTTAAAAGGGAAGGGCCCATAAACAAAAACAACCCACTTAAAAATTGCAAATCTGTTTTAATTTAAAAATAAATGAAGTTTTTAATGGTATATAATAAAAAAAAAATGTGTAGAGTTATCAGTGAGCACCTGCTGAAATTTGCTATAGAACCCTAGTGTAGTGCTAGGTCACAATACGCCTGCAGTTAATGTGTGCAGGATCTGCTCTCTTGTCTGATGTCTACTTCCTTATGGATTTTTGATCCTAAACTTCAACCTCTCTTATCCATTTGTACAATGCTGAGACATTACTGGTGACTGTAAAGTGATACTTACAGGTGGACAGAGTTATGAAGGACTGCTAGCAGAGATGATTGTTAGTTGGTGCTGCTCGCTGTGTCACATGTTTCAATTACATATGCAGGGTTTAGATACATGGATTAATGTAGTGTATAACAAGATGGGAGTAGATTTGTGGTGTTGCTCCATACACTTCAATGGGAGCAGTGGTGTAATGTGTGACTCTGTGCCATCTACTTCTGTGAAAGCGGTGGTATTATATGAAACCTATGCAAGCAGTGGTGCAATGTGGGAGAGTTGTATTACAGATGATGGATTATATACATGGCTGGGGGGTTGACCTGGAAAGCTGGGCTTGTGCAGATCACAGCTGGGTCTTCTTTTTGTGTGTTGCCAGAAGTGGAACAGGTCTCAGAGCACCAGGCATACATCTCAAACTGATACCCCTCTTACTAATCAATGTTTAAGGTTGAAATGCTCAGCTGGGCCCTATCCCATGCATCAATTGTGCGTCAATATACTATTTGTACTTTGGAGCAATTAATGCCACTTTAGTGGTGTCTACCCCTAATTTTTTTTAAATGGGAGGATGCCAAGTTTGGTCTCCTTGTTGTGTGTTGCCTGTAGTTGCAGGGGTCTCAGAGCACCAGGCCTACACCTGTCACTCATCTATTGCAGTCATAGGGGAAGGGGAAGTACGGTGACAGATGTCCTGGCTATGTTCACACATTGCATTTTTTGCTGCTATTTTTTTAAGCATTTTTTCATGACTGTTAAGCAAATTAAAAGCTGATTCTTACAGTACCATCAAAGGGTACAAGATCTTATAAATCTAAAACACACATTTTTTTTTTCTTCACTGACATGCAAAACTGCTATCATTTTGAGAGAAACAGCATGTCAACTTTTTGCAACTTTTTAACTGCAGTTTCTCCACATTCAAAGCAATGCAAAAGTGTATAACTGTAGCAAAAATGCTATGTGTGAACAGATGATAAGGGATGAATCAGGCGTTTTTTTTTATCGTTTTATTATTGTGACTTGTATACACGTCATTATACAGGCAATAATGTTTCTTAACATTTTTTTCCTTTGAAATCTTTTATATCCTCAGTTTTGTATGTTTTTATTGCCTGTCTGCAATAGTGGAATAATACTTTGACAACATTTTTCCCAGCAGTGACTTTGGAGTCACAGATGGGCCATGGGTATAAACAATGCTGTTGCTATTCAATTTGAGCTTGGATTCAATCCATTTCAGCTATTTTAAAGTTTCCTCAGCCCTCCTGAAAAGATTGTGTGGAAGAGTGCTCAAGTTTCCAATTGACTTTCATTATACTCGTTATTCGAATCAAGCCCGTCTGAGCGTCTGACCTGCTGAATTCGAGTACTAGACACTGGAGCATTTTAGTGCTCACTCCTCACTAGTAACAAGACATCTCAGCTGATTTGCTTTTTTGCTGGCCCATTAGACTGAAGTATAGAATAAAGCACATTGTCTTCAATGTAACTGCAGATATAAATCATTTCATGAAATTACACTAAAATAAGATATCAATTAAAGATCAATGATGTTTATATTCAAATATATGATTAAAAATATTTTTTTATAAATAAAAATTATGATCCAGATATACAGATGTAGCCTCGCATAAAATGACAAGATGATCACAATGCAGATACATTATATCCCGATGTAGAATAGTGTAACTCAACACAAATTCAATGGATTTTGTTGTATTCAAAAATAACTTTCTGATTATGATATCTTTCTTGTGTGTACCTTTATGAAAGTTTACAGATGTAGAATGATTTCCCCCACAAAATTAAACACTGGTTGACATGATGATTACAGCACATTGTACTGTAGGATAGCCCCTGTGATGATTAGAGATGAGCGAACCGGTCCCGGTTCGGCTCGAGGTCGGTTCGCCGAACGGAGGTCCCGTTCGAGTTCGGTTCGTCGAACGTTCGACGAACCAAACTCGAACCGCATAGGAAACAATGGCAGGCATTCACAAACACATAAAAACACCTAGAAAACACCCTCAAAGGTGTCCAAAGAGTGACAAACAACTCACAACACAAACACATGGGAAAGTGACAAGGACATATACTCATGCGAAAACAAAAGAGCAGGACAAGGAAAAAGAGGAGGACACACAGATATAGGCATGGCACGCCCTTCTAAAATCATGTAAAACACCGCAAGGTGACTACAAGCGTAGTCTCCCTTTTTTTCCAAAAATTGGGCCCCACACACACCCACCCATTCAGTGGCAGCAGTTGTGCCCCAGTTGTACACTTCACAGCTAGATTTGCATCAAGCACATTCAAAAATACGCCATAATTAACCGTCCCCAGCATGACACAGGGGTAGGTAGATAAAGTCTTTCCTGATCCCAGCTCTGTTCATCTTGGCTCCTTTTTAAAAACACAGCAAGCAAGGGTTACTCCAAGCGGAGTCTCCCTTTTTTTCCAAAAATTGGGCCCCATACACACCCACCCATTCAGTGGCAGCAGTTGTGCCCCAGTTGTACACTTCACAGCTAGATTTGCATCAAGCACATTCAAAAATACGCCATAATTAACCGTCCCCAGCATGACACCGGGGTAGGTAGATAAAGTCTTTCCTGATCCCAGCTCTGTTCATCTTGGCTCCTTTTTAAAAACACAGCAAGCAAGGGTTACTCCAAGCGGAGTCTCCCTTTTTTTCCAAAAATTGGGCCCCACACACACCCACCCATTCAGTGGCAGCAGTTGTGCCCCAGTTGTACACTTCACAGCTAGATTTGCATCAAGCACATTCAAAAATACGCCATAATTAACCGTCCCCAGGATGACACCGGGGTAGATAGCAAAGTCTTTGCTGAACCATGACTTGTTGATCTTGGCTCCTTTTAAAAAAAACACAGCAAGCAAGGGTTACTCCAAGCGGAGTCTCCCTTTTTTCCAAAAATTGGGCCCCACACACACCCACCCATTCAGTGGCAGCAGTTGTGCCCCACTTGTACACTTCACAGCTAGATTTGCATCAAGCACATTCAAAAATACGCCATAATTAACCGTCCCCAGCATGACAACGGGGTAGGTAGATAAAGTCTTTCCTGATCCCAGCTCTGTTCATCTTGGCTCCTTTTTAAAAACACAGCAAGCAAGGGTTACTCCAAGCGGAGTCTCCCTTTTTTTTCCAAAAATTGGGCCCCACACACACCCACCCATTCAGTGGCAGCAGTTGTGCCCCAGTTGTACACTTCACAGCTAGATTTGCATCAAGCACATTCAAAAATACGCCATAATTAACCGTCCCCAGGATGACACCGGGGTAGGCAGCAAAGTCTTTGCTGAACTCTGACTTGTTCATCTTGGCTCCTTTTAAAAAAACACAGCAAGCAAGGATTACTCCATGCGGAGTCTCCCTTTTTTCCAAAAATTGGGCCCCACACACACCCACCCATTCAGTGGCAGCAATTGTGCCCCAGTTGTACACTTCACAGCTAGATTTGCATCAAGCACATTCAAAAATACGCCATAATTAACCGTCCCCAGGATGACACCGAGGTAGGTAGCAAAGTCTTTGCTGAACCATGACTTGTTCATCTTGGCTCCTTTTAAAAAAACACAGCAAGCAAGGGTTACTCCAAGCGGAGTCTCCCTTTTATTCCAAAAATTGGGCCCCACACACACCCACCCATTCAGTGGCAGCAGTTGTGCCCCAGTTGTACACTTCACAGCTAGATTTGCATCAAGCACATTCAAAAATACGCCATAATTAACCGTTCCCAGGATGACACCGGGGTAGGTAGATAAAGTCTTTGCTGAACCATGACTTGTTCATTTGGCTCCTTTTAAAAACAATGTAAGCAAGGGTTACTCCAAGCGGAGTCTCCCTTTTTTCAAAAAATTGGGCCACACAGACACCCCATCAGTGGCAGCACTTGTGCCCTAGTTGCAAACAGGATGTTTTGATTTGCATCAAGCACATTCCAAATCCACAAGCATTTACTCTCCCAAGGATGACACAGGGGTAGTAAATTCCTTGTGGATCCATGACTTGTTCATTTTGATGAACGTCAGTCTGTCCACATTGTCACTGGACAGACGTGTGCGCTTATCTGTCACCACACACCCAGCAGCACTGAAGACACGTTCAGAGACAACGCTGGCAGCTGGACACGACAAAATCTCCAAGGCGTAAGTTGAGAGCTCTGGCCATTTTTCAAGATTTGAAGCCCAAAATGAGCAAGGCTCTATTTGCAAAGTCATGGCATCGATGTTCATTTGGAGATACTCCTGTATCATCCTCTCCAGCCGTTGACTATGTGTCAGACTTGTTGTCTCTGGTGTCCTTGCAAAGGACGGTCTAAAAAAATTATGAAAAGATTCCATAAAATTGCTGTTACCAGCACCAGATACGGTGCTACTGGTACGGGTAGACTGTTGAAGAAGACAAGACCGTCCCATTTTTGTCAAGTTACAACTGGGAGATTCACTCCCTGCACCTGCACGGTTGTTTGGTGGAAAAGTCGAGCTAAGATCGAGTAACAGCTTCTGCTGATACTCCTGCATACGTGCGTCCCTTTCTATGGCTGGAATTATGTCACAAAATTTGGACTTGTACCGGGGATCTAATAGTGTGGTAAGCCAGTAGTCATCATCACTTCTAATTTTGACAATACGAGGGTCATGTTGGAGGTAGTGCAGCAAGAAGGCGCTCATGTGTCTTGCGCGGCCATGCGGACCAAGTCCACGCTGTGTTTGTGGCATAGAGGTGCTACCCGTTCTTTCTTCCTCTGACATCTCCCCCCAACCTCTTTCAACTGAAATTTGACCAAGGTCTCCCTCATCCGCTGAGTCTTCCATGTCCATGGACAGTTCGTCCTCCATTTCTTCGTGTTGTCCTGCACCTTCCTCAACATCTCGCCTGCTACCATGCGCCCTTGTTGATCCCTGTCCCCCATGGTCCCATGCCTGCCACCTTGGTGATGATGAACGTCTGGACCTTGGTGATGTTGTTGTGTCTTGCGCATATGAATCCTCCTGTAGTTCATCCCCTTCCTGTTGTCCCACCCCCTGACTCCGAATAGTGTTTAGCGTGTGCTCCAGCATGTAAATGACTGGAATTGTCATGCTGATAATGGCATTGTCAGCGCTAAACATATTCGTCGCCATGTCGAAACTCTGCAGAAGGGTGCATAGGTCCTTGATCTGAGACCATTCCATCAGGGTGATCTGCCCCACCTCGGCATCTCGTTGGCCCAGGCTATACGTCATGACGTATTGCACCAGGGCTCGACGGTGCTGCCACAGTCGCTGTACCATGTGGAGAGTCGAATTCCAGCATGTGGGCACATCGCATTTCAGGCGATGAACCGGCAGACCGAAAGACTTCTGGAGCGATGCAAGTCGCTCAGCTGCGGCGGTTGAGCGGCGGAAGTGAGCAGACAGTTTCCGTGCCCTGTTCAGAAGGCCATCTAGGCCGGGATAGTGTGTTAAGAATTGCTGGACAACAAGGTTCAACACGTGAGCCATACAAGGCACGTGTGTCACTTTGCCCAGGCGAAGGGCCGCACCCAGGTTTGCAGCATTGTCGCACACGGCCTTACAAGGCTGCAGGTTGAGTGGAGACAACCATTTATTAAACTCGGACCGCAGAGCTGACCACAACTTCTCAGCTGTGTGACTCTTATTCCCAAGACATGTCAAGTTAAAGACCGCCTGATGCCGTTGCGCTCTGCTGCCAGCATAGTAATGAGGGGTGCGTGATTCCTTCTGCGCAGTGAGAACGCTTGTGGCCTGACCAGGCAGGCTTGGGGCGGAGGTGGAGGACCCAGATGAGGTGGAGGAGGCAGAAGCAGTGGCGGAACTTGGACAGACAGAGGATTGACACACAAGTCGTGGGGACGGCAAGGTTTGTGCAGCAGACCCTTCACCATCTATCACCATAGTTACCCAGTGCCCAGTCAGTGACATGTAACATCCCTGTCCATGCTTACTGGTCCAAGTATCGGTGGTGAAATGCACCCGTTGACACACAGAGTTTCTCAAGGAAGCGGTGATGTTGTGTGCGACATGCTGGTGTAGCGCGGGCACACCTTTCTTAGAGAAGTAGTGGCGACTGGGCATCTGGTACTGGGGCACAGCGACAGACATAAGGTCTCTAAAATCCTGTGTGTCCACCAGGCGGAAAGGCAGCTATTCGGTAGCCAAGAGCTTACAGAGGGATAAAGTCAACCTCTTAGCTTTGTCATGGGTCGCAGGAAATGGCCTTTTATTTGTCCACATCTGAGGGACAGAGATCTGGCTGCTGTGTGTAGACGGTGTTGAGTAGGGTGTCCCTGGAAAAATGCAGCTTTGTGAGGAAAGTGCAGGCATAGACATGATGTTGCCTTCATCCAACGTTGGTGCTATCGATGTCTGAGAGAGCTGTACACACGTACTTGTTTCCCCTTTTAAACCAACTGACGACCTACTAAGCAAACTGCCTGTTGCGGTTACAGTGGTGGAAGTTGTGCATGGAAAACCAGGTGCGACAGCTGTCCCCACAGTCCTAGAAGATGAAGAGCGCGCGGATGCACTGGAAGGGGCAGGCGGTGGATGGTTGGCTCCGCTAGGCTGCATTGCAGCACGGTGAGCTTCCCACCGGGACATATGGTATTTATTCATGTGACGATTCATGGAAAAAGTTGTCAAACTGCTGAGGTTTTGACCTCTACTAAGAGAACCATGACAAATTTTACAGATCACATAATTTGGGCGATCTTTTGCTATGTCAAAAAAGGACCAGGCTAGGCAAGGCTTAGAGAGCATGCGACCTGTTGATCCACCCCGACTAGTGCTCATAGGCAGAGTGGTGGCTGAGGATGTAGTTGTAGACGTGCTACCAGTACTCCGACTCTGTCCAGGAAGGCGCAAGGTAACTTCGTCATTAGTTGCATCCTCCTCCACCACCTCTGTTGACCTCCTCGAGTGCCTGACTGTGGGTTGACAGTAGGTGGGATCTAGAACTTCCACATCAATTGTTGTGTTTGCACTCCCCTCCCCCTCAGACCGAGCCTCTTCTTGCCCAGACCGAATATTTAAGTTGTCATCCCAATCTGGTATCTGCGTCTCATCGTCATCAGTATGTTCCTCATTGTCTATAACAACAGGTGTTACAGTTTGTGACAACATTAAAGGGTCAACATTATGCTCAGAAACTTGGTCCTCACGGCCTGAATCAGAGTCACAAAGGTTCTGGGCATCACTGCAGACCATTTCCTGTTCTGTACTCACTGTAGCTTGGGAGCAGACCTCTGATTCCCAGGCTATAGTGTGACTGAACAGCTCTGCAGACTCAGCCATCTCAGTTCCACCATACTGTGCAAGGCGGATAGAGACTTCAGAGCTGGGAGAAACCAAGTTTGATTGGGATGACAACTCAGAGGACTGGTGTTTTTTGGATGCGGTAGTTGAGGTGGCGGAGAGGGCACTTGTTGGACCACTTGAGATCCATTCAAGCATTTTCCTTTTTTGGCCATCATCTACCTTTGTTCCAGTTGTCCGTGTCCGTAAATAAGGGAGCACATCGGATTGTCCACGGTAAGTAGTAGACATCTTACTTTTGCTGGTAGATGGTCTATCTTCAGCAGATGTTAATGGAGCTTTGCCACCTTCCCCACGGACAAACCCTTTTTTTCCTTTTCCAACACGCCTCTTACCCTTTCCACCAGCATCTGTCATTTTGCCACTCATTTTGATTGCGACAAGATTGTGCACTTAAAATGTGGTAGTAAAAATTGACAGGTGGTGTAGATTGCAGCGGTGGTCTATCTTTATTAACAGCAGAATAAACAACAATAATTATCACTGACAATGCAACTACGGCCCTTAAACTGGCAGCAGTGTCTGCTAGTATAATGGCTTAGTAACAATGAGTTCGAGTGTGCAATGCAGGCAGACGTGCTGCAAATATCTTTGCACTAGTGGGACTATACACAAGTCCAATAGCCACGTTTAGGATGCCACTAGGTTCACTCAGTGTTTGCTAGTATAATGGCTTAGTAACAATGAGTTTGAGTGTGCAATGCAGGCAGACGTGCTGCAAATATCTTTGCACTAGTGGGACTATAAACAAGTCCAAAAGCCACGTTTAGGATGCCACTAGGTTCACTCAGTGTTTGCTAGTATAATGGCTTAGTAACAATGAGTTTGAGTGTGCAATGCAGGCAGACGTGCTGCAAATATCTTTGCACTATTTGGACTATACAGAAGTCCAATAGCCACGTTTAGGATGCCACTAGGATCACTCAGTGTTTGCTAGTATAATGGCTTAGTAACAATGAGTTGGAGTGTGCAATGCAGGCAGACGTGCTGCAAATATCTTTGCACTAGTGGGACTATACACAAGTCCAATAGCCACGTTTAGGATGCCACTAGGTTCACTCAGTGTTTGCTAGTATAATGGCTTAGTAACAATGAGTTTGAGTGTGCAATGCAGGCAGACGTGCTGCAAATATCTTTGCACTAGTGGGACTATACACAAGTCCAATAGCCACGTTTAGGATGCCACTAGGTTCACTCAGTGTTTGCTAGTATAATGGCTTAGTAACAATGAGTTTGAGTGTGCAATGCAGGCAGACGTGCTGCAAATATCTTTGCACTAGTGGGACTATAAACAAGTCCAATAGCCACGTTTAGGATGCCACTAGGTTCACTCAGTGTTTGCTAGTATAATGGCTTAGTAACAATGAGTTTGAGTGTGCAATGCAGGCAGACGTGCTGCAAATATCTTTGCACTATTTGGACTATACAGAAGTCCAATAGCCACGTTTAGGATGCCACTAGGATCACTCAGTGTTTGCTAGTATAATGGCTTAGTAACAATGAGTTGGAGTGTGCAATGCAGGCAGACGTGCTGCAAATATCTTTGCACTAGTGGGACTATACACAAGTCCAATAGCCACGTTTAGGATGCCACTAGGTTCACTCAGTGTTTGCTAGTATAATGGCTTAGTAACAATGAGTTTGAGTGTGCAATGCAGGCAGACGTGCTGCAAATATCTTTGCACTAGTGGGACTATACACAAGTCCAATAGCCACGTTTAGGATGCCACTAGGTTTACTCAGTGTTTGCTAGTATAATGGCTGAGTAACAATGAGTTTGAGTGTGCAATGCAGGCAGAGGTGCTGCAAATATCTTTGCACTAGTGGGACTATACAAAAGTCCAGTAGCCACGTTTAGGATGCCACTAGGTTCAATCAGTGTTTGCTAGTATAATGGCTTAGTAACAATGAGTTTGAGTGTGCAATGCAGGCAGACGTGCTGCAAATATCTTTGCACTAGTTGGACTATACAAAAGTCCAATAGCCACATTTAGGATGCCACTAGGTTCACTCAGTGTTTGCTAGTATAATGGCTTAGTTATGAGTTGGAGTGTGCAGAGGACAGGAGGGTACAGTGCCAGGGTTGTGGGTCTCTGGGTAGAGGAATGGAAGCCTGCCTTTCTATACCTCCTAATGGGGAAATGCAGCGAGGAAATCCCTGACCTTAGCTACACAGACGCTGTCTCTGTTTTCAGGACCTGTCACCTATGGCTCTGACTCTGCCCGTACGAGCCCTTAAAAGGACTGATAGAAAGTGCTATCCCTAAGCTTTCCAGCGCTGTGTATGGAGCGCATACAGCAGTGTCGGCGATAGGACTCAGGACGGAGCTGCGCCAGTGATGTCTGACACCAAGGACGCAGAAGAGATAATGGCGTCCAGACGGGCAGATACTCGTTTTTATAATGCAGGGACATGTGACATGGACATCCTATCACACATGCCGTTGCGTCTCTGGCTAAAAGTACACTTAGCTGTGTGTTTGTCTGGGATTGGCTGACATAATGGCCCTCCCCACTACACGCGCGCTCTTAGGGAAGGAAGACAAGGAAAAAAAAAAAAATGGCGATCGCCATTATCCATACAGCAGTGATCTGAATGCGCTGTTCCCGCACACTAAACACTGAAATGTCATAATAGTGTGAGTCACAGAGTGACTTACACTATTACAGCGGAAAGCCAGCTATGAATTAGCTGTTTTTTTTGCTGCTAGAACCGTTCTCGAACGTATCTAGAACTATCGAGCTTTTGCAAAAAGCTCGAGTTCTAGTTCGATCTAGAACAGCCCCCTAAATCACTCGAGCCTAGAACTGGAGAACCTCGAACCTCGAACCGCGCTCAACTCTAGTGATGATAAATTCTACATTGTTGCAAAGGAGCTTTAAAGGGAACCAAACATCAGGATTTTGGTATATAAGGTAAAGCCAGTGCAGTACTGGCACTATCAGGCACAGGCTGTACATACTATTAGTGGGCAGCTCCGATGTTTAGGCTGTGAAATCCAAGTTTATGAAGTTTGAAAATTCATCCACTTTTTGATTGACGTGTGCATCTCTACTGATAATGTCCGGGTGGGTTATGCACATGATTCCCACCCCCCTGCTGCCTGTTCCTCCCTCTCACTGGCTGTATGTAAATTTTTCTATTCAGAAACACGGTGTCGGAGTTGGCACCTGCGCATAGTGCTTATCTCTGGCGCCGTGTTTCTGAAGCCCGCAGTACCTAGTATTGTGCATGAGAGGGCGGGGCATGCGCCCTCGCTTCTTCAGATCTCGTTGTGACCGCAGGAGCACGCACGGTCACAAGAGGACTGGAGAACAGCTGATCTCACCCCGATTAGCTACAGTAGACATCTGCAACGATATCATTTGCTGCAGCTAATCGGTAAGATCAGCTGTTCTCCAGTCCTGTTGTGACCATTCCGCCCTCTCATGCACAATACTAGGGACTGCGGGCTTCAGAAACACGGCGCCGGAGATAAGCGCTATGCGCAGGCGCCAGTGAGAGGAAGGAACAGGCAGCGGGGAAAGCGGGAATCATGTGCATAACCCACCTGGACATTATCAGCAGAGGTGCACATGTCAATCAAAAAGTGGATGAATTTTCAAACTTTATAAACTTTTATATCACAGCCTAAACATCCGAGCCGCCCACTAATGGTATGTAAAGCCTGTGCCTGATAGTGCCAGTACTACACTGGCTTTACCTTATATACCAAAATCCTGATGTTTGGTTCCCTTTAAAGCGAATCTGCCACCAGATTTTACAAGGGGCATATTATTATGAAATAGATGTATTTAACTTGATGAAACTACTGTATTTACTATGAAAATCCAATTAAGAACTTCCATATAATTCTCTCCTTATAGTTTACACTCATTTTCCACCCACCTAGACATTTTGGCAGCTCCTTAGTGGTGAATATGCACACTTAGATCCTGTGTGTCTCTCCAGCCTCATGCTGAGATCTCACACTGCTCTTTATAAGCTACAGTCCATCTGAGTAGGTGAAGATTGAATTCACTAGAATTTTCTCTATTTGTAGTTGGACTCATAAAGTGCTAATTTAAAAATTAATTTTGAAACTAAGTTTCATATTTGTTTTAAATGTTACATTTTAAAGCACAGTTGTTGAATTGCATATCTTTACCTTTCTCTACTATGCTATTCTATACACATAGTTGTGCATTCAGTCCTGAAAAAGTAGCTTTGATTTATGCCGTAGATGCCCAATTATGTGGTGCAATCTCCCAGTGGATAACAAATCTTCAAACAAACCACTATATAACAGTAATGTCTATTTCATGCCAAAGCCGAAACTTATTAGTAATGTTCTTGTAAATTTTACTGCCTGGCTTATGCACTTGTAAAGATGTAATAAAAATTAACCATTTATGGCGACGACTAACTTAATTTCTAGTTCATAAATATTTAGCAGAAAACAGTGAGCATTATCACAAGTTAATGTGTTACAGTACCATTGAGCAGCATATACCACCACGTTCTTTATGTTGCTTATTGTCTAAAATTATAATGGCTGCAGGACATTCACAGCGCAGTTTTGGGCATTGTGTGACTATTTTGCACTGAGAAATCTCCTTAGACCCAAAACATAGGAAGTGATTCATGCATAATTTATATATTTTAGCCAATTAAGTATACTTTTGAGTTAGTCTGATGGCCTAGCAGCAATTCACGCTACCCAGCTGGAGTTCAGAATTCTAACTTTTCTAGCTCTTAAATTCTGCTAGTAAGGAAAATAATGGCACAGCAATCATAAATCCAAATGGGACCAATTTAAAATAGGTAGGAAGGACAATGTAATGTACATTGTTGATGGTATTAATGAACAATCATATATTTATTTTGCCACATGTTGCACATTATTTTTCAAAGTATTGTTTCCAAAAACTGAAATTAAAATGTGAATGTAAATGAGAAAATTCAGCTTTGTATGTTTTTAGAATAAAAGTTTACAAGTGCTAGCTCTGCTGTATTAATAAATAGCCACAATGTGGACTTTAAAATTGTGACTAATCATTTCTGTTTGCACACCAATTCCACCATAGAGACGCTTTGCTCATTTAAAAAGCTTGCCTATATTTTATCCAAAGTTTGACCTTTAAAATATAATGTTGTATTCTCATTTAGCAATGCACATAATTCCAATAAATTAGAGTTCTAGACTTGTATCATTTTTACTACTTAACATTTTTTCTCACAATTTAAGACAAATGTAATAGATTTCCAAAGCAATTATCTAACAAATGGGGCATAATACGCCATGTATGCTGCATCACATTTTGTCTTGTTCAGAAATAATACGACAAAAATGTAGCAAAGGCTTTAAAAAGATGTTGTTCGCAAATATGTAAGTAAGGTGCTGTGTTTAATAGATTCCACAATAATGGTAACTTTCAGTTAGTTTCCAGAAAAACATTTTTTTTTCAATGTAATATATTCATAGAATATAACCTTGAGAAATATTTAAAATTTTACCTCTACAAAGGTCACAATGATTGGTATGAATTGTTCTATATATTTTTATATATTTTATATACGATAATATATTGAATGCATTCTGTAACATTAATAAGTCAGTAATCTTACAACTGAAGTTCAGTTAGTGATAACTAAGTATATACAGTTGAAACCAAAAGTTTACATACACTATCTAAAAAGACATATATGCATGTTTTTGTCAGTATCTCACTTAAAATCATGATAAACCTTTCCTATTTTAGATCAATTATGTTACTAAAATTATTTCTATTTGTCAAATGCCAGAATGATGAGAGAGAGAGAGAAGGTTTTAAGGCATTTTTATTACTTTCTACAAACTCAAATGTTTTTATATACTAAGATTACTATGTCTTTAAACAATCTGGGACAGCCCATATGATGATGTGGCCACATCTGAGTTAATTAGAAGCACACCTGTGGATGTATTTGAATGCACACCTGAAGCACACTGCTTCTTTGTAATTTAGCCACTTTAGGCCCGTTTCACACGTCAGTGAAAAACAGTGACGTTTTTCACTGGCGTGTAAAACACGCACATGTCCCTGCGTGTGCCGTGATTTACGGCACACGTGAGTTGTCTAAGTGCAATCCGGGCTCCGTTCTCCGTGGCCCGTGATTGCACTTAGAAAACAACTCACCTGTGCGCGCTCCCGCTGTCCATGGTGCTGATCGCTCCTGCGGTGCAGCATCCAGCCGGCGGTGACCCCCGCAGCAGCTGCTTCCGGGTCGGCTGTGTCGCGCATAATGAATATGCGCGACAATAATGAGCCGGCTCAGAAGCAGCAGGGAGAACGGGCTGCAGAGGACATCGCTGGATGCCGGGTGAGTAAAAATGATTTTTATTTTAAAAGCACGTTTTTTTCTGGCACGTGTTTCATGGACCACACCACCTCGTGATCCGTGGAACATCAGTGATGCCAGAAAAAAATGGACATGTCTCCGTGCGGCAATCACGCACACGCGGGTACGCCGCATGGAGACACGTGCAGTGAAAAATCACTGACGTGTGAGCAGACCCATTCATTATAATGGGTCTGCGTATGTCAGTGATTCTGGTACGTTTTAAAAAAAGCACAAACGTCCCAGAATCACTGACGTGTGAAAAGGGCCTTAGAGTGTTTTCGAGCATAAACCACTATGTGGCATGGTGGCTTAGTGGTTAAAACTGCAGTCTTGCACCGCTGGGGTACTGGGTTCAAATCGCACTAAAGGGTGCTTTACATGCAACGATATCACTAATGATATGTCGTCGGGGTTGCGGAATTCGTGACGCACATCCGGTGTCGGTAGAGACGTCATTGCATGTGAAACATATGAGCGAGTGTTAACAATCAAAAATACCTAATCGTTGATCGTTGACACATCGTTGCTGGTGCTGGACGCAGGTTGATTGTCGTTCCTGAGGCAGCACACATCGCTATGTGTGACACCCCAGGAACGACGAACAACAACGTACCTGCGTCCTGCTAGCAATGAGGTGGGCGTGTCGTTAATGTGGCTGGTCGCCACCCCTCCGCTTCTATTGGCAGGCCGCTGTGTGACGTCGCTGTGACGGCGCACTAACCTCCCCCTTAAAAAAGAGGTTGTTCGCCGCCCCCAGCGACGTCACTAGGAAGGTAAGTTGGTGTGATGGATCCTAGCGATATTGTGCGCTACGGGCAGCGATTTGCCGTGACGCACAAACGACAGGGGCGGGTGCTTTCACTAGCGACATCGCTAGCGATGTCGCTGCGTTTAAAGCGCCCTTTAGCATGACATTTTCAAGGAGTTTGTATGTTCTCCTTTTGTCTGCATACGTTTCCTCTAGTTTCTTCCTGCATTCCAAAAACGTATTGATAGCGAATTTAGATATAGTGTTGCTGTGGAATTAATGTCACTATATATCATATATAATATATAAAGCTGAATGTGTGTGTGTATGTGTGTGTGTATGTGTGTATGTCTGGGATTGGCATCCGCACCGTCGCAGCTACAGCCACAAAATTTCGCACACACACTTCTGGACCCCGAGAGCGTCATAGGCTATGTTTCGAGGGGAAATTTTAACCCCGCTCTTTACAGTTATTCACCAAAAAACCTGCCTCCATTAAAGTGAATGGAGCTGGGAGACGCAGTGCAGCCACAACTTCAGAAGAATGCGCAGCCACGCCCTTATATGGAATGTTGGCATGTCACAATGCAGACAGGGAAAGAGGCAGACACAGACAGGGTAAGAAACAGACATAGACAGGGTAAGAGACAGACACAAAGAGACAGATAAAGAGACAGACCGACAGGGAAAGAGAGGGAAAGTGACAGACAGGAAGTGACAGACAGGGAAAGTGACAGACAGGGAAAGAGATAGATAGAAAGACAGGGAAAGAGATTGAGACAGACGGAGAAAGAGACAGACATGTAAAGAGACAGACATACAAAGAGATAGAGAGAGAGAGAGACAGAGAGATATATACAGAGGGGGAGACAGACAAAGAATGGGAGAGAAAGAGAGATATATACAGAGGGGGAGACAGACAAAGAATGGGAGAGAAAGAGAGACAGTTACTATCCTGGGCAGCACCGGGTGCTATGTTGTGAGGCGAAATTTTAACCCCACGCGTTCCAATTTACCAATCAATTTTGCCCCTATCTACATAATGGGGAAAAAGTGAAACGAAAAGTGTTGGGGGCAAATTGACAGCTGCCAAATGTGAACAAGGGGGACTTAAAGAATAAGAGCGATGGCGCCAAAGAGTATATACCGTACAGTTGCTAAGATGGGGCCCCGACATAAGATACTCCCCACACTCAGGGATATGAACACACACACAAAATGCGCCACACACTACCACGTGCTATACCACTGTCAGCACACATTTCACCACACATACACCAACCTCGCCACATAATCGCCCTAAACATACACAAGTCTGGTATTATCCTTCAAAAATAAAAATCTGATTAATAAGCAGCCAAACTACAAGAACAACAAATGTACCATATAGGAAATACGGCAGCTGTCAGTCACATGACCTGTCTATATGTGTATGTGTGAGCTAATATATACTGTCAGGGGGGAGGCCATTCTGTTGCCTGGTGATTCATCAGGCTGCCAATAGCAACCAATCACAGCTTAGCTTCTATTTTGCTACAGTTAATTAATCTGAGCTCTGATTGGTTAATATAGGCAGCAAAGGACATTCTCAGTATAACAAAGCTTGTGTGAGGTCATAGGATGTTAAATCTGTGTGGAATATCTGTGGTGTTGAAATATATGTTGTGAAATGCTTCTATTAGCTTAGTTTTTGCCTTTTAATAATTACATTTCTATCTGTTTGGTGGTTTTTGTGTGCAGAATACATTTTTGTTAATACATTCTATTTTGTTAACAGCAGTTATTAACCTGGGCGAAGCCGGGTAGTACAGCTAGTTATTATTATATATGCCAAAGCATCTCAATCCAATTAAGGTCACGTCTTTGACTATGCCCCTCCAAAGTTCTAATTTTGTTTTTCTTAAGCCATTCAGAAGTGGACTTGCGAATGTGTTCTGGATCACTGTCCTGCTGCTTAACCCAAGTGTGCTTCAGCTTGAGGCCATAAACAGATGGCTGGTGTGACGCCCTGGCCGGGCCAGGTAGTCACAGATAGGGCCCCGCATTACACCTGTCCCCCATAGGTAACATACAGCCAAACATTTAAACCCTAGTCACCCCCTTCAAGGCTTAATGGACACACCAGGGGATGGAACCAGGCATTTGGAAGACGCCCACCAAGGCGTATCAGACAGCCCTGGGCCGTTAAAAGCCAGTTTGTGTTTAGAGTTCAAGTTGGAGACGTGTGTGAGCTGGAGCTGTGTGCAGCTCTGCTCTAGCAGAGGAGAGAAACCAATTTGAGCAGGTAGGAGCCCTGGTACCTTTGGCTAGGAGTAAGACAACAGTCTTCGTCGGCAGGAGCCATAAAGACGGTTTGGTGGACCGGGACAGGGTTGTAGCCCGCCGGTACCGACCCGGGGAACCGACTCGGAAACCAGAGCACAAAGGGGAGGTACTCAGACCCTGAAGCTAGGTCCAGAAGCTACTGGGGGCTTGCTAATTAACTTATTGCGGCAAGGACTAGAGGTTCTGTCCCACCCAGAGTCCTGACTGAAGGCAACAGCCCAACAAGGGGGATAAACGGCCACCGCCGCGGCTCAGAGATCCCAAGGGCCAGCGTCTGTGGGCAAAGGGCTCCTTAGGCGACCACAAGCTGGGAGCGGACTCCTGAAGTTGCAAGCACAGGCAGTCCACCATCCAACACAGGTGCGGGAGAAAGACAGAGACCACCAGCCGGGTGGGGGACCAGACCACAGCCGGCTGCGGGCACCGACCACCATCACCTTGGTTTAACAGAGACTGGTGTGCTTACTAATTGTGAGTACATCAGCACCCACTGGTCGCCCATCTCCCTACACTGCCAAACATCCCCCCAATGGATCCCGAGGCCACCATCCCTGCCCACGGAGGGGTTAACAACTTGCTGCGCAACATCTCCCCTGGGTGCCCCGTAACTGCAGCGGTGGTGTCCACCTTCACCACATCCCATGGGTGGCATCATGAACTTAACACGGCTCCGGCCGTACATCTATGTCCCCAAACCACAACCCCCCTTTTAGTTGAAGTGACCGTGAGACCCCCAGGTCCGGAGACCCTCGAGCCACCCACTGAAGGTCCGGACCCGAGCGACTCGGCTGCCGAGCACGGGGCGGTACACTGGCATTCTCCTTCAGGTTTTTTTGGTAGACAGCAGAACTCATGGTTCCATTTACCACAACAAGTCTTCCAGGTACTGAAGGAACAAAACAGCCCCAGACCATCACACTAGCACCATCATATTTTATTATTGGTATGATATTTCTTTTCTGAAATGCATTTACTTCTACACCAGATGTAATGGAACATACACCTTCCAAAAAGTTCAACTTTTGTCTCATAAGTCCACAAAGTATTTTCCCAAAAGTCTTAGGGATCATGAAGATGTTTTTTGGCAAAACAGAAGCCTTTATGTTCTTTTTACTCAGCAGTAGTTTTTGTCTTGAAACTCTGCCATGCAGGCTTTTTTTTCCCAGTCTCTTTCTTATAGTGGTGACCTTTACTAAGGCAGGTGATGCCTGGATTTCTTTGGATGTTGTGGAGGTTTTTTTTGTGACCTCTTTGATGAGTTATCACTGCACTATTGGGGTAACTTTGGTCTGCTGCCCACTCTTGAGAAGGTTCACCATTGTTCCAGGTTTTCGTAAATTATGAATAATGGCTCTGTTTGTGATTCGTTGGAGTCACAAAGCTTTAGAAATGGATTGATAACCTTTTCCAGACTGATAGATCTCAGTTACTTTGTTTTTCATTGTTCCTGAATTTATTTGGATGCCTCAAAGGTGCGGCGCCATGTGCCAACCACTGCTGCAACCACAGTACACCAACAGGGCAGATAACCTGGTGTCTCACAGCGTCCATACTGTAAAGCTGAGTCCCCAAGACTCTAGGCCACACCACCCCACAGACACAAAATCACCAGCACAAACACCTTGTGAAATGAGCTGAATGACACACCTTACACCAGCTCTCATTATGTGAACTAAGAACAAAGAAAAGCCAGACCCCTTTTGTACAAGGTGTTTGTGCTGTGTGGCAGCCACTGTTGCAGTGATTTTGTTGCAGTAATGGTTGGCGCACGGCACCACACCTGTAAGACATTGATTAGGGGCCCACTCTGAGGTTCACCATGACATGGCAGTGGGCTTTATACAGTCTGATCGGAATGTTAAATAAAGAATCTCATGTTCAGGTATCAGAGATCCCATGGGCCAACGTCTTCGGGCAAAGCACAACAAGCCGGGAGCGAACTCCTGAAGTTGCAAGCACAGGCAGTCCACCATCCAACACAGGTGCAGGAGAAAGACAGAGACCACCAGCCGGGTTGTGGACCAGACTGGAGCCGGCTGCGGGCACCGACCACCATCACCTAGGTTTACCAAAGACTCGTGTGTTTACTAATAGTGAGTACATCAGCACCCTCCGGTCGCCCATCTCCCTGCACGGCCAAACATCCCCCCAACGGGTCCCAGGGCCACCATCCCTGCCCATGGAGGGGTTAACAACTTGCTGCGCAACATCTCCCTGGGTGCCTCGTAACTGCAGCTGTGGTGTCCACCTTCACCACATCCCATGGGTGGCGTCACGAACTTAACATGGCTCCGGCCGTACAGCTACATCCCCAAACCACAACCCCCCTTTTAGTTGAAGTGACCACGAGACACCCAGGTCCGGAGACCCTCGATCCACCCACTGAAGGTCCGGATACGAGTGACTCAGCTGCCAAGCACGGGGCGGTACACCTCAACTTCTGGCGTCACGAATAGGATACTTACCCACCCACTTACCTTGTGGAAGTGCGCCTTGTATTGAAGTCAGCGGTGATGCGTTGCAAAAATTTTCAGCATCCGCCATCTTGCCGCCATCATTTGGCGCGAAGATTCCCACCAGAGTCTTCTTCCCCGCGAAAAGAGCGCGAAAACTGAAGCCCCTCCCCTGGGAACACTGTTGGAAAGCAAAGCCGGAAGTCGAAAGACGAAACTTACCGGCTGGCTAGAGGAGTGCCACAAAAAGACCAAGGGGGAGAAGCGGGAAGAGCTGATGTAAAAGTGGCTGATAAGTGCAGGGGCGCCAGGACTCTGTAGACACACGTTCCTGGACCCAGCGGCAAAATGTGCCAGAAGTTCCAGGCCAAGGTCCTCTCTGTGTTAGCGGAGTGGACTTCGGAGATGAAGGGCCTGGTCGCAACCGTTCGGGTACGCGAAGTGGAGGTGGTCTCAGAGGAGCAGGTAAGCAGTAACCCACACCCCTATGTTCCCCAGGAACGTTTGGGCCTTGTAAATAGTCCCTGACCACCCTTTTCATAGTCCTGCAGTCTCCGGAGAGGCTGGTTGGAGGAAGGGCCTGCGACAGAGTAGACTGAGGTCCCGTCACCATGGAAACCGGTGACCAACCTCCGGGTTAGGGGTTCCCTGGACGTGGGGCCTCTGAGAGTGACTACCAAGTAAGGAACTTATTACCCAGCCCATGTGGGCAACACCCGGAGCCGAACCTGTTTCCTGAACTGGGAAAAGGGGTGCGCACCAGTGCTTAGCGGTGGCACCAGGGCTAGGTTTGCTTGGGTGGGCAAAAATGAAAAGACCCGGTCTTGTCCCGTTCCCAGTTAATAAAAATGTTTTAATACAACGTTTAAGTAAACTGCCTCCTGTATAGGAAGAAAACAAAAATGTGCTTAATTGTTTAAAAGTTGTTATAATTGTAAACATGTTTTATCTTTTACAGTTCAAAAAGCAAAAAAAACTGGTGGTGGTCGGACAGCCCGCGGACGGTCTGTGGTTAACCAAGGGGGAGTGTGACACCCTGGCCGGGCCAGGTAGACACAGATAGGGCCCTGCATTACACCTGTCCCTCATAGGTATCATACAGCCAAACATTTAAACCATAATCACCCCCTTCAGGGCTCGATGGACACACCAGGGGGCGGAGCCAGGTGGTTGGAAGATGCCCACCAAGGAGTCTCAGACAGCCCGGGTCAGGAAAAAGCCAGTTTGTGTTTAGAGTTCAAGTTGGAGAGGTGTGTGGGCTGGAGCTGTGTGCACCTCCAGCAGAGGAGATAAACCAATTTGAGCAGGTGTCGGGGTAAGAGCCCTGGTACCTTTGGCTAGGAGGCAGATGGCGGTCTCCATCTGCAGGAGACGGGAAGACGGTTCGGTGGAACCAAAGTGGACCGGGACAGGGTTGTAGCCCGCTGGTACCGACCTGGGGAACCGACTCGGAAACCGGAGCACAAAGGGGGGTACTCAGACCCTGAAGCTAGGTCCAGAAGCTACTGGGGGCAAGCTAATTAACTGATTGCGGCAAGGACTAGAGGTCCTATCCCATCTAAAGTCCCGACTGAAGGCAACAGCCCAACAAGGGGGATAAACGGCCACCTCCGCGGCTCAGAGATCCCAAGGGCCAGCGTCTGCGGGAAAAGGGCTCCTTAGGCGACCACAAGCTGGGAGCGGACTCCTGAAGTTGCAAGCACAGGCAGTCCACCATCCAACACAGGTGCGGGAGAAAGACAGAGACCACCAGCCAGGTGGGGGACCAGACTACAGCCGGCTGCGGGCACCGACCACCATCACCTTGGTTTAACAGAGACTGGTGTGTTTACTAATTGTGAGTACATCAGCACCCACTGGTCGCCCATCTCCCTACACTGCCAAACATCCCCCCAATGGGTCCCTGGGCCACCATCCCTGCCCACGGAGGGGTTAACAACTTGCTGCGCAACATCTACCCCGGGTGCCCCGTAACTGCAGCGGTGGTGTCCACCTTCACCACATCCCATGGGTGGCGTCATGAACTTAACATGGCTCCAGCCGTACATCTATGTCCCCAAACCACAACCCCCCTTTTAGTTGAAGTGACCGTGAGACCCCCAGGTCCGGAGACCCTCGAGCCACCCACTGAAGGTCCGGACCCGAGCGACTCGGCTGCTGAGCACGGGGCGGTACACTGGCATTCTCCTTCAGGTTTTTTTGGTAGACAGCAGAACTCATGGTTCCATTTACCACAACAAGTCTTCCAGGTACTGAAGAAACAAAACAGCCCCAGACCATCACACTAGCACCATCATATTTTATTATTGGTATGATATTTCTTTTCTGAAATGCATTTACTTCTACACCAGATGTAATGGAACATACACCTTCCAAAAAGTTCAACTTTTGTCTCATAAGTCCACAAAGTATTTTCCCAAAAGTCTTAGGGATCATGAAGATGTTTTTTGGCAAAACAGAAGCCTTTATGTTCTTTTTACTCAGCAGTAGTTTTTGTCTTGAAACTCTGCCATGCAGGCTTTTTTTTCCCAGTCTCTTTCTTATAGTGGTGACCTTAACTAAGGCAGGTGATGCCTGGATTTCTTTGGATGTTGTGGAGGGTTTTTTTGTGACCTCTTTGATGAGTTATCACTGCACTATTGGGGTAACTTTGGTCTGCTGCCCACTCTTGAGAAGGTTCACCATTGTTCCAGGTTTTCGTAAATTATGAATAATGGCTCTGTTTGTGATTCGTTGGAGTCACAAAGCTTTAGAAATGGCTTGATAACCTTTTCCAGACTGATAGATCTCAGTTACTTTGTTTTTCATTGTTCCTGAATTTATTTGGATGCCTCAAAGGTGCGGCGCCATGTGCCAACCACTGCTGCAACCACAGTACACCAACAGGGCAGATGACCTGGTGTCTCACAGCGTCCATACTGTAAAGCTGAGTCCACAAGACTCTAGGCCGCACCACCCCACAGACACAAAATCACCAGCACAAACACCTTGTGAAATGAGCTGAATGACACACCTTACACCAGCTCTCATTATGTGAACTAAGAACAAAGAAAAGCCAGACCCCTTTTGTACAAGGTGTTTGTGCTGTGTGGCAGCCACTGTTGCAGTGATTTTGCTGCAGTAAGGGTTGGCGCATGGCACCACACCTGTAAGACATTGATTAGGGGCCCACTCTGAGGTTCACCATGACATGGCAGTGGGCTTTATACAGTCTGATCGGAATGTTAAATAAAAAATCTCATGTTCAAGTATATAAATTTTGCCTAGTGGCTTTAGATCAACTTATGATTTTTGAATGTGAGGACATGTCTTTTTCTACTACTGCTATGTTGCAATTTACAAAGCTATTACACCACATTAGTGCCTAGTGATATGTTTCATAATGCATACAGATTATATTGGTATAGAATTCGTGTAAAAACACGTGTAGGAGACTCATTCAAGTTTGCAAAATATTAAATTTTATTCAACATCAAAAACAATAAAAATTCATTTTCCATAAGATGTAATTATAATATGAGGTAAGGTGGATTCAAAACCCACCTATCCACCAATAAACCACCCACAATGGCCCATAAACATCTCAAAAATAGTGTATATCAAGCCAGTGCAAAAAGCAATAAGGAACACCATGTAGTTTGCACAATCGCATTATAGACAGCAATGTTTGGACTTACCCATGGTGTCAAAGCAGAGAGCCTAACAGTGGTGGTTCAGAGGTGGGCAGGTGAGTCTCCTTCAACCCGAACGCGCGTGTCGCCAAAGCTTCATCAGCGGGGTGCAGGCGAATATATTGTTAGATTATATTGTTAGAGCTGGGGGCATATCTCTTTATCACAGAAGTCAGATCCTTTTGATTTTAAAGGAAATCTGTGAGGTGCAATATGCACTTATTAGAATATCAAAGGATATTTAGAATACCTTTTCTAAAGATCTTTTTATGTATGCTACTAGATGCTAGGACAGTTAGGCAGAGATTACAAATATGCACACGGAACTGCTCATAGTTCTGGATGCATATTGCACCTGACAGATTCGCTTTAAGCATTATTGATGTCTCATAAACCTGTTTGCTTTAGTAGGGACAGTTATTTTTTTATCATAGGTCCTGGTATTACCTGAATAAAATAATGTAGCACACTGTGCTAATTTCAAAAGCAGAAACAGCTGTGTAGGAGGCTACGGCTTGTCTTTATTAGACAAAGACTTCAAAGCAAACTGGGGATTCAAGATGTGCTGTTCAAGTTCTTTTGAAGGACCACCAAAAAATGGGCAACATGAAGGACCATAGAACTAGGGGTCTCCAAAAGAGTCAGTTGTAACCACATTATCCTTATTTCACTTTTAAATTGGAAGGTTTCCAGCAGTGCTATCAGCTCTTGCGGCAACCAGTGGGACCCAGCTATTTCCCTTCACTGTCTGAGGAGTTGCAGTAAATAAGCCAATCATTCAGCCTAAAAAGGCTAAGCAACTCAACTGTGCATGAAAATGTAGGAACTATGTACATAAAAGTGTATGATAGAGGGAGGTCCCTCCCAAATGCATAAAAGAGGGCCCTCCCAAATGCATAAAAGAGGGCCCTCCCAAATGCATAAAAGAGGGCCCTCCCAAATGTATTATAGAGTGAAGGCCTTCCTAATTTTTTGGTAGATGGCTGCCTGTGGGAGGTGGAAGACTGTGTGCACAAGTTGCATGTTTATCTCATTTTTTATATGTCTTTGAGTGCAGATTTGTCACAAAACCTGAAGACCAACTTGATGCCTGCAAAATCCATGAGAATCCTGAAGTGTCGTATGCATGTTACTTATTTGTGAGATAATGATTTGGTGCAGAAAATAATTTGCAGCATGTCAATTTTTTCAGCGTTTATGCAACATTTTTTCAGCCATTGACTTCAATGAAATAATTTAAAAATGTTATAAAAACCTGGGATAAAAATTGACTGTATTTGCTATGTTTTCATAGCGCTTTTGCTTGTTTATTTGCATGCGTTTTTAGACAGCAGTGAATGATATAGATATAGATAATACAAACCAATTTGGCTTCAGCATAACAAATAATGTTTCAAACAAATGTCCCCCGTCTGACCACAACCTACTCACATTCTCTTCGCTCTCCTTTCCAAGTACACAACCCCCACTCCAACAACTTACTTACCCTCGAAGAAATCTCAAATACTTTATATACTCGAGTATAAGCTGACCCAAATATAAACCGAGGGACTTAATTTTGCCATAAAAAAACTGGGAAAACTTATTGATTCCAGTGTAAGCGTAGGGTAGGAAATTAAGACGCTAGTGGTAAATTTCAAAAACAAAAATAGATACCAATAATATGTAATATGTCCCATTCTTGTGCCATGTTGTAATGCGCCCCATCTTTGTCTCCTCTAGTAATGTGCCCATCCTTGTACTCCATCCTATAGTAATGTGCCTCATCCTTGTGCCCTGTAGTAATGTGCCCATCCTTTAGTGATGTCCTTATACTGGTTCCCTTGTCCCCTACTATACAATTTTTCACATACATACAAAAAAATTCTTCTCACCTATCCTCCATTCTCTCAGTGTCCTCTTACCTGCTACTTGCGGACCACAAGTACGTAGACCCCTCAATGATCTCGGCCAGTGCATTGGCCCGCCGCTGCCATCGGTGCTTTATTTACTTCAGTTGAATGATATGTGAAACTGCAAATCATTCAACTGAAGTAAAGTGCTGATGGCAGCGGCCGCTCCCCTGTACTGGCCAAGATAATCGAGGGGTATATGTGCCTGTGGTCCGAGTGTTTAAGACCCCTAGGCTAGACACCTAGATAATGGCAGAGGGACGGCAGTGATCTGTGCACACAGAAACTAACCGAACTTCCTGTTTCCCCTTCTGCAGTCTGGCGATTGCACAGGTTGCACATAGCGAAAGCCAGTCATGAGTGGAAACCTCACTTGAGTATAAGCTGAAGGGGGCTTTTTCAGTATAAAAAAATGTGCTGAAAAAGTCATTTTATACACAAGTATATACTGTACTTTGATTTACACTCACTCTCTAACTCTCTTCTCCCTCTCGCACACATAGCTTACTTCAAAATGCAGCTGCCACTTTATATAATAGAACAATAACTACAGCTCTTGAATCGGCCACTTCCCTCATGCATACTAAAACCCGTACAATCAACAGGCAACCTTGGCACACCAGACTGACTAAAGAACTGAGGAGCACTTCCAGGGTTTCAGCGCAGAAATGATAGAGATCTCATTTCAACATACAAACAGTCCCTCACTGATTTCAAGTCTGCACTCACTGCTGCAAAACAAATCTACTTTTTTTTCTCTCATATCCTCCCTTTCTCACACCCCTAAACAGCTATTTAACACTTTCAATTCTCTCCTTTGTCCCTCAGTGCCTCCTCCATCTGCTCTCATCTCATCTGAAGGTTCAGTTTTTGGACTCCTACTTTTCTGCGTCTACACTTTTGATGTAGGACAGCTCATACATATATTAGCCCCAATGGAGCCACTGACTATAGTGAATGACACTAGAGGAACCCAAAGCCCAGCACTACACTTTGTCCACAGTGTATAAGGACTGGTGTAATACTATTGTATGTACTGAGGATTTCGATTGCGTTAGGGCAATGACAACCAGAGACGAGTTCTTGGTGCAAGAACGTTTATATTATGCAACCGACAATATGTACATAAACAGAACAAAAACACAGTAGAACATAAACACAGGAAATACCTTCCAGGATCGGAGCGAAGGGGAATTCCCGGGGCCACGCACCGGACTCCCCCAGGGAGACCACCAAGAGCGAACCCCTATACAGGGACTGTCTGGCAATCACCCCAGAAGGCCTAAATGCGCAGCAGCCGGGGCACAAAGGGCAATAGGTATAGTCCAAAAATGTCCGTACGTGATGAGAGTCCAGAGTGGTTACGAGACGGAAGGAACCGGGCAGAAGTGCCGACCAAAGACGGCAGACGGAGTCCGGGCACAGCTTGATGAGACCAGTTGAAGTCCAGAGTCGGTGTCGGTTGTTTTTCAAGAGGATCCAAATATCAATCAGGAACCAAGAGCAGCAGGGCAGGAGTACACAGGAAGCAGTATACTCAGGCAACTGGACTAAGCTTAGGGGCGGCTTTTAAACAGATGGACAGGAAGTAGGGCAACAGAACAGAAAACTCCATGTTAACAAAGGGCAAGCTCCTTTAAAAGAAAACTGGAAATCCCGGAACTCTGACAACTGGACTGAGAATAAAATGCAGTCCTAGATTGCAGAACCCTACCAGTTCACATACAATTATGCCTCCAAAATCCTATAAAAAAAAATACAACATAATGTGTTGTGGCATAATTATCTTTACTTGTGACACCAGGAGATGAGTGGCACTAATGACTTCACATCTGCACATACCCATTAAGATGTGCACAATCTACAGATATTACGTGCACAATATCTGCCTATTGGGCACATGTCCTTACATACACGATACTCACAAAAAGTTAGGGATTAGAGATAAGCAAGCAGTAAAATGATCGGGTGCTTGATGCTCGGGTCGAGCATTTTGAAATGCTCGGGTGCTCGACCTGAGCACTGAGCCCAATGTTAGCCTATGGGATACCCAAGCATTTTTCCGGCGGCACCCCCGGCTGTCTGGAAAAAGCTCAAAAATGTCACAAATGTAGAACAATAGTGCTCAAATAACATGGGAGCAGCATGGGGTAGACCCCTGTAAGCATTTCTGACTGCCAGGTCACTGCTGTGAGTAATGTTGTCTTTGTATTAGGGGGAGGAAGAATCCTGTGTTCCTCCTCCCGTGTGACATGCACTTTCGCTTTGTAGCGTATTTATGGCAGCTTCTCTCTGCCTTTACATTTGCTGCTAAGTGAAACCAAAAGTGAACAGTAGAAAAAAAAAATAACATCATATTCACCTGTCTGCAGACTCCGGGACACGTCCAATTACTGATGTGGTCACCTGACGGCATCAGATGATCGTATAAGTCCAGCGATGAGGCCGGCTTTTTACCGCCCAGCTGGTTTAAACAATCAGCTAATGCTGTCAGGTGACTGCATCAGCTGATTACCGGCAACTCCTGCAGCGATCAGATGGAAGTCTGCAGAAAGGTGTATAATTTTTTTGTCTACTGATGCATCAGCTGATTGTATAAAAGCTGTTTATACAATCAGCTGATGTGTGATGTGATTCAGGTCCTTGAACCTGACACATCTGATCCCTTTGCCTTCCGGTAAACCAATCAAATGATATTGGGTTCGGATTGGACATCGCAGGACCCTCGACCCAGGACTACGGTGGGGGAGGGAGTTTTTTAGTTCAATAAAGATGGAGTCACTAATTGTGTTGTGTTTTATTTCTAATAAAAATATTTTTCTCTGTGTGGTTTTTTTTTTATTTTTACCAGAAATTCATGGTGGCCATGCCTAATATTGACACCATGAATTTTTTTTGCCAGGCACCAAGAATGTTAAGGCCGATGCCCTTTCCAGGAGTTTCTGTGCTGACTCTTTGGAGGTTGTCGAGCCATCTACTATTCTGAATGATGGTGTAGCTCTCGGCCATTTCGTCTGATCTGCGGTTGGCACTGGTGGAATTTCAGGGGGATAAACCTGAGAGATGTCCTACGGGGAAACTGTTTGTCCTGGACCAATGGAGAGACCAAGTTGTCTCTGAGATTCATTGCTCTGTTTTGGCGGGTCATCCTGGCATTTTTGGTACTCAGGATCTTGTGAGCCTCTCTTTTTGGTGGCCTTCCCTGTCCCGGGATGTCCGTAGTTTTGTGCAGTCGTGTGGAGTTTGTTCTAGGTCCAAGCCCTGTTGTTCACATTCTAGTGGGCTATTATTGCCTTTGCCGGTACCTAAGAGACCTTGGATGCACATCTCTATGGATTTTATTTCAGAGCTTCCGGTCTCTCAGAAAATGACTGTGATTTGGGTGATCTGTGATAGTTTCTCCAAGATGGTCCACTTGGTTCCCATATCTAAGTTGCCATCTTCATCACAGTTGGTGCCTTTGTTTTTCCAACATGTTGTTCGTTTGCATGGTATTCCCGAAAACATTGTTTCTGACAGAGGGGTGCAGTTTGTATCCAGATTTTGGAGGATTTTTTATTCCAAATTGTGTGTTCAGCTGTCTTTCTCCTCAGCGTTTCATCCTCAGACCAACGGTCAGACTGAAAGGGCTAACCAGACCCTGGAGACCTATTTACGGTGTTTTGTTTCTGCAGATCAGGATGACTGGGTTTCATTTTTGCCTTTGGCTGAATTTGCCCTTAACAATAGAGCTAGCTCTACCACATTGGTGTCCCCATTTTTCTGCAATTTTGGGTATCACCCCAGGTTCCTCTCTGGGCAGCTTGAGGCGTCTGACTGTCCAGGGGTGGATTCGGTGGTAAACAGAATGCAGCAGATTTGGGGGCAGGTAGTGGATAAATTGTTTCAATCCCAAGAATCTGCCCAGAAATTTGCCAACCGGCATCGGACTGTTGGTCCCCGGTTTAAAGTGGGGGACATGGTGCGGTTGTCCTCTAAAAATATTCCTATGAGAGTTCCATCTCCTAAATTTAAGCCCAGATTTATTGGACCTTATAAGATTTCGGAGATTATCAACACTGTATCTTTCCATTAGACTCTGCCTGTGTCATTTAAGATTCACAATGTCTTCCATAAGTCCTTGTTGAAGAGACATGTGGAGCCAACAGTTCCTGCAGCAGCGCCTCCTGACCCTGTTTTGGTACAAGGGGATCTGGAGTATGAGGTTGAAAAAATTCTGGATTCCTGTCGCAGTAGGCGAAAGCTTCAGTACCTTGTGAAATGGAAGGGTTATGGGCAGGAGGATAACTCTTGGGTTGTGGCTTCTGACATTCATGCGGACAGGTTGGTTCGCGCCTTCCATCATACTCATCCTGAGCGACCCGGTGGCGTTGGTGAGGGTTCGGTGACCCCTCCTCAAGGGGGGGTACTATTGTGAATGTCAGTTATGCTTTTGCTGCTGTGAGGCTCCCTCTTGTGGCCAGGAATGGTTTGGACAGAGACCAGGTGTGTTGAGCAATGGGCGTTTCCATTGCTAACTCTCTGCCTATTTAAACCCTGGTCTGCTGCAGGCTATGCCGGATGTCAGTTGTCCTTTGTTCACCCACCAGCCTACTTCATCCTGCTCCAGACCACACCTACCCCAGATAAGTGCTTGGCTCTTTATTTGTTGTTTGGTTCTTTTTGCTCTTATCTGAGTTTGTCATTTTCTGTGGTTATTGTCATTTTTTTTGCATGCAGGGATCTTCCCTCTCAGTTGCTCAGCTGGGAAGCTCCCTGCAGCTATGTTTGGAGTATTGCTCCTATAAGTCCATGTGTTTGTTGCTTCTTGAATCTGTAATGGTTCCAGCTTTCTGTTCATTGGTATGAAAAGAGCGCCTGGTATAGGATGGAGTTCAGATCTAGCGATCTGAGGGTTTTTTGTACTATCAGGTTTTTGGATTTTTGCAGGGTTTTTCTCTGGCCACCATCAGTCCCTTTCCTATCCTGTCCTATTTAGTCAGTAGGGCCTCACCTTTTGCTAATCCTATCATCCATCTGTGTATTGTGTTTTCCTATATCACCGCAGTCTTTGAATGTGGGGGGCTTGCTATTCTTTATCTATTTTCTGAGGCAGAGAGTTATTCATCTTTCCTTCCTATAGGATAGCTAGTTCTCTGGCTGGGTTCGCGGTGCACAGGATGTTAGTTCACCCCTCGGCTACTTCTCATGTTGATGGTTAGTAAGGGGATGGCGGCCAGATTAGTTGCCAATGCTCTTGTCACCTTTTACCAATGATTTATGGTGGTCTGCCATGGTTCCGGATCATAACACCCTTTTGTATAATTATTTCATGAATTTCATGAAATAATTAACAAAAAAATACGTGGGTTTCGCCCAATTTTTTTATCCAGCCAGGTTTAACTAGGCAGCTGGGGATTGGAATCCACAGCGCAGGTTGGCCCAAGCTTTCTTGCCCCCCTGCTGTGAATTGCAGTCCGCAGCTGCCCCAGAAAATGGTGCTTTCATGGCACTGTATCCAACTCTCCAGCGGCCCTGGTGCCGGGTGGCATGCTGGGTAATAAAAGGTTAATACCAGCTTTGTTTTACCAGCTGGTATTATGCCTGAGATTCTTAATGTCAGACCAAGTTTGACCTGGCCATTAAGAATCTCCAATAAAGGGTAAAAAAAAGACACCAAACAGAGAAAAAGTACTTTATTATAAATGAATACCCAGACACACTTAGGGATTCCCTCTTTATTACTGCCTCTCACCCCTCCATGATCTTGGTCTTCTGTTTTCCTCTACCCATGCAGCTCTGCTATATCACACAGTACAGGGAGGAAGAACGCTGCTCCTCCCCGCACTGTGTAATCGAGCAGAGGCTGGGGCGAGTTGGTAGGAGGTGACGTCACCACTGCCACCATTGCCATAGTAACCTACTGAGCGAGTTACTACAGCAACAGTGATCTCCAATCAGCTTATTTACAGCGCTGGCTCCTGCATAAGCGGCGCCGGTAAACACAGAGTTAACTCCTGTGGCTCCTGCTGGAGCCAGTGTGTAGCTGCCCTGGTAATCAGGTCATTGGAGATCACCTATGCTATAGTAACTCGCTTGGTAGGTTACTATGGCAACGGTGGCTGTGGTGATGTTACGTCTCCTATTACCTACACTACCTACACACTAAATCTGTCCCTAGCTCAGCAGCACCTCCCCCTACACTAGCTGACTGTGGATGACACTGCCGAGCACAGAGCCGTCAGCTGTCATATAGAGTTGACGCTGTACGGCCAGCCAATCACTGTAATGCCACAGCCATGTTGGTTGTGGCTTTCCAGTGTGTGACAGCTATTCCCTGCATGTGGGCTGACTCTGTAAACAGCGCCAACATGCAGGGAGGCGGAGCCGAGTATCTGCCCGAGCATTTCGCCGGCACTCAGAGCTCGCCGAGTATTCTGACCACTGAGATGCTCGAGTAAGCACCGAGTACCGACGAGCATGCTCGCTCATCCCTATTAGGGATATTTGGCTTTCGGTGAAATTCAAGGATGATCCTAATATGCACTATAACCTTTTCAGGTGACCTTCATGTTACCTTCTCTAAAGTTTTGAATGCAAACATCCAGCTGTTCAATATTTCAGTACTCTTTGTGCAACTTGCTGTTCTCTAACAAGGAGATTAATGGCAAAATTCCCAGCAGGTGTTTGATCCATGAATAGCCCATTTGGGAGCTTAATAAGAATTTGTATTTTAACAGTCCTCCTCATCATCCTGTTCACATTTTGACATCATGAGATGAAGACAACACCTAACCATTGACAACAGTACTTCACCACTGTGAGGCTTCAAGCAAAATGTTCTGACGAAAGTGGCCACTGAGCTTAGTGTGTCAAAGAGTGTCATCAGCAGGTTACAACAGAGTTAAAGAAAGACTGGAGGAGTCATAGAAAGGCATTAAAGGAGACGTCCTTTGGCCACATCCCATATTGACAAATTCTTTATTGTGAACAATGTCCTTTGAAACCAGATGATTAATGCCACACGATGCCAGGCACATTTAAGTGAGGTCAGAGGCACCCAAGTGTCATATCAGATTGTTCAAGACCATTCAAAACCATTTATATCAGCATAGTTTGCGGCGTGCTAGACAACCTTCAAGTGTATCTGACCACACCACCAAGCACAGGTGTCATTGTTTTGCTGGATGAGGGACCAATTGGCTTCAATGCTACTCACACTGATAAAAGTCTACACATTAAGCATAAATGATGACTGCCCGTGACATTGGAAACGTCAGGAGAGTGCTATACATCAGCCACCATTGTCACCATATGAGCTTTTGGTGGTGCTGGTGTTACAGTGTGGACAAGTCAATAGAAATACAGAACTGCCTTACACTTTTTGAATACTGTATTTACGAGCCCCTACTGTATAAATAACATAATTAATCCAGCCATTATGCCTCTGCATGAACAACACAGGCCTAATTTCATCTTCATGGATGACAATGCTCCAGCTCATCGAGGTTGCATCATTAGCTGCTGGAGACTGGGTTACCTAAAGTGGAATGGACTGAACTTTCTCCCGATTTTAATTTCATAGAAAACCTATGGTATCAGGAAAGTCACCATGTTGCGGCTCTTAACTCTGTACCCCAGAACCTTAATGACCTGAGGGCCGCCTTTTATGAAGAGTAGGATGCCATGCCTCAGCAGAAAATAACTCAACTTGTGAACAGCATGTGACAATGTTGTCAATCTGAGAGTGATGCTCAAAGCCCCATAACAAGTTATTTAGACATTGGCCTTTTTGTGGGGTGGTATATCAACCACTGTTCTTGGCTTTTGTTTCAACAAATTGTTTGAGAGGAGGAAATAACCATTGCATGCTTCTACCTAAATGCCCTACTTTTATGATAAAATATCACTGTAGTGTGAGCTTTTTTATATTTTATAAAAATTTCACCCTAAAGCTAAATATCCTTAACTTTTTATGGGGAGTGTATGTGCAAACACGTTATCAGTGCAGCTCCCCTCCAGAAGTAAGTGGCGCTTGACAAGCTTTTTAGGCTTTTATAATACATTGCAACCACAGAATACTATTTTCTTAACCATGTTTTTTTCCACAATTTTTAAGACATCAAGATTGTGGGTTTATACAACAATTTAGGGGAAAAATGCATAGTGGCGAACCAAATGCATCTTTGATAAACTGATAACTGAGTGTTATCATTTCCTTATCAAAACCATGTGGAACTATGCCCTGATAAGATCCAGTTATTATATGCATGAAAGATAATCAAAGAAGACATGCTTAGAGTCGGTGAAAGATATCACTCTAAAAAACCCTATAATGATAGCAACATGATACCTTTTCCCCCTCACTGACAGCCTTGGGACATGGCTGCATGTTCGCTTTTGCTCACATAGACAAAAGCAGAATTATAAGAGTTATTGATTAGGGCTGAGTGGATCCGGACTGTAAAAGTTCGGATCTGCGTGGGAGCGAGCTAAGAATACCAGCCCCCAGCCGGCTTTATCTTGGCTGGGGATGAAAATTAGGGGGGACCGCACGTCGTTGTTTTTTTTAATTATTTATTTAAAAAAGAAAAAAAAGATGCATGTGGTTTCTCTTAGGCCGGAGTCACACATGCGAGGGACTTGCACGAGTGTGACATCGCATCACTGGCACAGCCGCACACACTTCTGACAGGAACGTGCATGTGTTTCAGTTTACATGCACGCTCACCATACTAACCCACAGATACTTGCACTGCTTTCCCCGCCCACCAGACGTCCTGCTGCCATGGTTGCAGTCAGCTGACACGCTGACACGCAGGGTGGGGGCTCGTCTAACTGCAACCAATTACATGTGCTGGTGGGTGGGCAAAACAATCAATATTGAATTTTCAGCTCCGAAAGGAAAAATTATGACCCGGAAGGAGTTTGCCACCAAGACACAACCTGGGTGAGTACACCGCACGCGATCCTGCCCCCGTATCCCTTCCACAACTGTTTTTAATCTCTGGATTCTGGTCCCCCTTGACTTATATGGGCACTAGATTCTGGAGCAGATCAGACTTTTTTTTAATCCGCTGGTCCCGGTTTTTGACCCGTTTGATCAGTATCTATTATTGATACAAGAAGAACATTATGGATGATCTATGTTAATAAATAAGAGGTTGTCTGGACCTTTACATTGATGATCTATCCTTAGGGGCACTTTGCACGCTGCAACATCGCAGGCCGATGCTGCGATGCCGAGCGCGATAGTGCCCGTCCCCGTCGCAACTGCGATATCCTTGTGATAGCTGCCGTAGCGAACATTATCGCTACGGCAGCTTCACATGGACTCACCTGTCCTGCGACCGTCGCTCTGGCCGGCGACCCGCCTCCTTATTAAGGGGGCGGGTCGTGCGGCGTCACTGCGATGTCACACGGCAGGCGGCCAATAGGAGCGGAGGGGCGTAGATGAGCAGGATGTAAACATCACGCCCACCTCCTTCCTTCTGCATAACCTACGGAAGCAGCGGTGACGCTGGTAGGAGATGTTCCTCGCACCTGCGACTTCACACACAGCGATGTGTGCTGCCGCAGGAGCGAGGAACAACATCGGACCGTCGCGTCAGCGTAATTATGGATTACGCCGACGCTGCACCGATGATACGATTACGACGCTTTTGCGCTTGTTAATCGTATCATCTAGGCTTTACACACTGCGATATCGCATGCGATGCCGGATGTGCATCACTTTCAATTTGACCCCACCGACATCGCACCTGCGATGTCGTAGTGTGCAAAGCCCGCCTTAGTGTATGTAAACGTTTGTCTTTGCAGAATGTAATAAAAATGCCTTTAAACATTCTCTCTCAATATTCTGGAACTTGGCAAATATAAAAAATTTTGGTTATCCTAATTGACCTAAAACGGGAAAGGTTTATTCTGATTTCATGTCAGATAGTGAGAAAAACATACATATGTGTCTTTTTAAATCGTGTATGTAAACTTCTGGTTTCAACTGTATATACAACATAATGTCCCCCACACAGTATGCTATCCATCAGAACCCCCAATATACAGTATAAGATCCACAATAGCCCTCAATATACACTGTGATGTTCATCACAGCCCTCAAGCAGTATGAAGTCTCCACTAGAGTTGAGCGCGGTTCATGGTTCGTGGTTCTCCAGTTCGCGGCTCGAGTGATTTTGGGGGCTGTTCTAGATCGAACTAGAACTCGAGCTTTTTTGCAAAAGCTCGATAGTTCTAGATACGTTCGAGATTCGAGAACGGTTCTAGCAGCAAAAAAAACAGCTAATTCCTAGCTGGCTTTCCGCTGTAATAGTGTAAGTCACTCTGTGACTCACACTATTATGACATTTCAGTGTATAGTGTGCGGGAACAGCGCATTCAGATCACTGCTGTATGTATAATGGCCATTTTTTTTTCCTTGTCTTCCTTCCCTAAGCGAGCGCGTGTAGTGGGGAGGGCCAGCATGTCAGCCAATCCCAGACACACACACAGCTAAGTGGACTTTTAGCCAGAGAAGCAACGGCATGTGTGATAGGATGTCCATGTCACATGTCCCTGCATTATAAAAACGGACATTTTCCTCCAGCACGCCATTATCTGCCTTCTGCGAAATTGGTGTCAGACATCACTGGCGCAGCTCCTATCGCCGATACAGCTGTATACGCTCCATACACAGCACTGGACAGCATAGGGATAGCACTTTCTATCAGTCCTTTTAAGGGCTCATACCGGCAGGGTCAGAGCCATAGGTGACAGGTCCTGAAAACAGAGTTTAACAGCTACACAAGATGACAGCGTCTGTGTAGCTAAGGTCAGGAATTTCCTCGCTGCATTTCCCTATTAGGAGGGATAGAAAGGCAGGCTTCCTTTCCTCTACCCAGAGACCCACAAACCTGCCACTGTACCCTCCTGCCCTTTGCACACTCCAACTCATTGTTACTAAGCCATTATACTAGCAAACACTGAGTGAACTTAGTGGCATCCTAAACGTGGCTATTGGACTTCTGTATAGTCCCAGTAGTGCACAGATATTTGCAGCACGTCTGCCTGCATTGCACACTCAAACTCATTGTTACTAAGCCATTATACTAGCAAACACTGAGGAAACTTAGTGGCATCCTAAAAGTGGCTGTTGGACTTCTTTATTGTCCCACTAGTGCAAAGACATTTGCAGCACGTCTGCCTGCATTGCACACTCAAACTCATTTGTTACTAAGCCATTATACTAGCAAACACTGAGTAAACTTAGTGGCATCCTAAAAGTGGCTGTTGGACTTCTGTATTGTCCCACTAGTGCACAGATATTTGCAGCACGTCTGCCTGCATTGCACACTCAAACTCATTATAACTAAGCCATTATACTAGCAAACACTGAGTGAACTTAGTGGCATCCTAAACGTGGCTATTGGACTTCTGTATAGTCCCAGTAGTGCACAGATATTTGCAGCACGTCTGCCTGCATTGCACACTCAAACTCATTGTAGCTAAGCCATTATACTAGCAAACACTGGGTGAACCTAGTGGCATCCTAAACGTGGCTATTGGACTTCTGTATAGTCCCACTAGTGCAAAGATATTTGCAGCACCTCTGCCTGCATTGCACACTCAAACTCATTGTTACTTACTAAGACATTATAATACCAAAAATTGAGTAAACTTAGTGGCATACAAGAAGTGGCTGTTGTACTCCATTAGTGCCCCACTGGTGCAAATCTATGTGCAGCACCTGTGCAGGACACCCTCCTACTCTGTTTTTAATAAGCTATAATGATAGCAAAAAATACTGCCATTTAGTGGCATCATAGAACTGGCTGTTGTATTCCATTATTGTCCCACTGGTGCCAAGCTATTTCTAGCACCTGTGCAGGACACCCTCCTGCTCTGTTTTTAATAAGCTATAATGATAGCAAAAAATACTGCCATTTAGTGGCATCATAGAACTGGATGTTGTATTTCATTATTGTCCCACTGGTGCCAAGCTATTTCTAGCACCTGTGCAGGACACCCTCATGCACATTTTGCTACGCTAATGTTATAGCAAACTCAGGGAATTCATTGCTGCATTTGATAATTCGGAGGGATAGAAAGTGAGGCTTCCTTTAGGTTTTCCTTCTGTTCATAGACAGCATCTCCAAGTCCACACCCGAAGAGCAATTTCTCCTCCACGTGTAAGTGTGGATAGGCAGCTAGTGCGCATGCCTGTGCCGATTTACCCCAGCTGCAGCCTAACTACAATGTTTCGCCTAGTGAGTATGCTCAGCCTGACTGTGCCATTCCTGACGCTAAGTCTTCATTTCGGGATACAGCACATGCTCCCACACTTAGTGTGAAAAGCCTCTTTGCACAGGTACTTGCATTCCGTGCCGGGTCTTAGTCCTGTTTTGTGCCGAGACACCATACTAAAGCTGATAGTCTTTTTTCAGAGACTCTATTTCATGCAACTGATCATGCTCAGGAACTTACTGCATCAGAAACTAGGTCCAGTAATGAACTCTTTGGCCCTGCCCCTGATGTGGGGGGCCCATATAGACCACAGGGCATCAGGTGTCCTAACGATGTGGCCAGGCCACTCCCAAATGGCTTGCAGAGGCCCGCCCCTATGACTTGTCACCTCATTATTGATGGTCTGACGATGACTGGTGAGGTGTTTGTGTCGTGGCAGCCATGAGGTCATTATTGAAGTTGCGGTTCCAAATAGGACGCTAGTTATGCCACTCATGACGTGTCACTCTGCTTTTGTCTCCAGGAGGTGCATTGTGGTCCACCCTGGTTTGGGGCGGACCCAGGTTATAAAACGGGCTGGAGCCAACAAGGAGGTGCGCAGTCTTCTATTATGCTCCGAAAGAGCACACCTCCATGTGTTGAACCCATTGCGGCTTTAGGCCAGAGGTAGGCAGGGATAGGGCGTCGATGCAGGCCGCCACCACAGTTGGTAATGCAGAACGGTTAAGACCAGCTCCTGTCCTGGAAAGTCCTGCTTGTGCAGCCCAGTGGCATTAATAGGCCTGCTGCTGCTGATGCGCCTGCTGTCTACAGGTGTGGCCCCAATGCACACGGTCAGCGTACTGAATGGCCCCTGTGATGTTAACAGGGAGTTCCTGGGCTGGGTGGGCGTGTGGACCCTGTGACGCTAACAGGGCTCCCAGTCTCAAGATCCGAGTGGTGTCTAACTCGGTTCAGGCAACTATTAGTTTCATAGCCACACAGATCTGTATCCTCCACCTAACCTTCCATTTGCCAACCTCTCCTTTTCCATCTGGGAGCACGGTGGACATTGACTGCTGATGGGGATATATACCTTTCTCTTTCTTTTCTTATTAATTTTCGTTATATACCGGTAACATAGTATATACCACCTTATCCAAATCTGCCAGTCCCACCGTAACAGATGGTGTTTCTTCATCAAATGTTACTTTTACTTAACCACCAAACCCACGGACAAAAACTTTTTTCCCCTTTCCAACACACCTGTTCCCCTTTCCACCAGCATTTGTCCTTTTTCAACTCATTTGGTATATGACCAAAAGTGCAACTCTGCAGGGACACCGTACTCAATGCCATCTCAGCACAGCAGCCAGTCCTCGGTCCCTCAGATGTGGACAAGTAAAAGACCATTTCCTCCTATCCAAGACAAAGCGTTGAGATTCACTCTGTGCAGCACTGGTGTTTACTGGAAAAGCAGATCTAAGAATCCGTACCACCTTCTGCAGATACTCCTGTATACGTGCGTCCCTTTCTATGGCTGGGATTATTTCGCCAAATTTTGTCTTGTACCGGGGATCTAACAGTGTGGCAACCCAGTAGTTAGCATTACTTCGAATTCGTACAATCCGAGGGTCATGTTGTAGGTAGTGCAGCAAGAAGGCGCTCATGTGTCTTGTGCATCCAGGAGGACCAAGTCCTTGGTTTGTTGGTGGCAGAGAGGTGAGAATCGTGCCTCCTTCCTCTGCCCTCTCCCCCCAACCTCGCACAACCGAAATGTGAGCAAGCTCTCACTCATCTGCTGAGTCTTCCATGCCCATCGCAAGTTCGTCCTCCATTTCTTCATGGGCTCCTGCACCTTCTTCAACAATTTTTGCTGATACTATGCGCCCTTGTTAATCCCTATCCCCCCCCCATGACTGCCACCTAGGTGCCGCTCAACGTATGGACCTTGTACATGTTATTATCCCTTCTGCATATGACTCCTCCTGTACTTCCTCCCCTTCCTCTTGGACCAACACCTGACTCCGAATAATGCTTACAGTGTGCTCCATCTTGTAGATGACCAGAATTGTAACGCTGAGAATGGCATCGCTAGTGCTAAACATCATCGTCGACATTTGTAAACTGTGTAGAAGAATGCATAGGTCCTTGATCTGACACCACTCCAGCAGCGTGATCTGCACCACCTCTGGATCAAGTTAGCCCAGGGTATACATCATACTATATTTCAGCAGGGCTCTGCGGTGCTGCCACAGACGCTGCAACATGTGCAGATTCCAATTCCTGGGTGTCGGAACATCGCATTTCAGGCGTTTAACTGCCAGACCCTAAGACGTCAGGAGCGATGAAAGTTGTTGAGCTGCTGGGTGCGAAGGATGAAAGTGAGCACATAACAGCGTGCCCGCTGCAGAAGGCCATGTAGGCCGGGATGGTATTTTAAAAATTGCTGGAGAATCAGATTCAACACGTGAGCCATACAAGGCACGTGTGTGACATTGCCCTGACGAAGGGCCGCAGACAGGTTTGCATCATTGCCGCACACGGCTGTTAAGTCACCAACGTAGTCCACTCAATCAATTTGTACTCCGGTCGCCAGGTGACAACTTGTTCCTTTCGTGCATAGTGCTGATGATGGGAAAGGAGTCGATGCCTGCAGTGCAGGTGGACGCAGGTTATGGTCACCCACTGGGTTGCGTTACCTTGACAGATACAGAACCACAGGCTGAATGTAGGTGGTGGGTATCTCACAGATGAAGTACCATCATTCAGCTACAACCAATGGGAAGACACCACACCCTTTTTTAGGCCCCTCCTGTCGGCAGACCACTGCCAGACAAAGCTATGAACCTTTTGTTACTGTTACCCCCAGTTCAGTTTTATGAGTTTGTGTGCTTGTTACCTGACTACTTTTCCTGCTTGCTGTTTATGTACCTCGTTGGCCGATCCGCATTTCACCTCTGCTTGTTTTCTGATTAAGTCCTGGCCATCCCATTCTGTTCCTCTTCCTCAATTAATGTTTTTGACCCTGCATGACTACTATTCTCTGGAACTGCAGCCTTCCACAGGTATTGATCAACTTGGGCCCTGTGTAATTCCAAAACACTGTATAGGGGTTAAAGGGTTTCAGGGTTCTGGGTGTCCAGCTTGGTGAGTGGCTTGCCTCTAGCCTATCCTTTACAGCCCATCTGAGTGTGTCGATCCAGGCAGGCGTTACACCGTGCCCTGGTCAGAAGGCCATGTAGGCCGGGATAGTGTTTTAAAAATTGCTGGACAACCAGGTTCAACATGTGAGCCATACAAGGCATGTGTGCCACATTGCCCTGAAGAAGGGTCACAGACTGGTTTGCATCATTGTCGCACCCGACCTTCCCTGGCTGCTGGTTGAGTGGAGACAACCATTGATGAAACTCGGTCTTACTCTCCAGAGCTAACCTTCCACAATTCCTCAGTGGTGTCTCACATTTCCCCAACATTTCAAAGTAAACATTTGACCGCCTGATGGCCTTGAGCTCTGCTGCCAGCATAGTAAGGAGGTGTGTGGGATTCCTTGGGCGCAGTTACAAGGAAGGGTGGACTGACCACACAGGGTTTGGGCCGAGGTGGAGGACCCACACGAGGTTGAGGAGGCAGAAGCAGTGGAGGAACTTGTACATACAGAGGAAGGATTGACACACAAGTCGTGGGGACGGCAAGACTTGTACAGCAAACCCTTCTCCATCTCTCACCATAGTTACCAACTGCCCAGTCAGCAACATGTAACTCCCCTGTCCATACTTACTGGTCCAAGTATCTGTGGTGAAATGCTCCCTGTCACACAGAGTTTCTCAAGGAATCGGTGAGGTTGTGTGCGACCTACTGTGGTAGCGCGGGCACGCCTTTCTTGGAGAAGGAGTGACGACTGGCCATCGGCTCTTGGGGCACTGCAATGGGCATAAGGTCTCGAAAATCCTCGGTCTCAAAAGGGTGTAAAGGCAGCCTTTCTGTTGCCAACAAGTTGCAGATGATGAAACTCAACCTCTTAGTCATGTCATGCCCTTCGAAAATCATGTAAAACACAGCGAGGGGACTCCAACCACAGTCTCCCTCGTTGCCACTAATTGGGCCACACACACCCCACTTGACTGGCATCAGTTGACCCCCCTTTTGAAAAAGAAAAAGATGCTTTGCATGAAGCACTCTCAAAAATACATGTGCCTTTCCCATCCCCTGGATGACCAAGGGGAAGAAAAGTCCTCAAAGAGCCATGACTTGTTCATCTTGGTTCTTTTAGAAACACAGCGAGGGGACTCCAACCACAGTCTCCCTCGTTGCCACTAATTGGGCCACACACACCCCACTTGACTGGCATCAGTTGACCCCCCTTTTGAAAAAGAAAAAGATGCTTTGCATGAAGCACTCTCAAAAATACGCGTGCCTTTCCCATCCCCTGGATGACCCAGGGGAAGAAAAGTCCTCTGAGAGCCATGACTTGTTCATCTTGGTTCTTTTAGAAACACAGCGAGGGGACTCCAACCACAGTCTCCCTCGTTGCCACTAATTGGGCCACACACACCCCACTTGACTGGCATCAGTTGACCCCCCTTTTGAAAAAGAAAAGAAAAAGATGCTTTGCATGAAGCACTCTCAAAAATACGTGTGCCTTTCCCATCCCCTGGATGACCCAGGGGATGAAAAGTCCTCTGAGAGCCATGACTTGTTCATCTTGGTTCTTTTAGAAACACAGCGAGGGGACTCCAACCACAGTCTCCCTCGTTGCCACTAATTGGGCCACACACACCCCACTTGACTGGCATCAGTTGACCCCCCTTTTGAAAAAGAAAAAGATGCTTTGCATGAAGCACTCTTAAAAATACGCGTGCCTTTCCCATCCCCTTGATGACCCAGGGGAAGAAAAGTCCTCTGAGAGCCATGACTTGGTCATCTTGGTTCTTTTAGAAACACAGCGAGGGGACTCCAACCACAGTCTCCCTCGTTGCCACTAAGTGGGCCACACACACCCCACTTGACTGGCATCAGTTGACCCCCCTTTTGAAAAAGAAAAAGATGCTTTGCATGAAGCACTCTCAAAAATACGCATGCCTTTCCCATCCCCTGGATGACCCAGGGGAAGAAAAGTCCTCTGAGAGCCATGACTTGTTCATCTTGGTTCTATTAGAAACACAGCGAGGGGACTCCAACCACAGTCTCCCTCGTTGCCACTAATTGGGCCACACACACCCCACTTGACTGGCATCCGTTGACCCCCCTTTTGAAAAAGAAAAAGATGCTTTGCATGAAGCACTCTCAAAAATACGCGTGCCTTTCCCTTCCTCTGGATGACCCAGGGGAAGAAAAGTCCTCTGAGAGCCATGACTTGGTCATCTTGGTTCTTTTAGAAACACAGCGAGGGGACTCCAACCACAGTCTCCCTCGTTGCCACTAAGTGGGCCACACACACCCCACTTGACTGGCATCAGTTGACCCCCCTTTTGAAAAAGAAAAAGATGCTTTGCATGAAGCACTCTCAAAAATACGCATGCCTTTCCCATCCCCTGGATGACCCAGGGGAAGAAAAGTCCTCTGAGAGCCATGACTTGTTCATCTTGGTTCTATTAGAAACACAGCGAGGGGACTCCAACCACAGTCTCCCTCGTTGCCACTAATTGGGCCACACACACCCCACTTGACTGGCATCCGTTGACCCCCCTTTTGAAAAAGAAAAGAAAAAGATGCTTTGCATGAAGCACTCTCAAAAATACGTGTGCCTTTCCCATCCCCTGGATGACCCAGGGGATGAAAAGTCCTCTGAGAGCCATGACTTGTTCATCTTGGTTCTTTTAGAAACACAGCGAGGGGACTCCAACCACAGTCTCCCTCGTTGCCACTAATTGGGCCACACACACCCCACTTGACTGGCATCAGTTGACCCCCCTTTTGAAAAAGAAAAAGATGCTTTGCATGAAGCACTCTTAAAAATACGCGTGCCTTTCCCATCCCCTTGATGACCCAGGGGAAGAAAAGTCCTCTGAGAGCCATGACTTGGTCATCTTGGTTCTTTTAGAAACACAGCGAGGGGACTCCAACCACAGTCTCCCTCGTTGCCACTAAGTGGGCCACACACACCCCACTTGACTGGCATCAGTTGACCCCCCTTTTGAAAAAGAAAAAGATGCTTTGCATGAAGCACTCTCAAAAATACGCATGCCTTTCCCATCCCCTGGATGACCCAGGGGAAGAAAAGTCCTCTGAGAGCCATGACTTGTTCATCTTGGTTCTATTAGAAACACAGCGAGGGGACTCCAACCACAGTCTCCCTCGTTGCCACTAATTGGGCCACACACACCCCACTTGACTGGCATCCGTTGACCCCCCTTTTGAAAAAGAAAAAGATGCTTTGCATGAAGCACTCTCAAAAATACGCGTGCCTTTCCCTTCCTCTGGATGACCCAGGGGAAGAAAAGTCCTCTGAGAGCCATGACTTGTTCATCTTGGTTCTTTTAGAAACACAGCGAGGGGACTCCAACCACAGTCTCCCTCGTTGCCACTAATTGGGCCACACACACCCCACTTGACTGGCATCAGTTGACCCCCCTTTTGAAAAAGAAAAAGATGCTTTGCATGAAGCACTCTCAAAAATACGCGTGCCTTTCCCGTCTTTTGGCTGACCCAGGGGAAGAAAAGTCCTCTGAGCGCCATGTTCACATTGTCAATGGACAGACACGTGTGCTTATCTGCCAGCAGACCCCCAGCAGCACTGAAGACAGGTTCCGAGAGAACGCTGGCTGCAGGACACGACAAGATCCCCAAGGCGTACGTGGTAATCTCAGGCAATTTATCCAGATTGGAAGCCTAAAATGAGCAGGGTTCAAGTTGCACAGCAATGGCATCGATGTTTCCTTGCATATACTCATATATCTGTGTGTCCTCCTCTTTTTCCTTGTCCAGCTCTTTTGTTTTCGCATGAGTATATGTCTTTGTCACTTTCCCATGTGTTTGTGTTGTGTTGTGAGTTGTTTGTCACCTTTTGGACACCTTTGAGGGTGTTTTCTAGGTGTTTTTATGTGTTTGTGAATGCCTGCCATTGTTTCCTATGCAGTTCGAGTTCGGTTCGTCGAACGTTCGACGAACCGAACTCGAACGGGAGCTCCGTTCGGCGAACCAACCTCGAGCCGAACCGCGACCGGTTCGCTCATCTCTAGTCCCCACACAGTAAGATATGTAATGCAGCCACAATATACAGTATAATGAAGAAAAAACAAAAAGCCAGCACCAAATGTGTACTTCAGCACTAAACATTCCAAACTGTACTTATTATAAAAATTTTGAGATTTTTGGCAAAAAATTCCAATTTCTTGAGCTGCCTCGCCACGTCACGGCAAATCTCATTTGAGGCAGTCCTACACTAAAATATTTTTATAAAATGTGCCATACGGCCTCACATATGAATAGTAGAACTGCTCTTAGCAGCACTCACCTGGTCTATTTCAATCCCGTACCCATGACTGAGTCATGGCTGTGGGCGGGACAGGTCCAAGCAAATGCTATATACAGTATAATGTCCCACCAAGCTCTCTACACAGTATAGTGATCACAACCCCCAACATATGGTCTCCAACAGCACCCAATACAGTATGGTTACTCACTTATTATAACCCCACAGCACATATTGTAATGTCCCCATAGCCAGCCCCTTATGTCCCCATAGCCAGCCCTATCTTGTAATGTCCTCATAGCCAGCCCCTTCCTATAATGTCCCCATAGCAGTTCATTACGTCCTCATAGGCAGATCCTTCTTGTAATGTCCCAATAGCAGCCCCTTTTGTTTCCATAACCAGCTCCTTCTTGCAATGTCTCCATAGCAGCACTTTATGTCCCCATGCATTGCATTGTCCAACATACTATGCTTGCTCAAGAGCCCCCGGCAGAGCAATAAGCTGACTATGGCTCCTCTGCTTCTGTCCCGGATGGTACTGAGTGTGGCGAAGCAATGACGGCTATGGGATGCAGGCAGAGAGCGGTGTCAGTGACTAACACTGCTCCCTTGTGTGCCCAAGCCCATCACTCTGCTGAATGTCGGAGGAAGGGGGCACATAGCCACAGGCATTCAGCAATGTCAGGCAGGCCTCCCCCCCCCCCCCAGAAATGCACTCCACTTGCCTAAGCAGAAGGCAGCACCCTAGGCAGGTGCTTACTCTGCCTACCCCTCGTCCCAGCCCTGGTAACAGCAATACATGCAGTTATGGCCAAATGTGTTGCCAGACTTGAAATTGTTCCAGAAAATGAAGTCTTTATTGCAATTGCATGTGCTTTAATATACACGTTACTATTTCTTTTGTGTTTATTGAAACAATACAAAAAGAACTGAGAAATAAAGGCAAATTAGATATATTTTTATATAAAGCTACAAAAATGGGCAGGATTTTTTTTTTTTTTTTTTAAATTCTCAATAATTTCTCAGACCCTTTGAAATTAATATGTGCAATTAATCACTTACTTTAACCATTAACAAGCTTCCTACACCTCTCAAATGGAATTTTACACCACTCTTCCTTTGCAAACTGCTCCAGGTATCTCATATTTGAAGGGTGCCTTTTCCCAACAGCAACTTTAAAATCTCTCCACAGGTGTTTAATGAGACTTTGTTTCCATCCATTTTTGGATAGTTTCTGAAGTATGTTTGGGGTCATTGTTCTGCTTAAAGTTTCATGACCTAGGACATACTCTCAGCTTTCTGACACTGGCCACTACATGGCGGCACAAAATCCTTTGGTAATCCTCAGATTTCATGATGTCTTGCACACAGTCAAAGCACACAGTACCAGAGAGAGCAAAATAACCCCACCATATTTGATCGTAGATACTTTGTTCTTTTCCTTGTATGCCTCATTCTCGTCAGTAAACAGTAGAATGATGTACTTTATTAAAAAGATCTATTTTTGTCTCATCTGTCCACAAAACACTTTTGCCAGAATGATTTTGGCTTACTCATGTACATTTTGGCAAACTGCAGCTGTTTTATGCTTCTGTCTTAGTAGTGGGGTCCTCCTGGGTTTCCTGCCTTAGCGCTTCATGTTATTCAAATGTCGACAGACAGATTGCACTGACACTGATGCACTCTGAGCTTGCAGGACAGTTTGAATATCTTTTGAACTTGATTGAGGCTGCTTATCCTCTATTTTGATTATCCTGCAATCTTCCATCAATTTTTCTCTGCTGTCCCCATCCAGGGAGATTAGCTTCAGTGCCATGTGTTGTAAATTTTTCCATGCTTAGTGTTGCACACACATAGATGCAATGAAAAGATTGAGTCAACAGGATGCTTTACACGCTGCGACATCGCTAGCGATTGCTAGCGATGTCGTGAGCGATAACACCCGCCCCCGTCATTCGTGCGACATTTGGTGATCGCTGCCGTAGCGAACATTATCGCTACGGCAGGGTCACACGCAAATACCTTTTCAGCGACGTCGCTGTGACCGCTGAACAATCCCTCCTTCAAGGGGGAGGTGCATTCGGCGTCAGAACGACGTCACTGCGGCGTCACTAAGCGGCTGCCCAATAGCAGAGGAGGGGCGGAGATGAGCGGCCGGAGCATGCCGCCCACCTCCTTCCTCCCTCATTGCCGGTGGATGCAGGTAAGGAGATGTTCTTCATTCCTGCGGTGTCACACATAGCGATGTTTGACACCGAAGGAACGACGAACAACCAGTGGCATGCACCACCAACGATATTATGAAAAGGAGCGATGTGTCAATGATCAACGATTTTTGACGTTTTTGCGATCGTCTCTCCTTGGTGTCACACACAACGATATCGCTAACGGCGCCGGATGTGCGTCACTAACGACGTGACCCCGACGATATATTGTTAGCGATATCGTGTGTAAAGTACCCTAACTTCTTCCCCTTTTATCTGGATTCAGGTGTAATTTTCACATTCCATACACCTATTACTTGCTTTTGTAACAGCATCACATGCTTGAAATAAAGTTGCTTACCAACTATTTTGAAAAGGTGCTATAAATTTTTTCCGGCTCATTTTGGGGGTTTGTGTTAAATTATGGCCTATTTGCCTTTTTTTCCCTCTATTTTTTGTGTTGTTCCAATACACACAAAGGAAATAAACATGTGTATGTGAACTAATTTTCTTGGAGAAATACTTCACTTTCTGGAACCAATTCAAGGGTGCCAATTCTTTTGGCCATGACTGTATACAATGGAACTTTTTTTTTTTTAGTTTATATTTATGTATTCGATAAAAATATTGTACTAAATTATAAGTATATTTATGCGTGATGTTCCTGAGACATATAAGAGTGGAAAAACTCTTCTAAATATATGCTGTGGATATTCTAAAACAATTAGGACAGATTGTGCTTAGATTAGAGCACAAATATCCCTGGATATTTATTTAAGTTGAGTTCATTTTAAATATTCTAAATTCAGATTTTTCTGATGTAACAATATGCTCTTTGAAAAATTCATTAAAGACAAATAAGCAGCATCCCCTCTGTTTAAAAAAATGTTTTTTGTTCTTTTTTTTTTAAATTTACTTGGACACGTTATTCCTGACATAACGAAAATGTAATGAAGGCTCATTGTACAGGTAGTTCCCTTTACAACTTTGCTTTTAAAGTTACTAATCATTAGAAATGTCTTAAAAACAGTCTTTTGAAAAAAAAAAAATAATGGTGCTGTAAGATTTCAAGTTAGTTTTAATGTATAAAAAGGCAATAATTGCAAAAAGGCAAGAATACATTTTCATAATTGGACTGTGGTGTTGAAGTGACTTCCAGTTTTCTATATTGTGGTAAATAGAGTATTACCGGAAAAATAAAACACAAAAAAAATGAAAATTTGATTGCAATGATTACACAGGAAAATCGGTTTTGACCACATGTGGAGGAAAGTGCTGTTATTGACAGCTGTCATCACATAGTAAAGGCCAGGGACATTGAAAACACAGATCCTAGTCTTTTAACTCTTGTGATACCACTGCAAATCTAACTAAGGGTACAGTTCCACTAGAGTATAGCTTCCGATGCGACAGGAGACCCTCTGCTGCAGGTGTCAGCTAAGGGTCATGCAACTGCGATGCGATCTTGCGATCGCATCGCAGATGCAGAGAAGAGGGAAGGAGCATTTTCTCCCCATCTCCTCCGCTGCCTGTCTCTGCGTATATCGCACTGCAGTCGGATTACATGCACTCGGAGTGCAGTGCAATGTTTCCCACACTGCCAAAGACTTGCTGCGTTTCATTCTGAATGCCACTATGGCATGAGAAATCTATCGCAGATGGACGCTTCTCCATAGTTTTGCACTGGTGTGAGTGCAGTCCGATGTTTTATCGGATTGCACTCGTCAGTGCAAAACGCAAGTGGAACCAAGCCCTTAAGAAAAGCCTCATGTGCAATCCAATTATCAGGCTAGGCTTTAAAGATACCATCTCTGACTCTTTAAAAAGACAATCAGTTGCCTGAGAAATTTTTGACACAATAAAAAAACATAAATAAATAAATATATATAGTTACTTGTGCACTAAAATGCTAGGATACTCATTACTCAAGCTGAGTAATTTCTAATGCTTAGGTGTTTGTCTTGAATAACGAGCATAATGGAAGTCTATGGGAAACTGCAGAATATTACCTGCACACCTCACTGGAAAATCTAAATGTGCCCTGGAATTCATTTAAATGGATGAAAACACCGCTGAAATGGAATAGGAACAGCATGGCGAACAAACCTGGACATGTCTGACTCCTATTTTGCTGCTAGGAACAATGTTGCATAACACTCCTTTAATGGACTGGAAATAAAACGTGCAAAACCGACAACAAAATAGATTTTAATTGACAAAATTGTAGGAATTTTTTTTTCCTGTATATAATGACGTTTCTAAGGTAACTGTAACTAGGGAATAAAACTGCTCTACCCCTTTGGTTATATTCACACTGAGCATTATTTAAAAAACGCAGCAGTTTCCCACATCAGTCAGGCAGAATTAACAATCATGTGCATAAGCTTTGCGAAATCTCATCGCTTTTGCTGGGACTGTAAGGCCCTGTGCGTACACTACGGTATTTACTGCGGTTTTGCCGCGGTTTTGCTGCATGTTTTGCTGTAGAAAATGTTCATAAGCTTGCTGCAGTCCTTCCCCAGCAAAACCTATGGTAAAAAAAAATGCTGTGTGCACACTGCGTTTTTCTCACCAACAGGTTTTGATGCGGAATTTCCGCTGCGGAAAAGAATTGCATGTTACTTCTTTTCCGCAGGTACCTGCGGTATTTTACCCCATTGACTGTAATGTAATTATGAAATACCACAGGGAATAACGCGGGTAGCAAATTATGTGCATTTCATTGCGTTATTCCCACGGTATCTCGCGTTTTTCGGGACATAGTGATCATCACTTCCCTGCGTTTTGCAAGGAAGTGAAGTCACTAGAAGATGAATATGAACTTGATCAGACAGTAAACACACACACATCACACTCACACACAGACACATACATATATCATACATAGACACATAGAAATCAGGCAACATACATTCGGAGGGCTGGTATTTGGCCAGATACTGCTCCCCATATAATGTCTATGGGGACCAAAATCGGGTGCAAAGGGGTAGGAGCAAGCACTTCATACTTACTGATCACTGGGTGGCTGTTACACAGCTCCCGCGGCAGCTCTTTCATCTTCCTGAGCCACCGTTCATTAGTCTCATAACATATTCACACCTTCCCTGCTCACCGGTGGCTGTGATTGGTTGCATTCAGACGAGCCCCCAAGCTGAGTGACAACTGTCTCACTGCAACCAATCACAGCCGCCGGTGTGCGGGTCTATATCGTGCAGTACAATAAATAAATAAATGATTAAAAAAAAGCGACGTGCGGTCTCCTCCAATTTTGATACCAGCCAAGATAAAACCTCATGACTGAAGGCTGGTATTCTCAGGATGGGGAGTCCATGTTATGGGGAGCCCCCCAGCCTAACAATATCAGCCACCAGCCACCCGGAATTGCCGCATCTATTAGATGCGACAGTCCCGGGACTCTACCCGGCTCATCCCGATTGCCGTGATGCGGTGGCAATCGGGGTAATAAGGAGCTAATGGCAGCCCATAGCTGCCACTAAGTCCAAGATTAGTAATGGCAGTGTCTATGACATGCCATGACTAATCTGTAAGTGACAGTAAATAAACACAACACCGAAAAATCCTTTATTTAAAATAAAATACAAAAAAGACCCCTCTTTCACTACTTTATTAAAACCCCAAATAACCCTCCAGGTCCGGCGTAATCCGCATGATGTCCCATGACGCTTACATACTGATCTAGCGGCGTCTGACACATGCCACTCAATGCAGCCCCGTGAATGAGGCTGGAGGGGTAATAGAGAGACGTTACCGACTGGCAGTGACCCTGCGATAACTCAGACCCAAGGTCCCACAGGGTCACTGCTGTATGAGAAATACTGTTGGGCGGGGAAACACATACATCATAAATAAAAGCTGTAATATCTATCAACCGATCCATTATCTATCTATCTATCCAGCATCTATCTATCTATTCAATCCATTATCTATCTATCTATTATCTATCAATCTATTCATTATCTATCTATCCATGTATCTATCTATCCCTTTAGCTATCTATCTATCTATCCAATATCTATCCATCTATCTATCTATCTATCCATCTATCTATTATCTATCCCTCTGTCTATCTCTCTATCCATAATCTTTCTATCTGTCTATCTATCTATAGTCTGTCTCTTCCTGGTAGCAATGAATCCAACCGCTCTAATTATCAGTCCCTTAGATAACTGTATGATTTTACTCACTCTACCGGCTTCCACAGGTAGTGTTAACTCAGCCCAACGATGACTTGTAGGAATACAAGGAGAAATGCTGCAGTTTTCTTCTAGAATCTTGTATTAAGTACAAAGTAAAGGCAGGTGAAAAGGAATAATCTGTACAGGGTTGCAGACATGTCTCTTCACTAATGGTTCCTCTAGACTAAACTGAAGGAGAAGGGAGGAGCATTCTATACAGAAGCCAACTAAGGGAGGTACATAGGGACAAACTTCATACAGTCTAATCTACCTAGTAACAATAAGGAATTTCCTGATAGGAGAAAAAATATGCAATGCAAGAATTATATACAACAGGTTGTTCCCATTCATAAGACAACACTCCCCGTCTGAAATCATATGATTTCACAAGTCCTTCTACGACGTAAGGAGTCGATCCTGTCCCTCGATGTCACGAAACCTGTAACGAGAAAAGAGACAAACACAAAAAACGCAACAGTAATGCACTGAATTCAAGTCCATGCTTGGTTGATGACGCATTGTCCTTACGTAAAAATGTAAAAGTAGAAAAATGTAAAAAATGAATCCAAGTTCAACAAACCCATCTTCAGATTGGGGAAGCCGCAAACATGCCAACTCTTCCTCCAACCCAATAATCCAACGGTAAAGTTTTAATCCAAAGGAAAAGTTCAAGGTTCAATTGGACACGGACAGTTGTGTCTCCGTACAGCAGGGGTAAGGAAAGGTACGCTCCCCGCCGTGGCAGTGTCCAATGACAAAGTTAGTTCATGTAATGTCCTCCTTTGGTAAAGGTAGCACGAGTTCAGTGACTGGACGAATCACACACATGTGCCAGCCGTGGCACGTTGAAGACTTGTAGTCGGTGAAACAGTGAGCAATGTGAATAAGACAAGCTACGATTCATACCTCAGATGACCAACTTGAGAAGCGCTCGAAGCGATGAGGTCTCAACTTCTGTTCTGATGTCACTGAAGTGTAGCGAGCGGAGACGACCGGTCTAATTTCCTTGTCGGACTCTGGTTCCACCAGCTCGTACATGTTGCCGGCGTAGTTATCGCAAGTCTCCTCATATAAGATACTTGGAGGTGTCAGCCACATGTTGTCGCCGAGTTTGGATGCAGCAGTGAGTCTCGTTCCTCGGTCGGCTGGGTTTTGTTCGGTGAGAATGTGGTGCCACTGTTCAGCATGATCTCTGTTGAGGATATTTTGCGTAATCTCGACAAAGCATTTCTCCATCTCTGGTTGTCTTTCCAAAGTGCGTTTTAGAGAGGAGGACCTTGCGGTTGCTTGATGGGAGTTGTTTGGCAACCTTGGCCTTGGAGACCGAAAGGGTAATGGGGCTACCCAACTGTTAGAGTCATTTTGAGAGAACTCTTTATCCATAATCTTTATGAATTCTTTGTCTTCTCTTATCGGAGCCAATTTGTTGTCTTCGTTTGTAGACTCGAACGCTGTTGACCCGAAGTCGTCATCCCAGAGATGATATGCGTCCGCGCAGTCGGGAGGCTGCTGTCGCCACCTGGTGTCACTCAGCCTCTCTTTCACCCCGTAGTGATGCGGACATGGTTGAAAGTGAATGCCGCGACCGTTTGGGAGGATGTGCGTCTTGTAGGAGGAGATCGCATCGGGACTCTTCATTTTGCCCACGCAGACGTTTCCTGTGATCACCCAGCCTAAGTCGTAGCGCTGAGCGAATGGCGCATCGTGTAGCCCGTTGATGTGTTGGCGTACTTTGTGTAGCCGAAGGATGTCCCTTCCAATCAGAATCAGGATTTTTGCACTATGATCAAGAGGTGGGATCTTGCTGGCGATAGTTCTCAGGTGAGGGTGGTGAAGAGCTGCCTCTGGTGTTGGAATCTCTTCCCGGTTAGCCGGTATCTGGTTGCATTCGACGAGTGTCGGTAGAGGTATCTCTACGGTATTTTCAAGAGATGTTACCACGAGACCACTGGCTCTTCTTCCGCAAGCTTCTGAGATGCCGCTGCAAGTACCTAGTGTATAAGGGTAGGCATTTCCTTTTAAGCCGAACAAGTCGAAGAGTTCAGACCTGGCAAGTGACCTGTTACTCTGGTCGTCCAGGATGCTGTACACCTTCACGGCCATTTCTGGGTGACCTTTGGGATATACCCTTACTAGGCATATTTTCGCACAAGACTTGTCCCAGAGATCTTCTCCGCAGACTGAGGTGCACGAGGAGGATACTGTGAGGTGGTTTGCAGCTTGGCCTGTACTCTCCCAGCCATGACTTGTGGTAGGAGAAGGTGTAGGTGCAGGATCAGGCTGAGATGGGTGCAGCGCTTGTACGTGATCTGTGCTGTCACACTCCATGCACTTAATTGTAACCTTACAGTCCTTGGCAAGGTGTTCTGTAGAGGCACAACACCTGAAACATACCCCAAACCTTTTCAAGAGTTCCTTTCATTCTCGAGGGGGTTTCTTCCTGAAGCCAATGCACTTCTTCAAGGGGGTGTGGCAGTTTGTGAATAGGACATTGGCGGTTCGGATTTTCAGCCTTCCCGCCTTCAGAGCCATTGTCTGGTGCTGATGGTGTAGGTGGTAGAACATCAGTCTTTTTGACTGATACTGGGCCCCTACATTTCCTGTCATTTTGATGAGGGCTCTCATATTTGGGAGCCGGTGAAGTGGAGCCGGTGGGTTCTCCACAGGTGAAGCTGCGGTCTGCCTTACGTTCCGCGATGCCGTTGATGAACTCGCAGAAGTAGGAGAATGGAGGGAAGGACACTTGGTGCTCTTTTTTATAGTTTGTTCCTACCGTGGTCCACCTTTCCTGCACGTTGTAAGGTAATTTGGCAACTATGGGTTTCACCCCACGTGCGGTGTCCAGGTAGCTGAGGCCAGGTAGGTGTGTTTCTGTTTTGGCCAGCTGGAGCTCGGACAGCAGGTCGCTGAGTTCTTGGTACTTTGAAGCATCCTTGCCAGATATTTTGGGAAGGTCGTATAGTTATTTCAGCAATGCATCTTCAATTGCTTCAGGACTGCCGAAGCCTTTCTCTAGTCTGTCCCATGCGGTTGCGAGACCAGTTGTTGGGTCGCTGATGTAGACGGATCTGAGTCTCTTGATTCTCTCAGTAGACCGTGGCCCTAGCCACCTGATTAGCAAGTCCAGCTCTTCAGCAGCCGTAATGCCGAGGTCACGCGTTGCGGTTTTGAAGGCACACTTCCACCCTCTGTAGTTTTCGGGCTGGTCGTCAAACTTTGTGAGACTGGTGTTGGTGAGTTCTCGGCGGATCATGTACCTCGCAAAGTCGGACATGTCTGATCTTTCCGACGTTTGGGGCACATTTGCTGACTGCGTGGTGCTGGTTGCGTGATTCGTAGCTTCTTGGTCTTGGTTCGGGAATATGGGAAAGTATGGAGTGGCGTAGGCGTGTAGACCAGTGATCGGTTTGGTGTGTACAATCTCTGTTGTATACGGGGCTGGAACTACATAGTTGTTGGGAGTGTAGCGCATTGCTGGCATATTAGGTTGCATGTAGACATGGGCATACGTGTCACGCTCCCCGGCTCCCCTGTCACGCTCTCCGGCTCCCCTGCCACGCTCCCCGGCTCCCCTGCCACGCTCCCCGGCTCCCCGGCCTCGCTCCCCGGCTCCTCTGCCAGGCGTCCCCCGCTCCACAGCCTCCATGCCCCATCACCTGCGGTCCCCAGGCAGCCCGGTCCCCGCTCCCGGCGCCCGTCGGCAACTCTGCTCCAGCCCGGCTCTCCTGCCTCCTGTTTACCGCTCCCTGCTCTGGCTTCTGGCACCCGGGCCTCGCGCATGCTCATTAGGGCGCGCGCGCGGTCATTGACCCTCTCTTAAAGGGCCAGTGTCCTCCAACAGGATATTGAAGAATCAGGTACAGGGTATATAGGGAGATCCTTTCCAAGTGGGCGGGGCCTGTTCTTCGTGTTTTGCTAAGCTAGGAGTCAGGTCTCCTTGTGTCTTGTGGTATACTTACCTATCTCTCTCCTAGAGCTGCTCCTGCCTCGCCAACCGGTCCTGACGATACCCGAACCCCGAACGCTGACGGTCTGCCATCCCGTCAGTTCATACCATCTCCGATCCCTGTGGTGACCCGTCTTCTCACTCCGTCGGTTCCGGACTCTGCCTGACGTCATCTCGGCCTCCGAACCTGAGCTCTGTCACCCGGACTACCTACAGTGACTCCGTGGTCCCAGGGACTTCTACACTCCATTCCTCTGAACGGACTGCCCTGCTACCCATAGTGCTCCGGCTACCGGGCACCTTGCCTTCGGTGAGGTGTTCAGCCCAGTGGATCCACCTCCTTGGTCTGCCCGTCCACCTGGCCCTAACAGTAAGAACAGGCCATGGATCCCGCCGAAGCACTAGTGACCCAGCTGGGCACCTTGCAGCAGGAACTCGTAAGACAGCGCGAGACCCAGTCCCGCATGCTGGCCTTCATGTCCTCGGTGGATACCCGACTGAACACCCTGCAAGCAACTGCCATGTCCCTGGCATCTCAGGTTACTACTGCACAGTCCACGGCCATGGTTCCCGTGGCGGCTACCTCGGAAGCTTCTAAACTCCGCTTGGCCTCTCCACCCCGATATGCCGGAGATCCCAAGACCTGCAGAGGATTCTTAAACCAGTGCTCCCTCCATTTCAAGCTGCTTCCGCACCTGTTTGCCTCCGACCAAGCCAAGGTGGCGTTTGTGATGTCCCATCTAGAGGGTGAAGCACTGGCCTGGATGAACCCCTTGTGGGAGAAGGAGGACCCTGTGACCACTAACATCCAGGACTTCCTGCAGGCGTTTAGAACCACCTTTGACGAACCCGGACGTGCCGCCGCATCCGCCTCATCACTCCTCAGGCTACGTCAGGGGACCATGACGGTGGGGCAGTATGCCATCCGCTTCCGCACTTTGGCCTCAGAATTGGGGTGGAACAATGAAGCCCTCACCGCCGCCTTCTGGGAAGGACTCTCCAGTCGTATTAAGGACGAGCTGGCAGGCCGCGATGTTCCTTCCACCCTGGATGCCCTGATCGCACTAGCCACCAACGTGGACCTCAGATTCCAGGAACGATCCAAAGAGGTTTCCCGTGAGAGACGTCCGATACGGCATTCCTCTCCTCCGCAGAAGCCCGCCGTACTTCAGTCAGCGTCGTCTGGTGTCTCTGTCCACGAGCCCATGCAGATTGACCGTTTGCGGCAGTCCGAACAACGCCGAGCAGAACGGCTCACCAAGGGCCTCTGCTTCTACTGCGGAGAGGGCACACACCTGCTACGTTCCTGTCCAGAGAGGCCGGGAAACTCCAAAGCCTAGGGTTGGTAGGAGAGGCCACCCTAGGTGCTGGGACTCTCTCAGACCCGGTTACGTGGACTGTTCAAGTAACAACGGGAGAGACGCGGTTCACGGCCGAGGCGTACCTCGATTCCGGGGCAGCAGGCAATTTCATCCAGCAGGCCACGGTGGACAAGTACCAGGTGCCTGTTACTCCACTCGACAAACCCCTCGTGATTGCCTCTGTAGATGGGAGACCCCTCTCTGACACCATCTCGTGGATCACCAAGCCGGTGGAACTAAGTATCGGTGCCCTGCACACCGAGAACATCACTCTCTACGTCCTCCCACACATGTCTCATCAAATCCTGCTGGGACTCCCCTGGTTACGGACACACGAACCGTCAGTCAGCTGGTGTACTGGTGAAATCACCCGATGGGGCTCCTCTTGCCACGAGAACTGTCTGAAGACTATACAGCCCATCCGACGACCTCCGGTTCCGGAGTCCCTACCGGGACTGCCCTCGGCCTATTGGTCCTTCGCGGACGTCTTTGATAAAAAGGAGTCAGAGGTACTGCCGCCACATCGTCCTTATGACTGTGCCATCGACCTACTACCGGGAACTACACCACCTCGAGGACGGATATATCCTCTGTCTCCTGCTGAAACAAGGGCCATGTCTGCCTACATCACGGAGAACCTGGCAAGGGGATTCATTCAGAGATCCTCCTGTCCTGCTGGAGCAGGCTTCTTCTTCGTTAAGAAGAAAGAGGGCGACCTACGCCCATGCATTGACTACCGGGGATTGAACCAAATCACCGTGAAAAATAAATACCCCCTGCCGCTCATCCCCGAATTGTTTGATCGGCTTAGAAGAGCTCGTGTGTTTACCAATTTGGATCTTCGGGGTGCCTACAACCTGGTCCGCATCCGCTCTGGGGACGAATGGAAGACCGCATTCAATACTCGCGATGGGCAGTATGAATACTGTGTGATGCCCTTCGGCCTGTTTAATGCACCAGCAGTCTTTCAGGAATTGGTGAACGACGTGTTCCGGGACCTTCTCTACGTCTGTGTGGTGGTGTATCTTGATGATATCCTGGTCTTCTCTCTGGACCTCCAGACCCACAGAGAGAATGTGCAGCTAGTACTACAAAGACTGAGAGAGAATCGGCTGTACGCCAAGTACGAGAAGTGTGTCTTCGAGCAGTCTTCTCTTCCCTTCCTGGGTTACGTAATCTCCGACACCGGCCTGCAGATGGACCCGGAGAAGGTCTCTTCCATTCTCAACTGGCCCCGTCCTTCCGGACTAAAGGCAATCCAACGCTTTCTTGGATTCGCAAACTATTACCGTCAGTTCATCCCTCACTTCTCTGCCCTGACTGCACCTCTCTCCGCCTTGACCAAGAAGGGGGCTAATCCAAAGGACTGGTCAACTGCGGCCGACGCCGCGTTTGGCTCCCTGAAACAGGCATTTGCTTCCTCCCCTGTGCTCCACCGTCCTGAGTTAAACCGACAGTTCACCTCTGAGGTGGGTGCCTCCTCGGGAGCCGGAGCAGTGCTCATGCAGAAGTCCTCCTCCGGGAAGATGGTTACTTGCGGTTTCTACTCCAAGGGCTTCTCAGCGCCTGAACGCAACTACACCATCGGTGACCGAGAGCTATTAGCAGTCAAACTGGCTCTGGAGGAATGGCGCTACCTTCTGGAGGGAGCAGTGTACCCCGTGATCATTTACACGGACCACAAGAACCTGGAATACCTGCGGTCCGCTCAGCGACTGAACCCACGGCAAGCCAGGTGGTCCTTGTTCTTTGCCAGGTTCGATTTTCAGCTCCATTTTCGACCTGCGGACAAGAATGTGCGAGCAGATGCCTTGTCCAGGTCATTCATGCCCATGGAACAGGAGGAGGAGACATCCCAGCCCATCATCTGCCCAAGTGAAATCATTCCGGTGGCCCCTGTCACCCTGGCCCAGATACCGCCCGGGAAGACCTATGTCTCTGAGACTGACAGGCAAAAAGTGTTGAACTGGGGCCATGCCTCGAAAATAGCCGGCCATGCTGGTCAGAAGAAAACATGGAGTACAATTGTACGTCACTACTGGTGGCCATCCCTTCGCACGGACGTCGCTTCTTTTGTCTCAGCCTGCTCCTCTTGTGCCAGGAACAAGATGCCCAAACACCTGCCATATGGTCGTCTTCTGCCTCTGCCTATACCCTCCGTTCCGTGGCAACACATTGCAATGGACTTTATTACGGACTTGCCCCTGTCCTCCGGACACACAGTCATATGGGTCGTGGTGGATCGGTTCTCCAAAATGGCTCATTTCGTCCCTATGGCTGCACTGCCCTCTGCCCAGGAACTCGCTGACGCCTACATACAGCACATCTTCCGGTTGCATGGCTTTCCATCACACATTGTGTCCGACAGAGGAACTCAGTTTACCTCCCGCTTCTGGAGGGCTCTCTGCAGACATCTGGGAGTGACTCTGGACTTTTCTTCAGCCTACCATCCTCAGTTGAATGGCCAAGTGGAACGAGTCAATCAGATCTTGACCTCCTTCTTACGTCACTACGTTAACGCCCATCACGACGACTGGTCCACGCTTCTTCCTTGGGCTGAATTCTCCCATAACCACCATGTCAGTGAGTCCTCCTCCAGCTCTCCCTTCCATGTCATTTACGGACTTCAGCCTTCCGTCCCTTTACCTGTTTCCTCTTCCTCGGATGTCCCTGCTGCTGATGCTGTAGTCCGTGACTTTACAACAATTTGGGACTCTGTCAAGACGTCCCTTGGACGTGCTTCCCTGCGGATGAAGAGACACGCAGACATGAGGCGTCTGGATCCTCCGTGTTTCTCTCCAGGAGATCTGGTCTGGCTTGCTTCCAAGTACGTCCGATTGAAGCTAACATCATACAAGCTGGGTCCTCGCTACATCGGGCCGTTTAAAGTCCTCAGCAAAATAAATGAGGTCTACTACAAGCTGCAGCTCCCGGCCACGATGAGAATACGCAACTCCTTCCACGTCTCCCTGCTCAAGCCGGTTGTCCTTGGTCCCTTCTCCGCTGATGCCAGTTCTGCTCCTCCTCCTATTGCTGATGATGACATCTATGCGGTAAGGGATATCGTGGCCATGAAAACCGTACGGGGCCGACAGTTCTTCCTGGTGGACTGGGCAGGGTATGGTCCTGAGGATAGGTCCTGGGAACCCCGGGAGAATGTGGGTACTCCCCTGATACGTGCCTTCCTGTCCCGGTTGCGGGGAGGGGGGCGTGGGGGAGGGGGTACTGTCACGCTCCCCGGCTCCCCTGTCACGCTCTCCGGCTCCCCTGCCACACTCCCCGGCTCCCCTGCCACGCTCCCCGGCTCCCCTGCCTCGCTCCCCGCCTCCTCTGCCAGGCGTCCCCCGCTCCACAGCCTCCATGCCCCATCACCTGCGGTCCCCAGGCAGCTTGGTCCCCGCTCCCGGCGCCCGTCAGCAACTCTGCTCCAGCCCGGGTCTCCTGCCTCCTGTTCACCGCTCCCTGCTCTGGCTTCTGGCACCCGGGCCTCGCGCATGCGCATTAGGGCGCGCGCGTGGTCATTGACCCTCTCTTAAAGGGCCAGTGTCCTCCAACAGGATATTGAAGAATCAGGTACAGGGTATATAGGGAGATCCTTTCCAAGTGGGCGGGGCCTGTTCTTCGTGTTTTGCTAAGCTAGGAGTCAGGTCTCCTTGTGTCTTGTGGTATACTTACCTATCTCTCTCCTAGAGCCGCTCCTGCCTTGCCAACCGGTCCTGACGATACCCGAACCCCGAACGGTGACGGTCTGCCATCCCGTCAGTTCATACCATCTCCGATCCCTGTGGTGACCCGTCTTCTCGCTTCGTCGGTTCCGGACTCTGCCTGTCGTCATCTCAGCCTCCGAACCTGAGCTCCGTCACCCGGACTACCTACAGTGACTCCGTGGTCCCAGGGACTTCTACACTCCACTCCTCTGAACGGACTGTCCTGCTACCCGTAGTGCTCCGGCTACCGGGCACCTTGCCTTCGGTGAGGTGTTCAGCCCAGTGGATCCACCTCCTGGGTCTGCCCGTCCACCTGGCCCTAACAATACGGAGGTTGCTGATGCGCAGGGTGTAGCTGTGCATTGGAATATGAAGCTGGTTCAGGCTTGAAAGTCTGAGGTGCATTGGACTGACCTGGAAGGCTGGAAGCTGTAGGTGGATCAGTGTCTTGAGGCTTTGGAGAAGTGTTAGCACTGACGGGAATGTTGATGGTAGTTGGCAGTTCGTCGGCTTGGCTCAGCACGTAATCTCTTGTACGCTTAAGTGAGTCTTCTGTGTCGAGATCACACAAACTGGCGCTGCCTTCTTGGCTCCTACCCAAAGCTTGCTCAAAGACTTTTAGCCTTGCCATGGCCGCCACATGTTCACATTCCTTCTGTAGGGCTTCAATTTCTGCTTCCTTGCGTGCAGATTCTGCTTTAATCTCTGCTTCTTTGCGTGCAGATTCTGCTTTCATCTCTGCTTCCTTGCGTGCAGATTCTGCTTTCATCTCTGCTTCTTTGCATGCAGATTCTGCTTTCATCTCTGCTTCTCTCTGGGCGAAGATGGCGTGTACTTTTGTTGTTTCTGCTTCAGCGCGTGCCTTTATGAGCTGCTCGCTGAGGGTTGAGTACCTTGATGAGCCTGATTTGAGTGAGTGCCTTGAGCTCTTAATGGACCTGGATTTGTAAGATGCCGCTCCTGACATTTGCGCAATTTTTGCTTCAGTCTCGCTCACAATGTCGCGCACGGTTCGGTCTCGTTCAGCATTAAGCTGTTGAAAGTCCTGTAGTTTTTTTTGAGACTCAGATGTATTTAATCTCAGCAGGGTATAGGAATATTTTTTACAAATCTCTTTGTAAGACCGGTATGCTGAGTACAGTTGTTCAAGGACTCCCTCTGGTGGTAGCTCATGAGCACCAGGCGCAGATAAAACAGTCACTTGTTTTTGCACTCTTTGCCACAATAATGCTGTGTGGGTGTGCAGTTCACTTCTGGCTGTTTCTAGGTTCTCTTTAACCTTCCATGTTGGTTTTGTCAACCGCTTAGATCTTTCACTGTAATTTGAGTGTGAGTCCATGTCTTCCTCTTGTTGCTTTAAAGCAGGTAGTGAGAGAGCTCTCTTTGACTCCATCAGGAAGGGTGAATGCTGCTCTACACTGGTTGCCAGGGAAACAATACAATGTTGCAATCTCTGCAGCCAGCAGTCTGTGTTTGCAGGATGTATTTGCAGAGTCTCTGGCTGCAATTTACAATTAGCTTATCGGGGATTCTTGGTTTATAGCTGCACAGTTCTGATAACAGGTTAATACTTTACAGGGCACTTTGTCTGAAGCTGCTATAAAGTTTTATGCTGTGGCTTGTTATCAGCCCCTTGGGGTAATCCTTTCTCTGGATTGTATGCTGTATAGCACTCCTGGAAACAGGTTCTTTACTGATATATGAATACTAATCCCGGTCACAGCTAGTCCTTTTCACTATTCTGTCTCTTCCTGGTAGCAATGAATCCAACCGCTCTAATTATCAGTCCCTTAGATAACTGTATGATTTTACTCACTCTATCGGCTTCCTCCCAATAGTGTTAACTCAGCCCAACGATGACTTGTAGGAAGACAAGGAGAAATGCTGCAGTTTTCTTCTAGAATCTTGTATTAAGTACAAAGTAAAGGCAGGTGAAAAGGAATAATCTGTACAGGGTTGCAGACATGTCTCTTCAGTAATGGTTCCTCTAGACTAAACTGAAGGAGAAGGGAGGAGCATTCTATACAGAAGCCAACTAAGGGAGGTACATAGGGACAAACTTCATACAGTCTAATCTACCTAGTAACAATAAGGAATTTCCTGATAGGAGGAAAAATATGCAATGCAAGAATTATATACAACAGGTTGTTCCTATTCATGGGACACAACAATCTATTTGTCTATCCATCCATTATCTTTCTATCTATCTATATATCCATTATCTATCTATCAATCAATTATCTATCTATTCATTATCTATCTATCTATCTATCCATTATCTATCTATTATCTATCTCTCCATCATCTATCTATCCATTATCTATCTATCTATTAATGTATCTATCTATCCCTCTATCTGTCTATCCATCATCTATCGGTCTACCTATCTATCTATCTGTTATCTATTTATCTATTATGTATCTATTTGTTATCTATTTATCTATAATCTATCTATGTATCTAACCTCTATCTATACCTCTGTCTATTATATATCTATCCATCATCTATCTAGCCATCATCTATATATCTGTCTATCTATCCATTATCTATCCATGTATCTATTTATCTATCTATCTATCTAGCTAGCTATCCCTCTATCTATTCATTCTCTATCTATCTATCTATTCATTATATATATATCCCTCTATCTATCCATCTATCTAATCTATCCATTATCTATCTACCCCCCTATTATCTATCTAGCCTTCTATCTATCCATCTATCTATCTATCATCTATCTATCCATCTATTATCCATCTCTATATTATTTATCAATCTATCCCTCTATTAGCTATCTTTCTATCTATCTATCTATCTATCATCTATCTATCCATCTCTCTATTATCTATCTATCCCTCTATCTAGCTTTCTATCTATCCATTATCTATCTATCTATCTATCTATCAGAAGGAAATGCCATTTTTTATTTTTCAATGTGCTTTATTGCATTGAATGCATTAAAACACATGTACCAACCCACGGCAAAACCGCTGCAAAACCACAGCAAAACCGCGGCAATACCGCGGGAAAACCATGGCAAACCATGGTTTAACCGCATGTGGTTTTCGGGTGCGGCTTGCTGTGGGTTTTTACCGCGGGTGCGGTAATCTTTCAGACCCTGCGGACTTTTCTTAAGAAAATTCCATTTTGTATTGCGCACAGGGCCTAAAATAAGCTTTTCATTTGCATCAAATTCATTAACAAGGCCATTGCTCACCGTATTTCCTCGTAGCCGATGACTACAGTAGATGACCTATAATAGGGTACGGATGTCAAACTCAAATACAGAAATGTCCAAAATTAAAAAAATATAACAAAGTAGGGGGTCAACATAGTCACAGGTCCCACACAGCCCACCATACAGAATAGCATCACAAGCCAAATTAAATCAGAATGCAGGCTAGATTTGGTCCATAGTCAAGAGTGTCACATGTAGTATTGGGGAAATTAAAACTACACTCACTGGAACTCACTGGTAAGTCTAATTTTAACATTTGATTACCTTATCTCATCATGCAGTGTGTGTGACTTGGTCTGCCATATCCTGTTTAATTTATGAAGGTGGGACTATGAACCTTACAAAGCATAATGCAAGAACTGCCAAAAGGAAGAGGGACTCCGATACACTCTTTATTAAACATAAAGGAGAGCCTCATACACATTCTGTTAAAATGGTTAACTGGTATAGAGATTAGGGAACCTGTTTGATAATGGCTCGCCAATCTTAGTTTCAGTACGAGTCTGGCGAGTTTGTTCAGACTTGGCAAACATGAGTCCATCCCCCAAAACTCGGTATTACTTGTTTACGTTTGTTTGCCAGAACTGGATGTTGGCAACATTTCCATAATTTTTTTTACTAGCATTTTCTTGTTTTGTCTAGGATAGCAGTGGTGTTTGATGTGAGATTGTGTAAAATGAGTGCTGGAGGCGGGGAATCTGCAGCGGGACAAGGCTTTTGGTGCGCGGCTGTGTTTTATCTTCTGAACTTTTTTTGCCGAGGTTCCTGCAGCCAATCACAGTGCAGGAAACATTATCAAGGTGGAGACAGATGGGCTTCTGTGATTGGCTTGCTAAGTCACATGTCAGTGTGGATATACTGTAAGTAGCAGCCATTTTGCCTCAACGTCATTTTGTGAATGTTGATCAATAGGGAAGCTGCTTCTGCTGTTCCTTCTCGTAGATGGTGAGATTAGGATTTAAATGCTAGGCAGTTTAGCTATATTGGCCAGCAATGGTTTAGAATAGAGACATGCAGTGTAGGGAGAGGTGTTGTGCCACAAATTGGCTCATGAAATCAGAAATAGGGATTTGCAGGTACTTGTAGAGAGTGAAAAACGTTGCCAGGCAGTGAGGCATCCAAATAGCTTTTGGTGCTTGCTCCAAATTACAAAGGGTGAGGTCAACGCATTAATAGGTATTGTTGGTGCAGTCTGTACACAGTGCATGTTGGCAATTGTAATTGCCCTTGGAAAAATTTAAAAAGCTCCACTCTGGTTACAGCCACGTTAGCCACATATTATTGGTGGTCTATAAAAAAAAATTGTCAGTGCAGTATCTACACACTGCATCTTGCCAATTTAAATTGCCATTTGAAAATTAACAAAACAGCGCTCTGGGTATAATGTATTAATGCCGGTCCTAATAAAGATTTTAATGCAGTATCTAAAAACTGTTTTTTGCCACTCTTCAGGGTCTGCTGTAAATTACCTCACTGAAATCAATGTATAGGTATTGTTAGTGGTGACTGCTGAAAAATTGACATTGAACAAGGTAAAACAGTGTTCTAACTTTTCCATATATGTTCAAAATTAGTCAGTCAAATACTATTGTAGGTGGTGGTACTTTTTCGTGCCTTCACAATATTGGCAACTCAGCAGGAAATCCAAAATTTATCTTTTCAGTAACTTGTCTTACAGATGTGGTCGTAGGGTTGAAAGGGTACATGTACCATGAGAGGTAAATCCCAACAAAGTGGTTGTGGAAGGGGTAACAGGAGGGGTGTTGGAGATGTATGTGTGGGAAGTTCTCTTAGTCAAAGGTCTAATGAGCAAACACCGGCTCAGCCTGTCCCAAGAGAAATGAGAACAACTTATGTTACTGGAAAGCCTACAACACTAGATTCAACTTCAAAATGATGCTCATCAACATCAGGTGGTAGAGTGGGTTTCAAGCACTGTATTAAACAGCCACTCCTCATCCTCCACCTTGGTGCAACCCCAATTACATTTGTTTGCACCCGCATCACAAATCTCCAAGTGGCAAACTGACTGTGGGGAACCAGACATGGCCGAGTCTACAGAACCGTTCACACATTCTATCCCATGGAAATCACAAGTCTGATACAAAGATATACCCGCACTCTTGAGGAGAAAAGCATCTTCACTGATACCCAAAATCTTTGTGAGTTTGATCTTGGCCCAGATGAAGTAGGGTCCCAGCAGAATCCCGACCCTTGTCAATTGGTGTTAAGCTCCAGGGGTGGAGGTGAGGATATTGAGACTCAGTTACCTAAGGATTTCATGTACTGTGCAGGGTGTGTAGGGATGACAGGTCAGGAAGAGGATGGGGACAACATTGAGCATGATGAAGTTTTAGATTGCACTTGGTGTGAACCCAGAGGCACACAGCTGAGTAGCTCAGGAGATGATGAGGAGAATGAAGCTAAGGATGTTACAGTGGCGATTCCTACACAACCATGTAGTGATGCAACCATGAGAAGCACTGCATCCTCAGCCACAACTCTGACTGTCGGCAGCAGCGTTTGGGGGTCTGCAGTTCACAGGAAGGTTTGCCTAGCCTGGGTCTTTTTTGAGACTGCAAAAGATGACCCAACATTCGTTATCTACCAGCGTTGTAAACAATGACTCAGTATAGGCAAAAATTAAAATAACTTGACTACTGCATGCATGAACAGGCACATGTGCAATCAACATGCATTACTGTGGGAATCTTACTGGACTAAAATGCGGACTACTGGGCCTACTCAACCACCTGCTAACAAATCAACCGCAGCTGCTTCTTCCTCCTCCTGCGTCACTGTTGAAACTATTCTAACACAGATCCCCATGGCTTGCAGGCCAAAATTCTGAATCTACCGCTTCTTTTTCTGCTTCCTCGATCTCCTCTAGGCCCTGCACCTGCGACATCAAAATCTCCTTTAATGTAACACGTGTTACAAGACTATCCCCCTACCTCCGTACAGCTCGGCCAGGGCTCAATGCAATCAGGCAGTGCTGAAATTGTGATGGGGCAGAAAACTCTGGAGACTAAGAAGATATTGGTCCCGTATTTTTTGATCATGGTTGGTGTGAGGAGACACAGGAGGAGGCAAGCTTGAGTGTTAACCCGCCAGCAACTCAACATGGACTTAGACCACATGGAAGCGTCCAACATATGAGCGCCTTCTTGATGCACTATTTGCAAAATGATGTCCGTATCGTTAAGATTAGAAATAGTGCTAGCTACTATGTTGTCACTCTGTTAGATTCATGCTACAACAGTTAATTTAGCAAGATGCTTCCATCAAGGAAAGGACGGGCGGATACAGGAGTATCAAAACAAGCTTCTAGACCATCTTAACAGTAGTTTTCCCACAAGCCAGCAGGGAGGCACACAGCGTGCATGGCAGTTCTATAATTCCAACCACGTGAACATTGCATCCTCAATGCAAAAACATTAGCAGCAGCAACAGTTCAAGTGCCAGAATCAAATTCTATGATTGTAGGAACACATTTTTTCCACCATTTCATGGACCAGCACAACTGGCTACAAGTCTGACACATAGTCAACAACTAGAAAGGATGGTGCTGGATTATCTAGCACTCAATATGGGTGCAATATGGAGGAATTGCACCCTTTTGCATTTTGGTCTTCAAAAATGGAAGAGTGGCCTGAGCTTGCCACTCACGCCTTGAATGTTTTGGCCTGCCCGGCAGCTTGCATTCTCTCAGGGTTGCTGGCAGTGTATTGACGGATAAGCACAGCCCTCTTTCCCCTAAAAGCATAGACACCTAACATTCATAAAGATCAACAAGTCAAGAATGTCCAATGACTTTGCCACCCCAGTCCCAGACTGTGCAGATTAGGCGATGGTGTAGTGCTAGGCATCTAAGGGGTACTTTACACATTGCGACATCGCTAGCATCAGCTAGTGATGCCGAGCGCGATAGTACCCGCCCCGTCGCACATGTGATATGTGGTGATTGCTGCCGTAGCGAACATTATCGCTATGGCAGCTTCACATGCACATACCTGCTCGGCAACGTCGCTGTGACTGCCGAAATATCCCTCCTTCAAGGGGGAGGTGTGTTCGGTGTCACAGGGACGTCACCGCGACACCACTAATCGGCCAGCCAATAGAATCGGAGGGGAGGAGATGAGCGGGACATAACATCCTGCCCACCTTCTTCCTTCCGCATTGCCGTCGGGATGCAGGTAAGGAGATGTTTGTCGCTCCTGCGGGTTTACACACAGCGATGTGTGGACCTGCAGGAACGACAAACAACATCATACCAGCGGTCGACCCGACATTATGAAAATGACCGACGCTACATAGATCACCGATTTTCGATGCATTTGCGATTGTTTATCGTCGCACAAAGGATTTACACATTGAGATGACGTTGCCGGCACCGGATGTGCGTCACTAGCGACGTGACCCCGACGATATTTCGGATGCGATGTCGCAGCGTGTAAAGTACCCCCTAGAGCCAGAGGCCTATGCCTCTTGTTTGCTTTGGTGACCCACAAAATGCTGTTTCAGGCCTTGTTCTGGTGATGGTCCCATGCAGCCATGTTGCTTTGTTGGCCTATCGGTATTGTGTGCCAATTGTGGCCACTTTTCCTGTATGTTTGTAAATGTGGAGACCCCAAGTAGGGTCTCCAAGTCTGTTTTTGACTGTAGTGCCAGTCTTCTGGGAGCAAGAGAAGGACTACACCTGGCATTCAGGCATGTCTTGATTCTTAAAATTTAAGTGCCGGGCCACAGCCTGTGTTGTATGGACTGTAAATCCCTTGTGTTTTCAAGCCCTATGAGGAGGGGGCAATTGATGGTATTAAACTGCTGTTTTTGAAGCCAGAGACTAAAAGATGTGTCTCCAAACGTTGTGGAGCAGTTGTGTCACGCTGCACTAGGAGAAGCTGAAGTTACAAGCAATGTAACTTCAGAGTGCAGTTAGCAGGTACACCACCAGAGAGCAATAGAGTAGTCAGAATACCGGATCAGCAGCAGGAGTTCTCATCAATAGCACAGGGATAGACAAATCATGGTCAGGTGATAGCCGAGAGTCAGAAGCCGAGAAGTCACAGATACAGATGAAAGGAGAGATGGAGGTCAGGGTCAGAAACGTGGATACAGGTCAGATGCTGGGAAATCCAAGTACAAACAGGTTGGGACTGGGAAAAGACAGACAGGGTAGTAGACAGTAGACAGGAGCGGGTAGTCAGGCACCGGGACAGATTGACGAACGGAGGAGGGTACAGGTCAAAACCAAGTAGCAGGGAAGCAGAACAGATAAGGTAACTCACCAGAGCCAGTAATACAGGGCATAAACTATCACTGACACTGAACTAAAGGTGCAGCACCAGGATATAGTGTTCTGGAAACCAGAGTGAGGCATGGAGAAGTTAACCCCTGACATGACCAGGCCTCAGCTGGTTGATACCACAGCAGCAGATACCAGCCTGGATCATGACAGGGTACTGCCACTGTTCATTTTCCATAGTCTTCTCCCTTTCCACATCTGCTATAGGAGTAATATGTCATCAGGAATATAATGCTGCTCCTCTATCAGTACTTGGGGAGGGAATGTGATAAATAGTTGGCTCCACTCAGCCTACAATAATAATGATAATAATGAAGATAATAATAATATTAATAATAATAATAATAATAATAATCTACACATTGCATGTTAGCAATTGTTATTGCCTTTATTTAAAAATTTTAAATTTTAATTTTAAAAATTAAAAAACATCAGCTAGTTATAACCACATATTATTGGTCGTCTTAAAAAAAATTGGTAGTGCAGTGTCTACACACAGCAAATTTAAATTGCCTTTACAAAATGTTTAAAACAGCACTCTGCGTATAACTGTAACGTGGCCAGGAGCAGTAGCCGTGGGTGAGGGTTGCAGTCCTCAGCCCACCCCATTAAGCTACAGACATGGGAGGCACATGTGTGGTGTCTGTTTGCAGCTGGACACTCCAGAATTAAGGTGGCTTCTCTGGATCCCGTTCACACTGTGCATCAACATATGTGGCCTTATCAGACACAAGTCCACAACCAGTTAAAACTTCAATGGCTTTACTGCATATTTATCTTAAACAACATTTCCAGTTAACATTAACAGGCTTGACACCACATTCTTTAACAGGTAATTTCTGTACTACATGTGACACCCTGACAAAATCAGGGTGTCACAGATGAATGCACCCCTCTTCCAGGTGCAGGATTCCCTCCTCATTGGTCCTTCATCACAACCCCACATCTAGGTACATAACATCAGCCAGCACAGCCTAGTCACCTCCCATAACAATAGGGACACACCAGTTGGCGGGGCCAAGCGGATGGTGAACCTAGGGGTTCTGAGGTGTTCTGGGAGGGGCAGAGTCAGTCTGAGTCAGAGTTGGACAGAGAAAGTGAGAGGAGTGTGAAGTGACAGCGTAGTCAGGGGTTGGAGCTCCTGGACTACTGACAAACTGACTAGGTTCCTTCTCTTGCTCTCAGAAGACTGGCACTACAGTCGAACACAGACTTGGAGACACTACTTGGCAGTCGGCAGACAGGGCCACAGGCGACGGAGATCCGGTCACAGAAGACCTTATGTGGACCGGGGCAGGGTTGTAACCCGCTGATATCGACAGCGGGAATCCGGTCCAGAGGCCGTGCACGACAGGGTACTTGGACCCTAGAGCAAGGACAGCTTCACGCACCTTACTAATTGACCAGCCGGGGACAAGATTTCAGGTCTTGTCCCACACGAGGCCTAGATAGAGCGAGACGGAAGCTTAACGAGGGGGATAGGGCTCCGCAATTGCCTGCAAAGATCCCACGGGTCAGTTCTTGCGGGCCACAGCTCCCAACACACAGTATCACTGGGAGTGGACTTCCCCGTTCCATGCGGAGTAGTTAACAACAAGGACACAAACACTAAGTGCAGGAGGAAGGGATCCCTGTTTGCTGTACCAGGGTGTGGGATCCGAATACACCCGCCGGAGTTCACTGGTCACTGGCAATTTGATTTAATATCTGGACTCTGTGTGAAGTTATTCAGGAACTGTGAGTACACCGGTACCATCTGGTCCAAGCCTGCAGACTGCACCCCGTCACACCATCCCACCTGCACCCTGGGTCCCGGGACTATACCTCCCCTACCCATGGAGGGGATAACAACCAGCTGCCCCACTCCATCAGCCCCGGACACTACCTCCAGCGGCAGCGGCGGTGCCACCAAAATCACCGCACCCCAAGGGTGGCATCACTGACAAAACCTCCCCTATATAATAATCCCCCTTTTCACTTGCAGGCGACAGACGGGTGCTCAGGCCCGGGTCCGGCTTCCCCTCGAGCCACTGCCGCAACCCCGGATCCGAGCGTCTCGAACAGCCCCCCTCCCGTGCCGTGGTCTGTCCCCTGCCTGCAACATACACATTTGGCTCCTCCATTACGGCAGCTAACAGAGTCCCACCAGCTTTCACAGATGATGAGGGTTTTTCACTGCTGTCCTTAGGCACTGTGCTGCTCTCCCCGATGGCTACGCTACTTTCCCAGTAGCGTCTTCTATCCTGTGGTGTCAGTGGCTCCGTCAGTCAACACTGACTCCTCTGACTGTCTGCACCATTCACGTTTTCCCACTCAAGGAGGGGGCCCTGTCCCGTCCCTTGCGCTACCTCACTGAAGCCTCCCTACTGCCTTCCGTATTTTCTGGTCACTGGATTTCTTCCTCCTGATCAATCTCCTGCCTGTTCACCTCCACACAACACTATTCCACTGTCCTACATCTGCTACTTGCACTTCTCTCTGTTACTGTTCAGTAACTCACTAAACCAGGAAACATTTTCATATATCCACTCATTGTGGGCCATGCCTATTCAGATAATCCTTTCAGTACTATCATTATACCTTCTATCTGAGTCTCCCTTACCTGCTAAGGAGCTCACTTCCATCTAATGGTGGCTCACAGTACTGCAACATAACCCACATTTTTACCTTTGCACATTACCAAACATTACACCTAAAAACACACAGGTCAATAACATTTCCCTTAATCACACATATAAAGGCATGACGTCTTTAGTGATGGCAGGGCACGCTACACACTCTTACGTTCACCTCCACTTTAATCATGGTTTTACTCTTCCATCCGGTCACCTGTAAAACACAAAGGCACGTCATGCATTCAATAACAATCTACATTTCTATCAACAATTATTTTCTTCTCCGGCATACCGACACCTTCTTTACCTACAAACTCTTCATAGAGGTCTTGAGTTTCAGGTCTTCATCAGACACTAGTTCTTTACCTTCACTAGCCTTACAATCTTGACTGACGTGAGTCAATGAACTTAGGTAATGTTGGCTTTAAACTCTTCAAAGTTTACACAAACTTCTTTACTCGTTCCTTCTAGAGAGAGAAAGTCTTCCTCTGTCTGAATTGCTTTAAAATCTTTACTTATCATCTCTACACACTCACTGATGTTGAAGGTGGATGGATCCTCTTCACTCTGCCCAAAGTCTTCACTATTTAGAGTCTCTAAATATTCAGTCAATCCCTCCACAGACGCCGTCTCTTCATATCCACAGATGTCTTTGACACGAATCGACTCAATGTCTATACTACCTTCACTAGCTGGACCCTCTTCACCATCTGTGCTTGCTACACTGTCAAAAGAATCTTCAATTTCAGCATATCATCTTCACAGATATTCATGCCACTGAAACTTTCCACAACTTCATGGATGATTTCTTCTTGTAAATTCAAAACATCTTAAGGGTGACTCTCCTGAAGTTCAAAGGCCTCATTCTCCCCACTTTCTTGCAATATGTCCGCAACCTGTCGACTACACCAAATGTAACATCGCTAGGGACGGTAGTCATGGGTGAGAGATCAAGTCCTCAGCTCACCCCGGTGCACTACAGACACAAGGGGCAGAGACTCCAAAATGTGTCTCCAAATGTTGGGGAGAGGTTACTGCCAATGTTGTTGTAAACAGAGGCCTAGGCCTGCCAGTGGCCTACTAATGCATGTCTTGATTTTTTTTTTTTTTTTTAAACTCGGCCATAGCTTGTATTTCATGAACCATAATTCCCTGGTGTTTGAAAGCCCTATTCATGTAGTTCATGCTTTTTCCCGTGTGCCCCCTAGTGTCGTCAATAGTTGTTTAGTGGGGTTGACGAAGGGCTCATCCCGTCTGTTTTCTATTTAGGGCCAGCACTAGGGTAGCGAGGGACCCCAGGGACCAGCAGTAGCTTCAGTCAGGGGTCACCATCGTCCATTTCCCTGGACACAGGGTTTCCCTTCCCTCCACTTTTGATGTCTACTTGGTACTTCCCTGTACCTAGCGTGACAATTAAATGCAACTTACTTACATTTCCAGCAAATTAGATGGGATTTACAGAAATTACTCTATCAATAAAGTTTTGCGAAAGCCAAATACCAGAAATTGTCGAAATCAAAGTAGATTTGTTTAAAACAGGACATACTAAAAGACAAAAAATGCAGCACCAAAAACATAATAAAAACGTATGTAAAAATAACCACAAAAAATGCAATGAAAAAAATTCAAGTAACCTAATTTACCTACTGTAGTAGGTACAGAAATACTTCAAAAGATCTACAACACCAAATACTCATCATAGGAATGAAACCTAAATGTTATGACTGAAAAGTTATACATACAGTGTCTTTTTTTTTCACTTTACACTCACAAAGTTACATGTATTTTATTGGGATTTCATGTGATATGCCAACACTAACAAGCAAATATGTGTGAAGAATAAAAGTGTAAATGATACATGGTTTTCCAAATATTTAAAAAATATAAATTTGAAAATTGTAACAAGCCTTTGTCTTCAGCAATACTTTGTAGGACCACGGACTTTCCTTTGACTGTATATTTCATAATTATTGTTAATTATTTACTTTTACTGCTAGAACCTTTGAATACCAGTAAAATCTATATACAGTATATATTCTATCCATATATTTGTAAAGTACGTACACTGCTTAAACTCAGTAAAGTAGAAATAAAAAAAACATTATAGGAATATTGTCCATTTTTGTTGAAATCAGATTTTCTCTGACCTTTCAAAATTTTTGGTCTAAAGGAAAATAGTCTATTAATATGCAATAAAATTGAATGTCAATGACCCACAATTTAAGAGCTTTCCAAAGAATCTTTTAGATAATATTTACTGCGGTTACATTGTCTGCACTGTATATTACCCTTAGAATTACATATTGTCAACATAACATTAATAGCGAAGAAAGCCAAATATTCATATAAATTGCTTTATGCTCAATTTCATACTCCCTCAAATGAGCAATGCAGATTTTAATGAAGTTCTATCACATTTTAATATAACTGTGAACATTTATTTGTCACAATGTAACAATGCATGCAATCCTGAGCTATCTTAATAGCGAGAGTCATGCCCTCTTCTAGAGGAAATCTGACATCCCGCTACAGATCCCTGTTATTGTTTCAGAACTGAAGAGTATATAAGGTCAGCAGTTCAATATTGCAATTCTAATAGCATTACTCCCACTGGGATTTTTTCTTTCATCGGGATACAATTGGGTAGTAGAGAGAGAATTTCTCATTCTTTCTAGCCAAAGAATAAATTCCTGTCACAATTTTGTTCTTTGAAAGCCCTAACTAGTGCTAAATTAACTCCTCATCGAAAATATAACATGCCGAACATAAAATACATTATGGAAGTCTAAGATTAGTTAAAATGCTTCTACCTGTGGATTTCTGGTTCCCTGAGTCTTAATGGGATAATGCCTCTATATTCCACCATTGCCAAAGTGCCCAAGGATTAAAAGGATTCTCTTCTCACAGTACTCCGAGCCTAAAAAATAATTACATTATTTGTTCTATTTTACTTTGGTTTTTATTTTGTTGTTGTCAGGTTAAAACTCAGTTTGTGTTCTTGATCATGTACCCCTGCCTACTATTTATGCTGACTTATTCCTACTCTGTTTATGAACTTGCCTGCCTGCATCCTTGCTTTCAACAATTTTGCTTCGTCTGCTGACTTGGTAATGAGAAGGGGACATAGTTAATCAGAATGAAAACCAGGAGAAGGAAACAACGGCACTGTTCACAGCTCAAGCATCCATTTTATTCAAGACGTGTCCATCAAATCGTGGGGAAAAAGCCGGGTGCAGTCGCTCCCAGGGCTATGGCTGTTTCGCACTTGCTTGGGCTTCAACAGGTCCTAGAGGGGAAGCAGAACCACCTCCCTAAAAGAGGTGCACCCGGTCCAACATCAATGCTAATTAAAAACAATGAAATACTGAATGCAAAAACAGAGGTAACTAAACAGGTGTAGTTTGTACAAAAAGTGCAAATATGTAAAAGAGTCATGATCACAAATATACAAACATTTCTTGGCATCAAAAAGAGGATTTTTTTTTGGCATAAGAAAACATTATTCTAATGTATACAGTTTTTTCTCTTTTATAAAAATGTTTTCATAAATACTAATGATGGGATTATTAACACACAAGTTTTCAGGGAACCCACGGCTTCCAATGTCTTACTTCATTTTAATAGTGCGCATCCTGCTCATACAAAATTGACACTTCCTTATAGTCAACTTCTTCCTTTAAAAAGAATAAACAACAATGAAAAAACGTTTTTAGAACAAGCGTCAGATTTAAAAGTGGCAGAAGCAAATCCAAGTGGTTCCCTTAGCATTAAGGTGAAAAACAGAATAAGAGGAGTGAGCACCTGCACTATGGGTAATTACTGTTGTGGCGACTGTTGGTTCTGTCATTTGCGTATCACTTCTGACCCAATAAAAATTGGTTTGTTTACCCACACATTAAAAAGTTTATTTCATGCAAAACCAAATTTGTGGTATATATTGTGTTGTGCCGGTGTGGCAGGTGCTATATTGAACAGACCATTAGATCTCTGTACATATGTTTGAAAAAACATTGTAAATCTATTACAGTTAAAGATTCCCCTCGCTGGCCGCCATGAAAAGTGAGGTTTGTGTGGCGTCACTGCATATTCATTAGCATGTTAGTATGCCTACAAGGGCGTGGTAGCATGCTATGTGGGCTGAATAGCTAAGGGGAGAAATACCCTTGGAACTAGTTGCCGTGCTCATTACCATAGAAAAAGATAAGAATAAAAGATCTTTAGAAATATTTTCTCTAAAGATCCCTTTATCTATGCTAGTGTATACAGGAACGATTAGGTAGGAATTACTAATATGGGCCCAGAACTGTTCTTGGTTTTGGGTGCATATTGCACCTGACAGGTTCACTTTAAATGGATCTATATATTGCTGCTTATCTAGAAGGAAATTAACAATTAAACTTCTTTTAGTTGCTACCAATATCAAACTTTTGTTAATGTCAACGATGACTCAGTTTCAGCTTTAGTTTGGGCACATTTGAACTCAGCCTTATAGGAGAATTCTTAGTTTACTGATTGATCAGCTCACAACTAGTGATGAGCGAGTACCAAAAAGCTCGGGTGCTCGAGACTCGGGCCGAGCATCCCAAGATACTCGTGTACTTGGCCCGAGCACCGAACCCAATGTTATCCTATGGGAGACCCGAGTATTTTTCTGAAATGACCCCCGGCAGCATGTAGAAACCCTAAAAATGTCACAAAAGTCTCAAAAGAGTGCTCAAATGACATGGCAACAGCATGGGGAAGACCCCTTGAAGCATTTATCACTCAAAAGTCACAGCTGTGAACAATTTTGTCCAAATTTTACACCATTTTTACGGACTCACCAGAAAACCTTCCAAAATGACACCAAAACGAATTTTCATGGCGGAAATGTTAAGGGCACATACCCAATAGTGAGATAGAGCTGGTGTATGTTACTTTTTGAGATTATTACATGAAAGATTTTACGTAAAAACATTGTGTGGCACACCGATGTCCAAAACGCACGTTTTGTGCTTTTTACTAGCGATGTCGGTCATTTTTTTTTTTCATTCTATCTCCCGTCGGTCGGTCTCGCTCTGTCGGTCTCTCTCTGTCTTGTCTGTCCCCCTCTCACAGTCTGTCGGTCATTCTCCCCCCTCTCTCTTACTTACCGTTCCCCGATCACTGCCGCGGCGCTGCACAGCTGTTCACTAAACTCCAACGGCTTTTCCTCTTTTGAAAAAGCCGGCCGCTCATTAAACAATCTCGTATTCCCTGCTTTCCTGCTTTTCGGCGCCTATGATTGGTTGCAGTGAGACACGCCCCCACGCTGAGTGACAGGTGTCTCACTGCACCCAATCACAGCAGCCGGTGGGCGTGTCTATACTGTGCAGTGAAAAAAATAATGAAATAAATAAAAAGAACGGCGTGCGGTCCCCCCAATTTTAATACCACCCAGATATAGCCATACGGCTGAAGGCTGGTATTCTCAGGATGGGGAGCTCCACATTATGGGGAGCCCCCCAGCCTAACAATATCAGTCAGCAGCCGCCCAGAATTGCCGCATACATTAGATGCGACAGTTCTGGGACTGTACCCGGCTCTTCCCGATTTGCCCTAGTGCGTTGGCAAATCGGGGTAATAAGGAGTTAATGGCAGCCCATAGCTGCCAATAAGTCCTAGATTAATCATGTCAGGCGTCTACCCGAGATTCCTTCCATGATTAATCTGTAAATTACAGTTAAAAAACACACACACCCAAAAAATCCTTTATTAGAAATAAAAAACACTAACAAAGTCCCTCATCACCAATTTATTAACCCCGACAAACCCTCCATGTCCGGCGTAATCCACAGTCCTCCAGCGTCGCATCCAGCTGTGCTGCATGAAGGTGACAGGAGCTGCAGAATACACCGCCGCTCCTTTCAGCTTCACACAGCAACTGAAGACAGCCGCGCGATCAGCTGAGCTGTCACTGAGGTTACCTGGATCCAGCGGTGGATGCAGCGGTGGCCGCGGGTAACCTCAGTGACAGCTCAGCTGATCGTGCTACTCATCGCCGCTCCGGTCAGCTCCACGCAGCAACTGAGGTGAGTATCGTGCTACTCACCTCAGTTGCTGTGTAAAGCTGAAAGGAGCGGCGGTGTTTTCTGCAGCTCCTGTCACCTGCATGCAGCAGAGCTGGACGCGACGCTGGAGGTCCGTGGATTACGCCGGACATGGAGGGCTTTGTTGGGTTAATAAATTGATGAGGGACTTTGTTATTGTTTTTTATTTCTAATAAAGGATTTTTCGGGTGTGTGTGTTTTTTAACTGTAATTTACAGATTAATCATGGAAGGTTTCTCGGGGAGACGCCTGACATGATTAATCTAGGACTTATTGGCAGCTATGGGCTGCCATTAACTCCTTATTACCCCGATTTGCCAATGCACTAGGGTAAATCGGGAAGAGTCGGGTACAGTCCCAGAACTGTCGCATATAATGTATGCGGCAATTCTGGGCGGCTGCTGACTGATATTGTTAGGCTGGGGGGCTCCCCATAACGTGGGGCTCCCCATCCTGAGAATTCCAGCCTTCAGCTGTATGGCTTTATCTGGCTGGTATTAAAATTGGGGGGACCGCACGCCGGTTTTTTAAAATTATTTATTTATTTATTTTACTGCACAGTATAGACACGCCCACCGGCTGCTGTGATTGGGTGCAGTGAGACACCTGTCACTTAGCGTGGGGGCGTGTCTCACTGCAACCAATCATAGGCGCCTGTGGGCGCGGAAAGCAGGGAATATGAGATGGCTGTGTGCAGAGCACAGCGCGCCCACCGGTATAAAGGCTCGGTCACGCTGTGCGGGCCGGCCAATCACTGCAATTCCACAACTAACAGGGCTGTGGCATTGCAGTGGTCTGCCAGCCAATCCCTGCATGAGGGCTGGCTCTCAAAAGAGCGCCAACATGCAGGGATGAAGACCACGAGTACAGCACGAGTATCGCGAAATTACTCGGTACCCGCCGAGTAGCCCGAGTACAGTGATACTCGTGCGAGTACCGAGTAGTGACAAGCATACTCGCTCATCACTACTCACAACTCTACAGTCTTTTTAGTTCCTGTTTTCTGGCTGGATGGGCACTCTACCTTTAGTGACAGTTCTGGTAAGAGGAAGAAACGATAAAGGAGACAGCACAATTGAGTCTTAACTAACTGTTCTGTGTCTGCTCAATATTACACAGTGAACCACATTTGTTGGTAGTGGCCCTGTTTATTGCTTTCATAATATTGCCAACTCAGTTAGGAAATAGATAACTTATCTTCTGTGTCAGGTGTCTGACAGGTGTGGGCATACGTTTGTGAAACATCTTTTTGAAAAGGGAAGGTTACATCAACCATGACTGCTAAATCCCAATGAGGTTGCAATGGAAGTGGGAATAGGCAGGGTGTTGAAGATTTACTTGTGGGAAGTTCTGTTACTCAAAGGTCTAGTGAACAAACACCGACTCATCCTATCCCAACAAAAATGAGAACAACTTCCATTACTGGACAGCCTACTCCACTAGATTTCTTTAGCAGCCACACACCACTTCAACTTCAAAATGAGAGTGATAAACAGCATGTGCTAGAGTGGATGGCAAACACTGCATCAAGTGTCCTCTCTTCCTCTTCCTGCACCTCAACATCACACACAGTTCATGTCAGGTTTCCAGGTCTTCCAGTTCTCTTTTGAATGAGCTTGCCCTCGGTTAACATGGAGTTTACTGTTCTGTTGCCCTGCTTCCTGTCCAGCTGCTTAAAAGGCCGCCTCTAAGCCTAGTCCAGTGCCTGAGTATACTGCTTGCTGTGTGCTCCTGCTTTGCTGCTGCTAATCCTGATTACCTTTGGATCCTCCTAAAGACTACCGACCGACCGACTCTGGACCTTACCCGGTTTCTCAAAGCTGTGCCCGGATTCCTTCTGCCATCTTCGGTCAGCACTCTGCCCGGTTCTCTCTGGTTCGTAACCACTCTGGACAATCATCCCGTACGGACACTCCTGGACTTTTACCGCTTGCCCCTTGTGTCCCGGCTGCTGCGCATTTAGGCCTTCCGGGGTGATTGCCGGACAGTCCCTGTATAGGGGTTCGCTCTGGTGGTCTCCCTGGGGGAGTCCGGTGCGTGGCCCCGGGAATTCCCTTCGCTCCGTTTCGGGAAGGTATTTGTGTATTTGTACCGCTGTGTTTTCTGTTGTGTATCTACCGTGGTTACATACTATAAAATATCTTGTACCAAGAACTCGTCTCTGATTGTCATTGCCCTACGCTATCGAAATCCTCAGAACATATATAAGTATTACATTATACTCAGGCCCTAAGAGGATTTCGCTGGGGCAATGACTGAGACACGAGTAGACCAGCTCTTCTCCATGATTAACTCCCTGCAGCAGGAGATGGAGGCGGTACAGAATAAACTTAGAGATGTGGAGGCACAGCTGGGCCATGATCACCAGGTACTGGGGCCGGCTATACAGGATTTGCAAGTCAGAGTGGAGGCTCAGGAAGCCGTCCCCACTACGTCCGTATCAGCTGCCGGTATGCCTAGGTTAGCCCCATTCCGTTTCAATGGTGATCGTAGTCAGTTCCAAGGATTTGTTAACCAATGTATACTGTTTTTCGATGTACATTCTGATTATTACCGTTCTGATCGGTCAAAGGTGTTATGTATCATCATGTTATTAACCTCACGAGTACTGGCTTGGGCTAATCCCATGATAGAGAATCGGGACATCCGTTTGAATCACCTGGATGACTTTCTGAACGCAATGGCGCAAATGTTTGATGATCCGAATCGCCGTGCTACCGCTGAAGCGGCTCTCCTTTCCTTACGTCAGGGAAAGCGTTCTGTCGTTGAATACGCCACTGAGTTCAAGAGGTTAGTGGTAGACACCGATTGGGGAAACAATGCCTTATTGTCTGTTTTCAGAAAAGGTTTGTCCGGTACCATCAAGGACGAGTTAGCCCGTTCCGAATCTCCAGGGGATTTTGAACTGTTTCTCCAGCACTGTGTGCGCATTGATACCCGTTTGACGGAACGTAGACAGGAAAAGTGGGCAGCTGTAAACCGTGTAAACAATATTGCGTTTCCTTCCAGAGAACCCGCTCTCAGGACGCCACGGGAGGCCGAGGACGTACCTATGCAAGTGGACTCTCTTCAAAAACGAGAGACCAACGAACGTCGTGAACACCGGCTCCGTGAGCGTTTGTGCTTCTATTGCGGTCAATCGGACCATTTCTTGATCGACTGCCCGAAACGTCCAAATCGCCCAAATAAGGTATTGGCAGCCATGGCCGAGTGTGACAACACGGACGCAGAGTCCGATATCTCTGAGGCAAGTGGACACTTGGATGCGGTTTTTCCCTTGACGGTAATGTCCACCTCACCAAAGGACTCAGAGGGAAAATACACCCATTGCTCACTCCCCATTCAGATCCGTTGGGAGGGACAGCTAATTCCTACCTCTGCAATGATAGACTCTGGGGCAGGGGGAAATTTCATGGACTCTTCCTTTGCCAGGAAACACGGTATCCGGACTCAGCAAAGATCCTCACCGGTTACCATGGAGACGGTAGACGGATCCCCGTTAATCTCTGGACCAGTGGATCGGGAAACAGTACCGCTCGAATGCGTGATGAAGCCAGGTCAGCAGGGGACCCTTGTTTTCATGATAATTTCTTCTCCTCATTTTCCGGTTATTCTAGGTATTCCGTGGCTACGGTCTACAAATCCCGTCATCGATTGGGAGACTAAAGAAATATCCTTCCCACCGCAGAGTGGTCCGACCATTTGTCCAACTGTTCCGGTTCCAGTAACATCAAATACGGAGGGCACTGTACAGGTACCTGTTTTACCCCCGGTTTACCGTGACTTCGCTGATATATGCGACAAAAGAAAAGCTGATCGGCTTCCCCCGCATAGACCGTATGATTGCCCCATAGACTTACTCCCAGGGGCGGAGATTCCGTTTGGTCATGTCTACCCGTTGGCGGCACCTGAGCTAGAAGCACTAAAAGAGTATATTGATGAAAGCCTAGCCAAGGGATTTATTCGTCAGTCTACCTCACCCGCAGGGGCACCCATCTTTTTCGTGAAAAAGGAGGGGACTCTGAGACCCTGTATTGACTACCGGGCACTGAATAAGATAACCATCCGGAACCGGTATCCGTTACCGTTGATTCCTGAGCTATTGGAGAGGGTCCAACAGGCAAAAATATTCACCAAATTAGACCTCCGTGGGGCATATAATCTGCTTCGTATACGTCCCGGAGACGAGTGGAAGACCGCGTTCCGATGTCGGTACGGGCATTTTGAGTACCTAGTGATGCCTTTTGGACTTTGTAACGCTCCCGCGGCATTTCAACATCTGGTTAACGATATTTTTAGGGATATCATGGACCAATTCATGGTGATCTATCTGGACGATATCCTAATCTTTTCTGATTCTCTACAGGAACACCAGGAGCACGTTAAGACCGTACTTACCCGTCTGAGGGAGAACCACCTGTACATTAAACTGGAGAAATGCGAGTTCCACTGCTCACAAATACAGTTCTTAGGTTATGTCATCTCTCCTCAGGGACTGAACATGGAATCTAGCAAGATACAAGCCATTTCTAGACTGGCCGGAACCGGGAAACATCAAAGAGGTACAACGCTTTGTCGGTTTTGCCAACTTTTACCGACGCTTTATCCGTAACTTTTCAGAGATTGTTCGTCCCATCACTCTGTTAACCAAGAAAGGACAGAAGTTTGTGTGGACGCCCAGGCCCAGGAAGCATTCCATCGTCTCAAGGTATGTTTTACCTCAGCGCCAATATTAGTACATCCGAATCCCGCACTTCCCTTTATCGTGGAGGTCGACGCTTCCGACTATGCATTAGGGGCCATTCTTTCTCAAAGGACCGGGGACAAGAGTCTCTTGCATCCGTGTGCCTTCTTTTCCCGCCGGTTGTCCCCGGCAGAAAGGAACTATGACATTGCGGACAAGGAATTATTGGCGATTATTTCCGCTTTCAAGGAATGGAGACACCACTTACAGGGAGCCGCGCAGCAAGTGATAGTACTCACAGATCATCGTAATCTGGAATTTCTTAAGTCTGCCAGGTGCCTGTCTCCACGGCAAGCCTGTTGGAGCCTATTTCTTAACCAATTCAATTTTATCGTTACATACCGTCCAGGTTCACGTAATGGGAAAGCCGATGCCTTGTCCCGAATCCACGCCGTGGACTCCGTGCCTGGAACCCCGTCTCAGACCGTGTTATCGGATGCCAATTTCGTTGGAGTAATCCAGGACCAGGACTTGTGGAAGGACATCAAGCTGGCCTATGATGGTGACGTATTTCTTGCTGCCCCCCCGAAAGATGTAACGCTTGTTCTTCGGAATGGTGTGTGGTTGAGAGAACGACACATTTATGTCTCGGAGGCCGTAAGACTTCGGGTTCTCAAATTGGTCCATGACTCCGTGTTGGCTGGTCATAGGGGGTACTGAAGACGCAGGAATTTCTGAGCCGTTTTTTCTGGTGGCCTACCTGTTTAAAGGATGTGAAGGACTATGTCCACTCATGTGTGGTTTGTGCCCGGTGCAAGGTCCCTCGTGTGGCTCCTACGGGACTCCTCCAACCGTTACCCGTGCCATCTCGCCCTTGGGGGTCTATCTCCATGGATTTTATTGTGGAGTTGCCAGTCTCAGGCGGGCACAATACCATTTTAGTGGTGGTGGATCGATTGACTAAAGCTGCTCACTTCATTCCGTGTACCGGTCTTCCCTCAGCCGCAGAGACAGTGGATTTGGTTATCCAGAACGTATTCCGATTGCATGGGGTACCAGACGAGATCATCTCTGACCGGGGTGTGCAGTTCACGTCTAGATTCTGGAAGGGGTTTTGTACGGCACTCCAGATTGATGTCTGTTTGTCTTCTGCATACCATCCTCAGACAAATGGGCAGACCGAACGGACGAATCAAACCCTGGAACAATACCTTCGATGTTATGTCAGCCATCTCCAAGACGATTGGTTGAAGATGCTTCCGTTGGCGGAGTTCTCATATAACAACACTCAGAGCAGCTCCACAAAGGTAACGCCCTTTTTCGCTAACTTGGGTTACCATCCGACTGTTTTGCCTAGGTCACCGGTTGCGGTTTCGGTGCCAGCGGTGGAGGACAGATTGACGGAACTACGACAAAATCTGGAGGTTTTAAAGGACACTGTGGCTACGGCCCAGGAGCGTTACAAGAGGTCGGCAGACACTCACCGGAGACCGGCACCCATGTACAAGGTAGGGGACTCTGTATGGTTATCCACCAAAAACCTGAGATTGGGTGTTCCTTCGCAGAAGCTGGGACAAAAATTCATCGGTCCGTTTAAGATCACCGGGATCGTGAGCCCTGTGGCCTGTCGGCTACGGTTACCGCACCATCTAAAGGTACACCCGGTCTTTCATGTGTCTCTCCTCAAACCCGTTTCCCCTAATACGTTTCATGGTCGTGTTGTGCCTCCTCCTCCGCCTGTGATGGTCGACGGCGAGGAACAGTTCGTGGTTGAGGACATTATTGACTCCCGGCTCCATCGTCGTCGGCTTCAGTAT